>NW_026636461.1:1800000-2313765 GCF_028554395.1 Pezoporus wallicus | reverse complement strand
TATTTGGTCTCAGCTACTTATAATACTGTTCAAGAATAATTTCATAAATTTGACTTTTATTAGCAAAAAAAAACCCCAATATCTAATGAAGCTAAAAAGAGCTGTGTGAAATGCTTGTTGCTTGATGTGATCTCCATAAAAGATTTTAAGCCTGAAAGAAGACAACATTTCAGGGGTAATTTGAATCCAGTACACCTCACCTGTGTGAGAAGTCTGACATACCACAGCTTTAGAATTTTGAATCAGAAAAATGTGGATGAATTCCTAACTTCATTGTAGACAAAATGGCTTAAGAGTGAAGTCATTTAGGAGAAAGAGAGAGAGATAAAATCCTTTGGCTGGAATTTATCGAATCAACTAATGCAGTATGACTGATTATAATAACCTATAATTTATATTAAAAATGTAAAGTAATCATGTGTAACTTTTAATTAGTCATTGTTAGTTTGTAATTTATACTCCTGCAGCTAATCTTAGATAATTGGCAACATACAGAAATGGAAGCAATACTGGAAAATTAAAAATAATAGGCACAAAAACCAGATAGAATTAAGAGAAAGTAAAAAAAAAAAGGATGCAGGGCTTCTGGCAGGCTTTGTTCCATTTGTTCACTTGCCGGGTAAAGAGGTAACCTGCTGGACCTCTAGAGAAACTGCCATTCAGGAGCTGAAGTCTGCTCCTAGATTGACTTGCCTGTGGCCTGGAAAAGGGGAGACCTCCATGCTCTCCTGACAGACAGTTGATAAAGCTGTCTGAGGTGTCTCCTTTAACGGGGGGGGTTGGAGAGGAGGCCTGGTCTGTCAGAAGGCATGGTGGCCAACAGAGGTCCTGGCCTGGCAGCAAGTAGGGTGGCCAATGAGGGATGGGGCAGCCGTCCCCTGGGTGCTTATCCCACAAGTCCCGTGCCTGGATTGCATGGAGATCTTGATGCGACACTTGAGAGGCAGGTATAGCTGGATATTTAACTTTCGTTGTTTCAGGGCTTTCCTGGTGGAAAACTAAGATGAACATGGTGAATGACGTATATCACAATATACCAGTTACTGTGGTAAGTAACAGTAAGTTCTCATTATGACAGAGTTATAAAAGGTCATCAGATAATGCAAAGGATCATGTTAATCTGTGCATAAAACACAATCATAATATCAGCAAAATGTGAATCAGGCAAATTTTACCATAATTCCAAGCTTTCTTTACCACACAACAGAAACAAACAAAAAAAAAGCTTAAAAAAAAAATGTTTTAAGTTTTGAGGAGTTTCAGTCAGCCAAAAAAATGTGGCCATTTTGAAGGACATTTGCAGTGAAAATCAATGGCTTCCCTTAGGTTTCAGAGAAAAAGTTTTAATGACAAGAATAGACTTACTGGATCTTTGGGACTACTTATCAGTATAGTGCAAGGGCAATTAAAAAACCTATCCTAAAAAAATTGTGATTAGAATCATAGAATCATAGAATAGTTAGGGTTGGAAAGGACCTTAAGATCATCTAGTTCCAACCCCCTTGCCGTGGGCAGGGACACCTTCTGCGAAACCATATCACCCAAGGCCTCGTCCAACCTGGTCTTGACCACTGCCAGGGATGGAGCATTCACAACCTCCCTGGGCAGCCCATTCCAGTGCCTCACCACCCTAACAGGAAAGAATTAACTCCTTATATCAAATCTAAACTTCCCCTGTTTAAGTTTGAACCTGTTAGCCCTTGTCCTATCACTACAGTCCCCGATGAAGAGTCCCTCCCCAACATCCCTATAGGCCCCCTTCAGATACTGGAAGGCTGCTATGAGGTTTCCACACGGCCTTCTCTCCTCCAGGCTGAACAGCCCCAACTTCCTCAGCCTTGGAAAGGAAAGTTGGCTTTCTGGGCTGTGAGCACACACCGCCAGCTCATGTTCATTTTCTCATCAACCAACACCCCCAAGTCCTTCTCCGCAGGGCTGCTCTGAATCTCTTCTCTGCCCAACCTGTAGCTGTGCCTGGGATTGCTCTGACCCAGGTGTAGAACCTTGCACTTGGCATGCTTAAACTTCATGAGGTTGGCATCAGCCCATCTCACAAGCGTGTTGAGGTCCCTCTGGATGGCATTCCTTCCCTCCAGCGTAACAACCGAACCACACAGCTTGGTGTCATTGGCAAACTTGCTGAGGGCGCACTCAATCCCACTGTCCATGTCAGCGACAAAGATATTGAACAAGACAGGTCCCAACACCAATCCCTGAGGGACACCACTCGTTACTGGTCTCCAGCTGGACATTGAGCCATTGACCACAACTCTTTGTGTGCGGCCATCCATCCAGTTCTTTATCCATCGAGTGGTCCATCCATCAAATTGATGTCTCTCCAATTTAGAGACAAGGATGTCGTGTGGGACAGTGTCAAACACTTTGCACAAGTCCAGGTAGATGACATCAACTGCTCTACCCCTGTCCATCAGTTCCGTAGCCCCATCATAGAAGGCCACCAAATTGGTGAGGCAGGATTTCCCCTTAGTGAAGCCATGCTGGCTGTCACCAAGCACCTTGTTGATTTTCATGTGCCTTAGCATGTCATCCAGGAGAATCTGCTCCAAGATTTTGCCAGGCACAGAGGTGAGACTGACTGGTCTGTAATTCCCTGGGTCATCCATTTTCCCCTTCTTGAAAATGGGGGCTATATTTTCCTTTTTCCAGTCATCAGGAACTTCACCTGACTGCCATGATTTCTCAAATATGATGGCCAGCGGCTTCGGAACTTCATTTGCCAGCTCCTTCAGGACCCGTGGATGGATCTCATCAGGTCCCATGGACTTGTGCACGTTCAGATTTTTAAGATGGTCTCGAACCAGTTCCTCTCCTACAGTGGGCACAAGGTCTTCACTCTCAAAGTCCTTGCATCTGCCTTCCAAGACTTGGGTGGTTTGGTCAGAGCCTTTGCCAGTGAAGACTGAGGCAAAGTCATTCAGAACCTCAGCCTTCTCCAAATCCTGTGTAGCCAGTTCTCCTGAGAGCTTCCTGAGGGGTCCTACGTTCTCCCTAGTCTGTTTTTTATTTGCTATGTACCTGTAGAATCCCTTCCTGTTATCTTTAGTACCTCTAGCTAAGTTTAATTCTAACTGGGCCTTAGCTTTCCTAACCTGGTCCCTAGCTTCCCGGACAACATCCCTGTACTCTTCCCATGCCACCTGTCCTTGCTTCCACTTATTATAAGCCTCTTTTTTCAGTTGAATTTTCCTCAGCAGCTCCTTATCCACCCAAGGAGGTCTCCTGGCCCTCCTGCTTCACTTCCTTCTGGTTAGGATTAACAATGTTCTCAAGGGGCTGACACACTGAGTGAGGTTTGGGAAAGCCTTGGCCATCCCATCAGAGTCAGCATTTGCAATGGCAATGTAATAACATATTATTACCTCAACAGCTGTATTGGATATTGTATCTCAGTAATGGTGCTGCTGTAACTATCGTGGTTTAAGCAGATAAGAGGAAACAGTAAATGAAAAAAATCACTGAATTAATAGAGATGCTAGTTTTTAATAATTCTAAAAAGCAACCTTCCCCCAACAACTCTGTATATGTCTTTCTTTTTTCTATGAAGTAACTTTACCATATTTCTTTCCTTCATATCTTTGCTCCTTCTCCTTGCAACATCATTTTAATGTTAATGATTCCAATTACCTTTGCTTTCAGAGAACATTTTGTTAGTGCATTATTTTGCTAAACTCTGACAAATTCTGCTCTAGAATTGTAGCTACTCCCTGTATATCAGACCTGAAGAAAGGCTATGCACCCAAAAGTTTTTCTAATTTCTTTCTTCAGCTATACTACTTTGGTCTAATTGAATATTTGTTATAAGCCTCATTTGCTTGCACTGTGTGTATGTGTGGCAATATGTAATAGCGAAGCTATACATATTGCAGTATAAAGTCAAAGGCAATCTGGGCTATTACTACTTTTTACCAAGATTTTTTTCATTTATTTTTTTTTTTATATAAGGATCACCTTATGGTGAATGCTCTTTTATTTTGTTTACATCTGTTAAACTTTAGAAAATTGAGCTTCTGAATGATGTAAGACTGAAACTGCAGCAGAAAAGTTACCAGAAAAGTTAACTTTCCTGTCCTCATCATTTAGAAAAAATATCTGGTTTTGTTTCACTTATATTCTCTCAAAATCTTCGAATTCATAAGTGTCTTTTCTGTTTATCGGTCTCACTGTGATTCCCTTCCTGCTCCCTTTTCTGTAGATAATTCTCTTTCATTCTCCTTCTTAAATTACGGGGGAGCTGTAAATTCCTGGAAGAAAAAGAGAAAGTGTGTGCTATAATTAGCATCACAAGTACTTATACAAGCCAGGTAGCAACTAACTACCTCTAATTACTAACAGCAGTCTGGCTGATTTAAAGTGGAGAAGGCAAAACTTTCTGTAACTACTAGCTGGAAGTATAAGATGTCGTTCACCAGGCTAAATGAGCTGACCTGATGCCAAAGGTAAAGGGAACTAACTGTTCTCTAGTCTGTGCAAGCTCCTTAACGCTTGGGCAGAGAGATGAGAAATATTCTTTCCACAGGAATTTGCAAAAGGAAGCAATGCAACACTAGAACTTGGTTGTGAAATTCACTGGTTTTACTGTTGGTTTTGAAGACCCCTTTAACCTTACAAGTTTATAGTTTTCTGTAAAACTCCTCAACCTCTTGCTCCTTTTTCTTTGTGCTGCTGTATGCAGTTTTAATTGGTTGCTTTTGAGCAAGTTACAGCTTACAAATAGTTTGTTACAGTGGGAATGAGGAAATAAGTGGCTGTAAATGCCAGTCGCTCATGAACCCATGAAGATGACAGAGAAAACCTAGGAACTAAGTCAGAAAACATCACCTGTTTGACTAGATGGTACCATAGCACCCCTGCTGTATAAGGCTCCAGCTTAGGAACTTTTACCTTATTCAAAATAGGACCTTTCACTAAATATCATTCTTTTGTATTATGTCTGGGAGAAAGACAAATATCAGAATAATTAAAGTATTCCTGGAAGGTAAGGATGATTGACTGTGTCTTTGTCTCTTTTTTTTTTTTCTTTGTGTCTCTTTGTATTTTTTTCCTTGCAGTCTATGAACAGGAAAATAGAAGAAGCTATTTTCTTCACATTTGCAGTTAGTTCTTCCTCTATCTTTCCCTTGGAGAGTTCACAAATTGTTTTAGTCAAAATAACTAAATCCTTACCTTTGGCAATTTCTTCCTTGAGAATGAGTTGTTCCAACACATGAACCAAAAAAAAAAAAAGGGCAAAAAAAACTAAAACAAAACCTAAACCCACCACCTGAGGATGTTAAAGGCTGTTTTGACTGTGTTTTTATATAGTATAAGCTATGTTATTAAAAATGTATAGAATATGAGTGCCAGACATAACCTACATTTCCAGCTACACTTTGGTCCTTTGCTTTTAAGGAAATTCTGTAGAGCACATGGGGATCATCTTTTATCCATGTTGCACATCTTATATTACTCCTCACATTCTATTATATGAAAGATTATCTCTTTCCAATGGATGCCTAAAATGAAGATGTATCTCAGAGACTGAAGATGCCTGCTACCGCACTGCTGTCCCTGCTCCTCGTCACCAACATAAATGCTAGCAATCAGAGCAACACTGAGGGAGACAGAGGTGGTGACAAAAGCAGTGTGTCAGGGAAAGCAGCAGTGCTACATATCCAGTTGCCATAACTTACCTGTATGGCGAAAGCTCAAATTATGCTGCTGTATTTTAAAGCCTTGAAAATAAAGCATTGCGTGTCTTTTTAGTGTCTGATCTTATGAAGGTTTAAGCGCATGTTCAGCTTCCTATACTTCAAGTAGAAGCTGACTTCAGAAAGGCTGCTCATATAGCACAGACTCCCTTCCTTATGCTCAAGAAAATCCTTTCTTAAATACAAACCCAATCATCTCATCAGTTATACTGCATGTTTAGGGTACATCCTGTGTGTTTAGTATTTTTCAGATTTTTTTGGAAGGTGGTGGGGGGAGAAAGAAAAAAGTGCTGCGTCACAATGTTGTTATACCATTTTAAACAAAGAAATCAAATAAGTGCTTAAGGGTTCAATGTACATTTATGAATGCAATAATCTCAGTTTGTCTTATTTTTATGTTCATCTGTTCAGTTATAACTTTTGTATAACTTTAAAGGTAATTTGAAATAGGAATAGAATTAGCAAAAGGTTTTTTTTCTTTTTCAGATACAGAATCAAGTAAACTACACAACTTAATTTCATACAAAAATTCTATACTGTGCTAAGAGCTGATGAAGAGCCTAAAATTAGAAAACTGGATTGAAAACTGCTGTAAAAAAAGAAAGTGTTCTAAAGATAATGTCCAAGTAACTAAAAAAAATATATATATAAAACTTGCATAACAGTTAACTTGAATATTGCAAAGACACTCTAGTTGACTGAAAAAGTTGTAAAGTTCACTCAATTTTCTAGTCCATATCCTGAACTGCCCTGTATTTTATGTAAACCATAATGGGACTTGATTCTTAAACTGTGCTGATTTCAAAATATCCAAGTTCAGTTTTCAGACCTCCTACAAAGATCTTAATTGCTTTCAGCAAGTCTGAACCTCAATTTTTCATCATTAAAATGGAACATGATTTTAAAGTCTTTTGAAATAAAGGAAGATAATTTTTTTTATTATGCACTCTATGATGCCTAGCACAAAGGATTCCCAATCTTCTTTGATATCTTTTAGCTCTGTTATAAAATAGAAAAATAACCTCAGAACTATATTTTGGGTTGCCCAACATTAGTTGAACTGTTCCAGAAGCCACCTTAGAGGAGACTGATTCCCTTGCTGCTCAGCTAGATGTACCTCTCACAAGTCCTATATAAGCCAACAGCCCACAGGTTATGAAGCCAACAGGAGCAACTCTTTTGTGGAGTCTGCCTATTCCTGCTCAAACTCCAAAAGGATGAAGACAGCCAGTGTAAGAGTGTAAGGGGAATGCTCTTTACACTTAAAACAAGCAAGATCTGCTCACTTTGTAAGAATGTAACTGACTATACCATGTAAGAAGCTATCCATATTTAAGCTATACAGTAATGCTATGTGTTATGTTCATTGTTACAGTCAACACATGACTTACTTAGCGCAGGTCATGTTAATTGAAAACCACTTATGTCCTTAGACGTAACAGCTCATAGTAATCAACAATAATGTTCCTCTATTACTTTAGAAAATTAGGGAAAATAACTTAGGTCATCACATCAGTGATGAAGATTGGACTCCAGCATTGCCAAGTGGGTAATCACAGACTGTTTTTCATTAATCCCACAATGGGCCAGCTATGAAGGGGAAACAATAGCACTTGTGAGTACAACTGGATAGTCATTTTAGGGAAGATCTAAGAGTGTACTCCAGCTTAATCACATCACAAGACAAATTCAAGTAGGTGACATTTAGGAAGCTTCCTGAAAATCACAATTTATGTACATCACACCATCACCTCAAAACTGAGGCAAGTGAGAGTTTCTGTTCAACCACAGATCTTGAAAGAGTAGGGATAGGGAACTGGGACATAAAAACATTGCCAGATATTAAAAGCTTATAGTGTGCATGCCTCCAAACCAATGCGTTTCCTTTCACATACAAGTATTCTCAAAGATAACTCATGAAAACAGCTAAAAAAAGGAAATTCCTAAAGTGTATAGGAGATGCATTTTCAAAAAGCTTTTTTTGGCCAACAGTAACAAAACTTACCACCTTCTCTATAGCAGGAACAGTAAATAAAAAACTCAGCAAGTCAGACACATATGTATCTGCTTAGTATTAATTCATGTGTGATCCAAAATACCTGCAAACCATATAGTATTTAAAGCTGCAGATCCCCTGACTGAATCTAGATGCTCAAATAAGAACTCATTTGGCTGCTTTCCACTTTTTCTTTTTTCCCCATCATCCTACCTCCTCAGTTTGAATGTGTTTATGGGAAAATCTACCCATTCAGCAAAATATTTTGATTTAGACCTTTTCTGTATTCTTCATCAACAAAGAATGCCTGCTTTAGGCAGAATATTGCCAGCAGGTCAAATGAGGTGATCCTTCCTCTCTGGTCAACATTGGTGTCCTGATTTCAGCTGGGATAGTGTTAATGTTCTTCCTAGTAGCTGCTGCAGGGCTGTGTTTTGGCTTTAGTCTGGGAATAATGTTGATAACACACCAATGTTTTAGTTGTTGCTCATTAGCACTTACCCTGATCACTTACTCTTTTCAGTCTGTCATGCTCTGCCCATGATGAGGGTACCAGGAAGTCAGGAGGCAGCAGAGACAGGACATCTGACCCAAACTAGCCAAAGAAGTATTTTGTACTACAGCACGTCATGTCCAGTATATAAACTGGGGGGGTTACCTGGAAGGGACTGATTGTTGCTTGGGTCAGGCTAGGTATCAGTCAGTGGCTAGTGAGCAATTATATTGTGCATCACTTGTGTTTATTGGGGTTTGATTACCTTTCCCCTTTTAGTTTTATCTCTTTCCTTGTTATGTACCTCTTATTATTAATAGTAGTAGTAGTGTATTGTACTTTATCTTAATTATTAAACTGTTCTTATCTCAACCAGCAGGTTTTACATTCTTTTGTTTCTCTTCCCCATCCCACCTGTGGTGGTAAGGAAGGACGGAAGGGTGTGTGAGCAATTGCATGGTACTTAGTTGCCATCTGGATTTAAACCCTGACAGTAAGTCACATGTGGAGTGCTGGGTATAGTCATGGGTTCTCTAGTACAGGAGAGACATGGACTTATTCTAGCAAGTCCAGCACAGGGCCACAAAGATGAAGGGACTGGAGAAGAGAAGGTAGAGGGAGATTTCATCAATCTGCATAAATCTCTGATGAGATGAGTAAAGAAGATGGGCCATTCTTAGTGATGCTAACGAAAGGAGCAAGAGGCAACAAGCACAAATTGACATAGCAGAAATTCTGGGCAAACAATATTAGAAGGATTGCAACCAGCTTTCCTCTGAAGTGCTATTACAGAGAGATCCTTACCACCGTGAACTGCTGTCCCTTCTTTTCCCATCCGACCACTTGTTTTTGCCTTTTAATCTGCTGGGGCTTTTTCCTTCTTTTCTTTAAGAATGGACCTATATGCCTGGCAGAAGCTATCAAAACCTTCAGTTTATATCTTCCTGAAAATATATTTCACAGCTTCCTGACACTCACTGAGAAAAACAAACAAACAAGCAAAAAAAAATAATTTACATGTAGGATATTAATTTCCCTGATATTTTTCTCCTTGTTCTACTCAGTGGTCTTTCCCAAATCCCTCAATGTCATTTTGCATAGCTATATATATATGTATATATAGACATTCATGCCATTTTGTTATTGTAAACAGAGGAATCTCCAAAAAAGTAATCTCCTGTTACATGACAGCTTGAAGGTCTCCACATGGCTTCCAGTATTATTTCACTTGACCTTTAGTTAAAGATCTAACAGTTGTTAGGAAGAATTTTTAAAAGTCCTTTGGGTGATCACTGACAAAGCTTTTATAGTGTGCTTTATATTTATATTCCTTAACATCAGGCTATAAAATACAAGCTTGTGAAAGCCTGTAATTTACTAAGAGAAAACTTGTATTCATTTCTTTTATTCTTGCATTTACTTTGAATGCCATAAATCAAACCTGGAATGAGATGAAGCAGCAGCTTATTTTAAGGTGTATGTAAAAGAATAATTAACACTGAAGGCTATAAATTTTCAATATATTTACAAGACGATTTTTCTCTTTTTTTTCTTTTCTTCCCTACACATGGACTGATTCAAATGCAGTGACCCAGGACAGACATGAATGACAAACACACATTCAGATTTGTGGTACTGATATTAATGTATTAGATTTATTAATATATACATGGCAAATTTATCAACATAAGTTCTTCAAGGCCACATATATTGTGTGTCCTTATGAATATTTTATTACCATTATGTGCAACAGTCACTCAGATGTATTTTTCCTTACTGTCACAGAACATGTTGCTTAATCCAGTTTAACCTTGTGAGACAGATACTCTCAGAAACTTAACTCAGTGACTGGTAGAGCAGAACTAAGTTCTTTAGTGAGTTATTCAAACAGACCCCTAAGCTTAGTGTATGCAGTCAAAACCAAGTTTCAAGGCATTCTACAGAGTCATTGATCTGCATTCGTATTAATGAATATTCACATTCCAGAAGACTCAAGTCATTTTCACCAATATTGTTTTATATTAATGTAGCTAAAGCCTTGAATAATGTTAATGCAACTAACATGCTTTTTGTGGTGATGCAATTTCAAGACAGCTTTGCTCCAAGATAAGCACGTATGCTATTTTTTTGTTGCTAGGTTGACTGCAGCTAATATAGCAATGACAACATAGGCAGATGGCGTTTTACCACCCTTTCAGATATTTCTGAATTATTTCATGCTGTCATTCACAGCTCATTGCCTTGTGTCTCACCTAGTGACATGAATTTACTTAAGTATTCTGTCAACATTACAGATCAAACTAGGTTTTTTTTTTAACTTTCTAGTTGCCAGTCTGGTATCTGTCTCTTTGTTAATCCAGTTTATCTGGTGCAAGTTTCTAATTTGTGCACGCAATGAAAAATTTTGTTCATTGATAACACTTCTTGGTAACATCAAAAAAAAGATTGCAGATCTTTATTTATCCATCATAAATACAATGTATAGTCTTAAAAAAATCTACTAGGAAGCAATTTATCATTAGATATATAGCTATGGATGCTTAGTAAAGTAGAATTAAAAAAAATATATATTTTTTTTCATCAGGAATAACATGGCTGTCTTAAACTGTGTATCTTCTTTAAATACGTCTTTAGTAGCAATGCAGAGAAAGTAGTTTATTGAGAACACATCATCATTTTCTAGTAAGAAACAAACAAAAAGAACAAAAGCAAAGGCAGAAAAAGAAGAGGAAGAAATCTACTTCCAGAAAACTCCTCATAAATGTTATATTTAAATTAGTCCTTTTAGTTTGCAATGCAATAAATACCACAAAATAAATGTAACTTGCTAATGTTACAGCGTTCTTGTAGCTTCCAGTACTGTCATCCATCAGAGATAACTTGAGTATTCAGCAGATTCAGAAATTTTATCCATAAAAAGTAACATACTCAATATGAATTACATATTGAATATGAGTTACATACTGAATATGTTGCATGTTCAATATGTCAGCTGGTTTTTATGTATGGTAGATGTATATCAGAAATGTACAAATAACTGATGACAGATTCAGAATACTGATTTTTTATTTTTTTTTGCCTGTTAGCAGTGGGAGATTTGTTGTGAGGAATGAAAGAAGTTCGGTTCATTATTGGTTATCATCTAGTAACTCATCTTGGTGGTAAGAGCCTGATACCTTTTTCTGTATGGAAGATGTAAATAAATACTCCAATTAATTCTCTTTGGTGCTATGGAGCTTCTTTCTATTCCTCAGCTCCAAATAGTCACAGTATCTACTAACAACCTCTTAGCTGATTTGAACAATCGAGGATTATCACCCTCCTGCTCCTCTCTGCTGATTTTGCTGTCACCTGGTTAGCTAAAAGATTACTCAGAGATTTAGCTTGCCTCAAGCAAGTTTCATGGTTTCCTACATTAACCTCCTCATAGGGAAAGATCTGAAAAAAGTGGAGATCCTTCTAGGTACCTCAAATGTTGATTGAAGAACTAAATGTAGAGAAACATAAGAAAATTATTTGTAGGAAGAAATTACTGTTGATGTACTCTGAGGTACTTCCAGAGTGCAAAGTGGTCCTGACTAGAAAAATACATCTTTATCACTCAGTTCAGAATTCAAGTACTCCATGTGATGCTTTGAGATTCAACTCTTTGTCCTGAGCTTGTCCCTGAATCTCTTCTTATTGCCAGACTAGCAGGAATGGTGACTTCTGCCTTTGTCTCACCACCTCCCTCTTTTTCTCAGTCCTAAAAACCTTGTCCTTTTTAAACTGTGATTCTTTCTCTTATTTAAGGTGTGAAACTCGTCATCATAATAAGCGTATTAGAGCTAAGTTGCATCCAGACTTCAACAACATGCTGCCTGTTCAAGTGTGTCCTCTATCTGTGACCTTCATGCAGCAGCTCATGTTCCACTATCAATGAGTTCACAGCAGTAGTAGATGAAAAGGGTGTAGAAGATAAATCTGAATGGAAAAAGATTCAAAGTCACAAGATTTTTGAGACTGAGTAAAATGTCCATTTCTATGGTATATAGGATTTCATGAACATCAGAAGACTATTCACAGATGGCAGCATTCTGAGAAATAATGGGTTTTTCTGTAGAGGAAAAGAACCTGCACTGGTTGTTGGTGTTTGAAAAGATGCCCACAGAGCTTACCCTCCAGTGGGAGACATGATGCAATTTAAGCTTTCATCAGTTGTCTCACCTCCAAGCATTCTTCTAAGTATAGAAGTTCTATGTTTTAAATTTGCAAGTAAGACAAGACTAGAGTTAAATGCATTTCAGAGACTTTTTTTTTTCCCTCCTGAAGATAAATACATAATTTTGAATACAGAATTAGTGGGAAAAAAGACAGAGCCAACAACAAACATATTTTTCTGGGTGAAGTTTTCCTTTTTTTGGTATTTATTTGCATAGTGCTGGTTTGCAATTTTTCAACCTGACGTTTGTAGTTTAGAAAATAGCCTTTGCTGAGAGCAGAACTTCTAAAGGAAATTTAACTCTTTCCATTGTCCTGGATGAAATTTCTGGTCATAACAAAGGAAAATTCTTCCCTGCTCACTCTCATCTCTAAACCAGCCAGAACAGCAACCAAGAAAACAATTCAGGAAGTGGCAGGCTTAGATTTTTCTTCTTGTTCATCCTTATATGTAAAAAAAGACAGAAACAGATTTCTTACACCTTATCAGAATACTCTAAAAGTACTGGACATATTTTCAGTCTGAAATGGTCTTAGTTTCATCACAATATAGAATGGAAATAATTATTAAGAGAAATAAATCATTAAAATGATAAAAAAATACACATCCAGACAGTTATATTTCGTATTTTCAAGTCAAGGCAAGGGAATAAGCTGGTTAAGAAAATTCTGTAAGGCTTTTCAGACATTCTTTTCTGAGAACTGTTTCATATGGTGCCATCTGGTTTATTGGAAGTGTGTTTCTTCAGAAGTACTATTTTGTATGACTGAAATGATAACAATTTCCTGAGTGAAAAGGTGAGATTCATCAGAAGTCAAATCACCCTGATTTACCTGAAAATTTAAAAGCCAGGTTTTCAGAATCTCTTCGAACTTCTGACTCATATTAGGATGCTGTACTTAGAGAGCAGATACAAGTGGAAACTATGCTTCCCTAGTTTGTCATGCCCAAGTACACTTAGAAATAACATGTAATGGGATAGTCTGTGTCTGAGGAAAAGGACGGGTATAGGAGATGCAGTTAATGAGAAAAATCTGGAACATCTTTCCCTACAGAAATACAGAAGAGTGGCAGTTAAAATAATTCCTAAACCAATTAATTTCTCCTTAAGTGATATTTTTTTCCACTTTGTACAGGAAATACTAATAAGAATAAATAACTCAAATAGAATCTAGAAATTCAAGGCTGGTTTAAATGAAGCTTACTGCTTACCTACAGAGCGAATCACAGTTCAGTAATTTAACTTGGTTAAACTTCATTTGGATGCAGTTGAAAATTACACTTGAAAAGAATGAGGAAATAAATTGATCTTTTAACATTTGACAAATCCTTCTTTTAATTAGTATTATTTAGAAAGTGAAGGAATTTTCTTCAGATGGAATCATGGGCTTAAATTTTCTCTACTTATCTTGCATCTCACAGTAGTGTAAAAATAGTCTTCCAGTGATAGAATCATAGAATAGTTAGGGTTGGAAAGGACCTTAAGATCATCTTGTTTCAAACCCCCTGCCATGAGCAGGGACACCTCCCACTAAACCATGTCACCCAATGCTTCGTCCAACCTGGCCTTGAACACTGCCAGGGATGGAGCATTTGCAGCATCCCTAGGCAACCCGTTCCAGTGCCTCACCACCCCTACACTCAAGAAATTCTTCCCTGTTTAAGTTTGAACCCGTTGCCACTTGTCTTATCACTATAATCCCTACTGAATAGTCCATCCCCAGCATCCTTATAGGACCCCTTCAGATACTGAAAGGCTGCTATGAGGTCTCCACGCAGCCGTCTCTCCTCCAGGCTGAACAGCCCCAACTTTCTCAGCCTGTCTTCATACGGGAGGTGCTCCAGTTCCCTGATAATCCTCGTGGCCCTCCTCTGGACTTGTTCCAACAGTTCCATGTCCTTTTTATGTCAAGGACACCAGAACTGTACACAGTACTCCAGGTGGGGTCTCATGAGAGCATAGTAGAGGTATGTGTATATAACCTTTAAGATGGCAATAGCCACGTTTAATACTTTATGCTGGAGGACTTAAAATGCAGAATAACAACTTACTCACTAAGAAAGAAAATCAGGACATGGCTAACCTTCTTTTTAGATTGTCTCAGAATTTTGAATGTGTGGCTTTTTGTTGTGCTAAGTGGAAACGTCTAGTGTCTGAAAATCATCATGGTACCATTTATTACAGCCCTAACTGTTTTGCTTGAGAGGCTTGTACATAGAGAAAATTACATTTGTTGGTATACTCCCACATTAAGTTTTGACAAAATTTTAATGTAGCGGGACTGAATGGATATTCCAAGCATCCTCTGTGAGGTACTTTGTGGTACTTGAAGGTATCGAGTGCCTTTCAGGGTCAGAATTTGCATTTTCACAGAGATTTGTAATGCTTAAACAATTTTAATGATAAAATATTACCTACAGTATAGTTATACTTGAGAACATTTCATTCCCTATACTGAAAACAGCATTGTTGCAGAAATCCACAAATATCTAAACTCTTGCTTGAAGTATTTCTTTTCTTAATAATGAGTACACTAACTCCTGAAGAGCTTAGCTCTGAATTCAGACAAAACCACTGAATCATTAAATCAGTGGTAGTGTTTCTTAAGGTTAGAGGTTTGAGGAAAAACTACAAGCACATTGAAAACATACCATTTACCATTTAGGTTATGAAAACATTTTCATTCCCATATGTAAAGTGAATTCAGGGAATAATGATACTTCTTTTTTGCAGTTTAAACTATGCTGTAACAGATTCAGTAGCATGAATTGCAGATTTTCCGTTTTCATCTCTGCTTTTACGTGTAAAAACTTGGAAATGTTTCAACTGTTCAAACCTATTACAATTGCCGCTGCTAAACCAGGTCTGAATATAGCTTGTTTTACAGACAGTTGCTTCTCTTTTCTTTTCTTTTCTTTTTTCTTTTCTTTTCTTTTCTTTTCTTTTCTTTTCTTTTCTTTTCTTTTCTTTTCTTTTCTTTTCTTTTCTTTTCTTTTCTTTTCTTTTCTTTTCTTTTCTTTTCTTTTCTTTTCTTTTCTTTTCTTTTCTTTTCTTTTCTTTTCTTTTCTTTTCTTTTCTCTTTTCTTTTCTTTTCTTTTTTCTTTTTTTCTTTCTTTCTTTTTTTTTTCTTTAATTTGGAGTGTGTAACATCTCTGCAGTACTACGAAGGTGAATGAAAAAGACAGTAAATAAAAATACAAACTTGCACAGAATTCTGAAACGTTCATCATCTATTAAAAAAAAAAAAACAAAGAAAAGGTAAAAGGAAAAAAAAAAGGGGTGGGGAGATGGAAATCACCATTTACTGTTATACAAGTATGTTAAAAATGTCACAACAGTTGCCTTGCAAATATTAACCATGGATGAATTAAATGAGAAATTGTCAATAGTATGCCAGTAATTATGTTAAATAATTGTTTTTCTTTCATGCAAATGAAAATGGAAATCAAAATACTTAACAAAGGATTGTATGCATCTTAAGGTAGGGAGAAATACCTTTGAAACAGCTCAGTGTATTTACCCCTAAACTGCAAATAATCAAATAATAAATATTTGGACATTTCTGTTGATCCAATCATTAGGAAAAATGACTTGCATACTAAAAAAAAAAAAATTAAATAAAAATCTGTGATCTTCCTGGACTCCTCATTCAACATAATTCTGCCACTGCTTGGCAAACAGAGATTCAGAGTTACTACCTTGGAAATGATAACCATTTTGTGTTCTGATATTCAGAAATAAAGAACAAATCATTTGTCTTAACAGTGATTTTAAGACCAGTACTATATTCCTCTGTGTTTAGAGATATTCACAGCAGTGTGATATTCATACTCGAATAGCTATCGTCTTCAGGTTTAGAAAAGGGCAAGAAATAGCAGAACCTGCTGATCTCAGATTTCAGTTAACTCAGCATTAGATGTGCAAATTGAGAGGAACAAAATATGGATTTTATAAAGCAGGTATCTGTGGTAGAAGAGAGGTAATCTACCCTATACAATTTTTTAACCATGCATTCTGTCAGGAGTGTTTCCATACAAGTTATATCCTTTTAATTACCACTACTTAGTTTTCTAGTCAATTGACTAAAATGTCCATCAATATTAATTCCATCCTCACATGAAAGCTACCACACGCACATGATGTAAACAAACACAGCATTAGTTTAAGGGTGCATGTATGTAATTTTTTCATGCATAGTATGTGCAACAAATAGTGAAATGGCTTTTTAAGGTACTACAAACGCTTTGGTAGCATCTCTTTTAGGAATGTTTTCTTTCATTTTATAACAGCAGTAATAACTGCAACCTTGCTTTGTAGACAAGTTCATCACTTTAAGGTTTTTCGCCACATAAATTAACTTCTTAGTGTGTTTACCACATCCTTTGTATTCCCTACTTTACTGCAAGTATAAAATAGTTTAGCATAGTCAGCTTACTTTCATCTGCCTAGATTTAAATTTTCTTTTTCTCCTGTGATTTCGTTGAGTCTCCTACAGCTAGTGCTAGTGACATATTCTCTCTGAGATCTTGTGGCTATGCATCCATAAAGAAAAAAGGCAGATAAAGATTTTTTTCATTTCCTTATCTAGTATCCAAACAGATAATGGGCTACCTGAACTTGGTTTATATATTTGGAAATTATTGTCATTTGAAGTTAATAATTCTGATAGGAAATGATTCAGTATCTCCAGCATAGCTTGAACAGGATAGAAACACATTATTTATACTTTCCACTGTCCAAATGGAAAAATGGCTAGTTTGATGTTGGTTCTATTAAAAAGTTGATCTCCACAATCATTCAGCTGTGGCAGCTTTCACTGAAATGAGTCAAACCTGAAGATTTTTACAGCTGGTCTCAATAAAGCTCACAGGTTGTTTATCTCAGGTTCAGCATAATCTGTTTCTCCAAGTATTACTTCCAGGGGGAGGCTGTACTAAAGAAGGATGATGTGCTTACAGTTTTAAAATTAAACACTAACTTGTTCTTGGGTGGTACTTTAATTTCTGACTTAGAATATGCCACCAAGGGCTCAGCTAGTTTTGCCATGCTAAAAAGGGATTGAAGAAAATTAGTATCATTTTATGGTTAGGTTCATAAGCAGCCTTCAATTCTTTATTCAGAGCTATGGGTTAGATTTTAAAAATAAAGATAAACTGAAAGGAAATCAGTTAATGCAGATCATGAGAACACCTTTATTCTCTAGCACTTAGTTTTTTTTCTGAATTCAAGGTTTCCCGAAATCAGAAGTGCAGATAACTTTTTTTTTTTTTTTAATATACTGTCCCCTCATATGCATAACAATTCATAACTAGCTAGCTATTGTACCTAAGAATCCTTGGAAGTATTTACTGACCATCACATTGCTTATCCATTGAAATGTCACTCATAACTTTATTTAAATTAGCATTATGCAAAGGATTTATACTCTTTTCATGAAAAAAAATAAGCCATTATGCCAGTATAGGCCTTTTCTGTAAATATCATCCCTCATTAAGTGAACCATCAACAAATTGAGCTTCACTGAAGGTACTGTAAACAAACATTTCTTCACTGATTCAGGACTTTGGGAGCACATAAGCACTGTACCAAGAAGAATTAGTAAAATGTTTTAACAAGCCAAATACATAAACCTAGAAATTTTTCTGCACTATTTTCTTCTTACTTCACTTGGCCCTCTGAGCTCAGCAGGCTGTCTTTTATGGTTTTTCAGGAACTTTTCACAACTGCATTAAGCCTAGGGATTAGTTTTAATCCTCCTGCTTTCTCATAAATTCATCCTTTGGCTTCACTGTAGCTTAATTACAAACTTTTCTGGCTATCCAATCTTGTAGGCCTCCTGCGTTTGCAGGCCATGTCTTCGGGAATGTCTGATAATGGTAGCAAACAAGTATGGACAGGTTCACAAAAGAAAACACTTTTTACAGTAGATAGCTCAGGAATTTGTGAGCTAGGAAACAAATAAAAGACGTTGAAGAATGCATTGCCTCTTTCTTCTTAGCATTCTTTACACTTAAAAAAATAATTTATTGTTCAAAATTTTCTCTAATTTGTTGTTCCTTTCCCCTTTTTGTTATTCTGTTTGACAAAGTACTATTTCATCAAAGCATCTCTTTTTCTGTAGTAGTGCTTCCTTGCATTTTGGCTATCCCTTCTTGAAGGACAGCTGTAAGTCTCTTGCTGTGGATCTTAGAGAGACATCACACACCATTGACAAGTCACAAACTGATGTCTACATAACATAAAGATGTTCTGCAACAGGACTGATTCATAACCTCCACCAGAATTCATAAAAAAAATTGTTTTACTCCTCCCATTCTCCCTGCCAATTCTCTTAGCTGCTCCGTCTATTGCTCTGTTAAACACCAAACAGTTAAGCTTCTTCTAGGGATTTCTTTTTAGTTAAGAAAAAGACTCAAGTAATGAAAATATATTTCCTTTTCCAGCAATATGTAATTTCATGATTTTCCCTATACAAAGTCTGTCTTACTCAAAAAAGCTCAAGTATATGCTGAAATACACCTATAAAATTGGCAGATATATCTTACTGAGTGGCTCAAGTGAAAACTACTGAGGATAATATCTTTAAAATTGCAGCAATGGGCTATGAAAATTTTCCAATGGCTGCTGTATTCTGTAGGTGTTTCTCAAAGCAAGTTATTTATTTCCCTCCATCCCTGGGAAAGTGATGGAACACCTTATCCTTGGTGCCATCTTAAGGCATATCAAGGATAAGAGGGTTATGAGGGGCAGTCAACATGGCTTCACCAGGGGGAAATCATGTTTGACCAATCTCTTAGCCTTTTATGAGGAAATAACACGGTGGATGGATGATGGCAGAGCGGTGGATGTGGTCTACCTTGACTTCAGCAAAGCATTTGACACAGTCTCCCACAGCATCCTCACAGCTAAATTGAGGAAGTGTGGACTGGATGATCAGGTAGTGAGGTGGACTGCGAACTGGCTGAAGGAGAGAAGCCAGAGAGTTGTAGTCTATGGGGCAGAGTCTAGTTGGAGGCCTGTAACTAGTGGAGTGCCTCAAGGGTCAGTACTGGGACCGGTATTATTTAATATATTCATCAATGATTTAGATGAGGGAATTGAGTGTACTATCAGCAAGTTTGCTGATGACACTAAGCTGGGAGGAGTGGCTGACACGCCAGAAGGCTGTGCTGCCATCCAGCGAGACCTGGACAGGCTGGAGAGGTGGACAGGGAATAACTTGATGAAATATACTGAGGGAAAGTGTAGAGTCCTGCATCTGGGCAGGAACAACCCCAGGTTCCAGTATAGGTTGGGGAACGACCTGTTAGAGAGCAGTGTAGGGGAGAGGGACCTGGGGGTCCTAGTGGACGACAGGATGACCATGAGCCAACACTGTGCCCTTGTGGCCAAGAAGGCCAATGGCATCCTGGGGTGTATTAGAAGGGGGGTGGTTAGTAGGTCGAGAGAGGTCCTCCTTCCCCTCTACTCTGCCCTGGTGAGGCCCCATCTGGAATATTGTGTCCAGTTCTGAGCCCCTCAGTTCAAGAAGGACAGGGAGCTGCTGGAGAGAGTCCAGCACAGGGCAACAAAGATGATTAAGGGAGTGGAGCATCTCCCTTATGAGGAAAGACTGAGGGAGCTGGGTCTCTATAGTTTGGAGAAGAGGAGACTGAGGGGTGACCTTATAAGTGTGTATAAATATATGAAGGGGGAGTGTCACGAGGATGGAGCCAGGCTCTACTCAGTGGCAAACAATGATAGGACATTGGGTAATGGGTACAAACTGGAACACAAGAGGTTCCACTTAAACTTGAGAAGAAACTTCTTCTCAGTGAGGGTGACGGAACACTGGAACAGGCTGCCCAGGGAGGTTGTGGAGTCTCCTTCCCTGGAGACATTCAAAACCCGCCTGGACACATTCCTGTGTAACATTATCTAGATGTTCCTGCTCTGGCAGGGGGATTGGACTCGATGATCTTTCGAGGTCCCATCCAATCTCTAGCACACTGTGATACTGTGATGCTGTGATTGTCATATTCCTTCATTTGTGTCATGGCATTGTATATGCTGTCTTTAGTCTTTCCATGTCACTATGTGGAACAAATGTATTGTCTTATTGTCTAGACTTTGTGCCAAGCAAATGTTTAAAATAAAATAATTCTTTTCAGCTCACAGACTCAATTTCTAATTAAATGTTAACACGCAAATTCTGTTTTACATTTCAGTTGTTTGAAATCAAGTTTCGGTTACATCATGTTATGTTGTGACATAATTCTATCTATGTCAGTACACCAACATGTTTTGAAATGTACACTGGACAACTAAGTTTAGAATATGTCCCATTTTCTATTTATCCTTGTTCAGATGTGGTATCTAAGGATGTCATTCCACACTGTGTTTTCTTTGGTGGAAATGCCACTTTAAGAACAGCTAGACACCGATTCCTGTATCCATGTAACAAGCTATTGTTTTCTCCACTGTGCCAAATGTTAGAGAAACTGCAGTAAACCAAATATCTGAAATAATTCAGCTGAAAATTAAACTTAAAATCTTTTGCTGCTCAGATTCATCTAGTGGTGAAATTTAAGGGGCAGGGAACAAGAAAGCAAATTGATTTCTTTCTTTTTCGAAGTAAAGCATAAATATTCATCAAATATTTCAGGTTCTGGCTCGATTTTGATCCTATCACAAAAGTGACCAGTTAACCCATTGTTTTTCCTTAGTATTAGTTCTTCACTAATATTTCCCTCACTGTAATCAGAAGCAAATTATTTCTTTTTACTAAATCTAAATGAACAACATGATTTGGATTGAATACATGTAGTTAAGTTGATTTTTTGGAAAAAAAAACCCAAATCTCCAAATAGACATGAAGCAGATATGTGGGGACACACACACACATGCACCCAGGAAACTATCTAGGGGTCTTAGAGCTACATTACTAAATTGTGTCAGGGAAAAGTCTACTTATTCAGAATTATATCTGTGTGATGTAAATTCGTGTTTGTGTTTCTTGGACAGAGACACTCTCCTGGCGCTTGAAGATTAATAGCAAATAGCCTTCCCCTAGCTTAGTCTGTTAAAATGTTTGGTGACTGAGCAGTCCATTTATAATCAGGAAAGTATTAGCATTGCATTTTTCACCTCATTTTCCCCAGTCAGTTCTTACTGCTTCACGAAAAAGAACCTAGGAAAACATGCCACATCCCATCAAAAAAAAAAAAAAAAAAAGAGTTGAAAACAAGCTGTTTCTGTTAAAAGTCAACCAGGAATCCAGTATGCACCAAAATATATTGTTCAGCCAACATATGCCTTAAGCAACAGCATTAGGAATGAAAAAAAGAGGGAGGCAGGTGGGAGGAGGAAAGTTTAATGTGTAAAAGTATGTCTTAGTGAATAAAAGTTGTTTACTATGGACTAAGAAAAATACTCCAATGATTTTTTTCTTAAAACTGATGAGTTTTCATAGAATTATTTGATTTGCATAAGCAGGCAAAAAGGAACAAAAGTAAAAATGTACCCATACAGTTCAGACAGCTGGTGTGAACGGCATCATTGCCGCCTAGCTCTGTTTGATGCATTTACAGCTGTACACATTTAGGTCTTAATTATAGCATGCTCATGTTTAAGACATTTACTTCATGCAGTGAAGATCTTTTTTTTTTTCACAACATTGACACAGCAAAGAATATTCTATAAGTTAAAACAAAAATTAATCATTTCTTGCATGAATAATCAGACTTCATGTCCTAGTGCAGTCATGCAGGAGAGAGTCAGAGAGCTCTAATACATGCAGGGTTCACAAGAGAGACAAGGAGGTAAAACAACGATGAATTATTGTTTCTGTTCATTTATTTGAGAGAGCAGGCTAAAACACTGTCAACCAAGTAGGTCATCTCACTTCTCACTCTAGACTAATTTTTCCCTCTGATTTCTTTTTTCTCAGGTTTCGCATCAGTGCTTGTTGTACCTCATCTTTTCACAGCCCTGCAGCTGAGAGATTGTTAATGGGATTTCTTAGCTCTCTAAAGATGTTTCCACATGCTGCAAGCTCTGCCTGTTCACCTGCTTAAGCATGTGACACTTCCCCCATCCTGTGGCCTTCAATCCAAAGCACTTCTTAGAATCTGCACAGGCTTCCCACCTATCTGTTTGTCATGCTGCTGACTTACACTGTTCACCACAGCGCCTTTCTTTTCCTCTGCTCTTTTGGCCTTTTTTTTTAACATCTCTATCTAGCTATGATAAAACAATTGTAGTATTGCATTTTAAGTGCTATTTTTTGCAGTAACTGGTAGCACATTAGTGTGCAAATTTGAAAAACATAATGGCAGATAATTCATCATCAAATATGTTGACTGACTTTAGAAAGCAATATATATTTATTATATTTGCAAATTATGAGCTATATTATCAAAAATAAATGTTAGAATCCTTAAATGAAAATGGACTATTATACAATGAGTCATAATCAGGTCCTTTTTTTTCATGCTCTTGTATATCATAAAAAATACAGAAACAGAAACATTAAATGTAAATATATGCACATAAGTATTAAAGATCTAACCAGGATTTGATTTTCATCATACCTAGAAACACACATTTGCTTCTTTGTGCTTAAAGGCAAAACTGGATTGTTTGAAAAGAGGTTAAATAATTTTGGGACAAGTAATAGCTCTTTTCAGCTGTCAGCCTGTCCATTGACCACAATCTCTTTAGGCAAGGAAGTAAATCTATCTCTCTACAAAGGCAATGCCTATCACAACCAGTCTCCAATCATAAAGCAGGGCCTGCAGGTGCTTTTATAATAGAACTGTTGAGTAATAATAGCTTTTCAACTACGAAAATAAAATTGTAGTTCTCATGTCATAAAATAGCCACCATGGGGATTAAGACAATTGTGGCTTTATCACACACACCATGGTTCGATGTGATCTCACCCTCTTCTCTGTGGTGGGGGGGTGAAGGAGACAAGCTTCAGCCCTTGTGACACAGCCACGAGATGAGGAAAAAATATGTTATTAATGGAGAATTGAAGAATCTGTTCTCTTCCTGCTTCTGCTTCTGCTTCTGCTGCTGCCTCCAAAGCACTCTAAGGTTTTTCCCCAGTTAGGAAACTTACTCACTCCCTAGTAGCTGGCCCCTGGGTCCTCACTGTCTTCTTACAGAGACACACACATGCAATGGGACATCACAGCATGCCAGCCACTAAAGCCCATGGCCCCTCTCCTGTTGCTATAACTCAGACCTGCACGCACACCTGCACACACACACATACTCCCATGCACCATAGATTGCTTCAGTCATGCAGTCTGTATCTTCATCCTCTCTTCATACACAGGGATGCACACATTTACCAAAAAGTCTTGCCGATAGCTGGACCAAACCTATGGCCTTACTAGGTGGTGACCCTCTATCTCTGTGGTCTCCACATTAGCTGACTTGGACCTTTTGGCCTTTCCAGTAGCCAGCTTAATGATCCTTTTGTCTCTGCACTGTCTGGCCCAGACTAATGGTTGCTTCAAAACTTGGTTCCCAAACCTGTTATCCTACTTGCCAGCTAGTCCAGCTTGATTTTCACCAGCAATTACACACTGGTGCACTCATACCAACTCAACATGCAGGCTCTTTGACCTCTGTAGTTGGTGACACCACAGGCAGACAGTCCCCCTGGTCTGACTACAGCTGCTGGCATACAGACCTCCATATGCACGTGTACACTGAACATAGTCTTCCCATGCAGGAAAGGAATCGGAAATGCAATTCACTGAGAAGATAGGACAAACTACATTGGCTGGACACAGGGCATGGTCTGACCAGTCACTTGTCAGCATGGTTTGAATGTGACCAATGTTTCTAAACCCTTATCCCTCCTTTTCAGATATTTGTTCCACCTCAATCCTGCTCTTTACCCATGTCCAGTTCCTCCCAAACATCCTGTAGTTTCTTGTGCAATCCTAAAATGCTGTTTCCCTGCATCCCATAATGGTTTTACACCATCTACATTCTGCCCCTTTCCCATTAAAAACAAGATTATGACATTTTGACCTGAAAAAGTCTCTATTCACCTTTGTATCTCTTCTAATCAATATTGTCAGGTTATTGAAATACCTCCAACAAATCTAACATGATTTGTGTCACTAGCACAAAGCTGCTAATGTGACTGTATGTTTTCAAGTTCAAGTAATTCATGTAGAGAGGGCCAAACATTACAATCAAAATTCCAAGAATCTTGAAGGGCTGGGGGTGGGGGAAGTTGTTTTAGTGGGGTTTTTTATGTTGCTTCTCTCATGATTCTTAACAAGTGATAAACTGTTAGTATTCTCTGGCCATCACCTTGGAAACTGCCTGTTTTTTTGTGTTCTCTAAAATTCCATTTTCCTTCATGAATCCAGCATATGGAAACTTACTGAGTATCTTATACTACTCAGTGAGGAAGGATCTTCAAGCAAATGATTTTTTTCCTTTCTGTCTTCTTTGACGGTATATTATCAGCAGTTGCAGTGCTTCTGACATGACTTGATGAAAGTATTTTTACGAATGGGAAGGTTTTGTCAGGAAAGGGAACTCAGTTATCTCTTTAATCAGTGCACGACTAAATATATGGACCTGACACCCAGCAGTAAAAGAGTGTGGCATATGGAAGTATGGAACAATGGAAGTAATTATAATAACAGTAATAACAATATAACAACATATAATAATAGCATATAACAACAATAATAATAATAATGTGTTAATAATAACCCACAATAAATAATTCATCTGATAAATTTCACCACTCTTTTTGCTTCTGGAATATCTGCAAGTAGAATAAGATTTCCCTGGATGTGGTATTTTCAACAATTTATCTTTCAGCACTCAGAGAGTTTTGAGTTAGGTAATGGGGACAAGTATTCCTCAAGAGACAAGCCACATGATAATTTCCAATACTTACATTCCAATAGGGTTTCCACCTGTTGGAAGGGTATTAGTGGCTAAGCTACAGCAATAAGAAAAGGGTTAAATAGTCTTTGATTACAGGAGCAGAATTAGTTTTCCATTCATACTTCTGAACTCAAAATTTTGAAATTCACGTTCCGCAAATATCCATTGCACAAATATCCATCAGAAGTTGAAACAAAATTAAACACATTTCTAGAAAAAAACAATCAAATAAAAAAAAAATCAAATTAATATTTGCATATATTTTCTTTATACTTTCTCTTCCTTTAACATCACTTTTTATTTCAATACATTCTCATTATTATATCCTACATAGTATCCAGTAGTATAATACATGACAAGGAAGAGTAATGAGTCTCATTTTATGCACAGGGTTAGGAAAAAAGGGACTAGATATCTCTGGTGGAGGCAGAGATTGTGTCATATGACCATTCAGGATGGAAGGGACCTCGTGGGTGTACCATTGCTCAAAGCCGGACTGGCTGTGAGATCAGATCAGGCTGTTCAGGTCTTTGTTTAGTTGGGTCTTAAAAAACTGCAAGGGTGGAGCCTGCCCAATGTCCCTGAGCAACCTGAGTAATCCAGTTTTGTAATCCATCCCTAGCACATATCTCAAACTGCTTCTAAACTAGTTTTTGGGGTTTTTTTTGCTGAATAACTTATACCACAGTTTTCTTCATCATGGAGAAACATTCATCTGTATTTCAAGAGTATGTTGTCCTGCTTTTCTGCTTATATTTCAGCTTCACACTTCACATAAGCCTTATGGAACATACACAGAATTTTCTTAATTCCTATTACTGAACCTCCTCAGTTGGTCTGCGTGTAGTGGCAGGAAAGGGTGCAATAAGTATGTTAGTGTGCAATCACCTTTGAGTTATTATATATCCAGAGCTGATAATTCCATGATAACATAACCTTTTAGCTAAGTTATTATATATCTCAGGTTGATTGTTTGACAGTAACATAATTTATATTGAAAAGAGAGCAGCTATATAGTGTCATTAAAAGTTACTGGACTGACAAAGCTAAGATTTTTCTTCTGCCCCGGAAGCTCACACAGCACAAGTTTTATCATCCACGCAGAAATTTTTGTGAACCCCATTCTAAACTGTTATTTCTAAAAAGAAATAAAATAAGTATTTTCCCATTTATACCCATTTATCTGTCACTAGCAAAATTCTTGATCATGGATGCTAATTTCAAAACAGTGGCTGATCATGGTAGGACTGAACTGTATGTGTTGCATCCAGTAACTGACATTTTCAGACTCAAATGGCCTTACAAGAATTGCCATAGTTTAACTTAGTGCTTTTGGGAGATCATGTAATCAGTGACGAGCAAATTGTTCTCTGTACAGCAAGTGTGAGATGTACTCTTTCTTACTTTTCCTCTTGCTAGTGTTGATGCTGGAGACCATAATGTACCTGTACAGTAAATGAGTAAATAATATTCTTCCTTGTCTTTTTTCTTTTACAAGGGCTACAAATACAGTACATAACAGTACTCAAACATTTTTATCTTCCAGTTCAGTCTAGTCTACTACTGCATGTAGTTTTTCAGCTCAAGGATAAATTCAAAATTAAATGTATCTATTCAGCTGTGTGAACTGTGACTGCACAGGGCATAGCTATGTACAGCAGTAATAAAAGTAACACTACCTGGCATTTTATTTATAGTTATTGAATTCCTCATTGTTTATTGTTAATAGGAGTGCCAAGGTATGATTTCCAAATCCCTGAACACTGAAAGCTAGGATTATTCAGTGTAGTCAGTGGAACTTTCTAGTTCTTGTTTTTCTAAATGTATGCTTTATTCACACAAAAAAAAGATGAATGTGTTAAAGGCCAGGGCTATTCCATTCAACCTTGGAAGACTTGAGTGTGTAAAATAGAAATCCAGCATTGTCTAATGGAAAAGAGATAGCATACCTAAAATTAGTCTCAATCTATCTCTTTTCAGCACCTATGAGATTTCCCATTCTTAGCACAGGCAAAAAAAAAAAAAAAAGGTGTTGGAATCAGAATTTCATTAAAATAAGATAATGATAATTAATAGTTTACCTAAAAAAAAGTATTTTCCGAATCAAGAAATCAAAGTGCCAGACCACAGGAGTCAAAACTATATTTGCTTGCCTCAATACACTCCTTAGGCCAAAGAGAGGACCCAAAAGACTTATATTTCATGGATTATTGGAAGATGTTTTAAAATGGGGTTTCTCAAACTTTTTTGTTTGTTCTCCAGTTTCTGGTAAAATAGCAAACTCTCTGTAAGCCTAATTTTTTGCCAGTATTCTTCTCTCCCTTTCTGGCCCGTGGATGGGTATTTGTAATATATTATTCAGGCTGATGGGAAGACGTATTCTCTTTTTCTATCTTGAGAAATACTATCTTGACAGGTCAAAATTTAAAAAGTGTAAAGAAACTGTAATGGTAATATTCCAACTATTTTCCAAATGTTGGTTGAAACAGCTAAGTAATCAGGAAAGGTTAGATTCTAAGGCAGCTATAGTGCTGCAAATGTGGGTTAGTTTCAAGAACATAGCAATACTTTGTTAAATTTTAATTCATATATTATCCCTGTTAAGTTCTGGAAGAAATTCTGTCTTTGCAATCTACTTGCAGAAAGAAGTTCTTGCGTGTTTAACAAAGCTAAAAGCCTAGCTAGTTTCTGCCTCATTTTGGTCCTGTGCATTAAAGAGAGATGTTAAGTAACACCACGTAACTTCCCACAAAATATGTAGCATGCTGTGTTCTTGGTCTGTATACTCAGACCTGAGTGACATTCTTATTACTATTTCAGTTTTGGTTTGGTTTGCCTTTTTTTTTGTTGTTGTTGTTTGGGTTGGGTTTTGTTTTGTGTGAGCTTGTTTTCGTGTCATTCTTGTGGTGGTAGTGTTTTTTTTTTTAGGAAGTCTTGTTCCTCCAGTTCACTGTCTGTTTACCAAATATCAGTGTAAATAGTGGTGCTGACTGGAGATGCTGATGGCTTACAAAGAATTAAATTCTGTATGATGGGTACGTCTGGTGTATAAGGTATATATTCTCACCCTCTATGTACTGCAAAGTCTTAATTACAGAAACATCATAACTTGTCAGAAATGTTATCTGAAGATCATCAAAATTCTTGAGGTAGTCAGAAAAAATTTGCAAGCATTTATGAATCTATTTGTTGGTTTCATTCTTTTGTAGAAAAAAAAAGGTTGCATTATTCTTATGCCAACTTAAAAGAGTTTTTGTGATGAGCGCTTGGGTAATGTGGCACGGTTTAGCATGACCAAGATATATATGACCAGCTCACATCATAAAATATGACAACACCTCCACTTTCTAATAAGTTTTTAACAAGTTTAGAAGCAAGCAAATTTTAATAACATTCACTTTGAAATATCTTATATTAAGCATTTATAGTGGAGCCAAAATTTTTCTCTTGTTTAGTGTACACAGTGCTAAGAAAGTTTACCTGTTTGTCAGCTACCAACATTTCTGAATGAAAATGCATACCTGGAATGGTAATGTTTGGATTTACTGTTTTCAATGTGTGTGATTGATTGTATAGTGCAATACAAAACATCTGTGTTCTATTTTATCTTTATGTGTCATGCCAAATTTTTCAAGTACCAGTACATATCCTTTAAGAAAATATATGTCATCACTGTTACGATTTCCCTCAGTGCTCTATTTCTGTGTTGCTGATAATTCATTTACCCTCCAGAAGTCAGCTCTAATTTCTGACATTAGATGCATATTCAAATATATTGATTCAAGTACGTGATCCCTGAATTTTGAGTAGTCATCATGCAAAATGTAAAGCTGTGTTGGTCTCTGGAAATGTTATTTTGCCAAAAATATTCAGTCATGTCTGACAACATAATCAGCAAGTAGAGAGAAATGAATACTTGAAGTCCATTCAAATGACAGAGTAGTTATAGGGAGGAAGAAAATTTTGTCAAAATTGAAAAGATTTTCTTGGAAAAAAGTATGACTGTGAACACAACAGTCTTTAGCCAGAATAAACTGTTAAAAGTTTACACTGAATGCTAAGCCAGCTCTTAGGACAGCAGATGAAACAAACGTCTTGATTGTTTCTGCTTCTTTTTCTTATAAATGGCTCTTGGCATCCTCCATAATAGTGATGGTGAGTATGCTGTCCAGTTCCAAAGTTCTTTTCAATCAGAGAAAATTAAGGAATCCCACTGTTAGTAATCTAGGCATCACTCCTACCTACTTGTGGAAAAAGCAAATTTTGTGATAATTTCCTTTTCCTCTTTGGATGGGATCTATAAAGTCTGGTCATCTTGGAAGATAGTTATTGCGGGCCCTTCTGCTCTTTTCAGACAGTAATGATGCACTATATCTTTGAATGTTTTCAACATGAGAGTGTGAACCATTTTCTCAAATACATTCCCACGTCTGAGAGCCTAAGACATTGATTAGTACTGTGTTACTTCTCCTCTCATGGTTTGCTCCTTAGGTGTTTTCTTCCTTTGTGTCATGTATGTACCACAGTGCTAGGGGAGAAGGAATTAATAAGATTTTCTGTTATACCCAATAAATCATCAATTACTTTTATCTCAAATAAACAGGTTGCTTATGCACTCTGTTTTACCATTCATAATTTCTGATTTCTTTTGCAAGGGAGGGAGTAATATGGCCTTTGCAGGTATGAGAGAGAATAAACTCAGCGCATAGCCAGCAATATTTTATTTTTCTTCTTCTCATGAAATTAATTGATCCTCTTGCAGCCTTAACTTCTGCTCCAAGACAATACTGAAATATGAATTTCTTATGGCTTACCAGAAATTTCTCAAACAAAAGCAGCATTAGGTGGAAACTAACTATCTGAGTAGAAACTATAATTATTCATCTGGAGATTATCTAGAAAAACAGGTTATAAATTTTCTGGTTTCATTGATATACAGGAAAATATTTTGGTAAACAGAAAAAAATAGATTTTGCACTGACATTAGCTGGTTTAAGAAAACATACTTTTCTTTGTCTGGTTTGTTTTTTTTTTTACATAAGAAACATAAAAACTCTACTCTTTCTTTGCTCAGGTCTCTCCTTAAAATACTTTTCTTCCTTAAAACCTTAGAGAAAATAGCTAGCTAATGCTATTATTTCTAATGGAAGGCAGAATGTAATGTTCTTCCTGCATCATGCCTCACACTAATCCTGCTGAATAACAGTGTACTTTCATTGATGTTGGTTTCCTCTGTCATTCTGTGTCCTAATATCTTGTTATTCCCTCTGTTGTACTGAATCCAAAGTCTCTTTATAAGCTACTCAAGAAGAAGTCTTTTTTGCCTCTATAGAGGAGCATCATCTTCCTTAATATGTGTAAATTAACTCCTGATGATTTAGCTTAATGAGAAGGAAAAGGTATTACCTTCATGTTATCTTTTCCTTTGAAGAGACTGAAAAGGAAGCAAAATACTTATGCAAAACAAGTGGTTCTATGATTTTTTTCACCTGTATGCATAAACATGAGTTAGATACTTAATAACTATATCAAGGTCTCTGTCTGCATGAACCGTTAGTGCTATGGGTTTTTTCCACTGAAATAATAAAAAAATCCACAACATATTTGGGGATTGTTTAGGTAACTTACTCTCCTTGGGAGAGTAAAAGGGCAGTTGTGACAGAAATAATGTCTCTTTTTAGAGTTCTATAATTTCTTCTTTTCAAGTATTGCCTAGTACTACAAAAATCTAAGATGGGCTAAGCAGCATAGTCATACACCGTGTTTCATCTTTGCTTGCTCTTATTGTTAAATCACAACTGAATCATAATTAAATAACTGTCTTACCTAGGTTTGGGTTTGTTGTTTTTTTTTTTCATACTTGAATAGAAAGTTTCTCAGTGCCTTTATTTGATTTAGGAGCTTAATGGGTTTTCTTCTTTTTCTTGCTCTGCACTTTGTTGAAGTACACTGCACTTTGGGCCTGTATGAAGGCATCAGGTGTCAGGTAGCCTTATAATGCAAATTTTCATTTGAGTATAGTAAATCTGATAAAAGATAAGTAAATCTGATAAAAGTTCAGAGATTGCAAAAATGACCAATATAAAAAAATGTTCCGCTAACAATTTCAACTTGATTTTCCTCATTAAAAAAACTCTATGCAGGCACTTCATTGTCAAACCTTATAAAATTTTGTGGATCTTTCTGTTTCTGCAGAAACAATACTTTTTTAGGATTCAGATGCCTGCCTTGTTGTTTTTGTATTCATTTCACAACTGAACCAGCTTAATGATGCTATATAACATTTGTAGCGACAAAACTGATTTTTTTTATATTGTCTGTGTCCACAGCTTCTATCATAATGTAGTCTTTGAAATTTCCAGCTGTTCAAAGTCTCATCTATCAGGACTTCTTTAATTTTTTTTTTTTTACTTTGTATTGACAGAAACTATTGCACAAAAGGGCACTCAGTCTTCAAAAGCCTAAAATTAAGCCCTCTGTGGTTATCTTGTGTGTTGAATTGGCACTGCTCAGTAGCCAAACACCTATCTAGTCACTCAGTTCTACCCACCACAGAATGGTGAAAAAAATTTAAAGACCAGTAATGAAAAAACTCATGGCGAAGTTTTTCGTAGCTATAATCATATTTTACTCAGCAAGTAGGACCTGTTACACCATTGGATTGTTATGTGAATCAAGATATTGATTTCATGGTGAGTTCTCAATTCCCATCCCATCTATGTGTCAACTTTTTTCATGGTTGCTTTTTATTTGCAAAAGAAGGCTTATGCTGCTTGCATGACCAGTTTCACCTCTATGAAAACGAAGAAGTTTTCCACGCAAGTGTAAAGTAAATGCCCGCTCTCACTTTTAATAATCTGTGTTTTTCAGATAGGTTGCATGTAGTTACACACAACGAATGCTCTTCAATTAAAAACCCTTTTTGAACATAACAGTATTTTAATATGCTCACAAGTCACTGGATATTCAAGTTCTTTATCAAAAATCAAGGATCACTTTTTTTAATTGCTTTTGAAATGCTTGTCCAGTGCAGTTCCGAAACTACTAATCTGAAAGAAGTGGATAATAAGCTCCTCTCCTATAAGCTGAAAGATAAGCTTATTTTATATTTGCTTATGAGGGATTTACGCAGTTAGTGTTTACTGAAGTTTATGAAAACAAAATATCTCTCCATAAGAACATGGCGCTGTATCTTCAGTTTTGAACATGGAAAACTGCCGTGTTGTGCAAATGCAATGTGAGTAGGAATTTTTTCTACTCAATATTTTTTTCAAAAATGAAAAATTCTATCAATCTCATGAGGTCACTCATGACTGGACCTTTCTGTCACTGTACCAGAGAGAAAGCTATTGCTGGGGTTAAGGTAAGAAGATTGCATAAGGATTGCAAGAGGACTATAGCTTTAACTGGACAGGAAATCCATACTTCTAATAGAAGGCATAGGGCCCTTCATCTTGAAGGGTGACAATTGCATCAAAAGCAAGAGGAGATGCAGCTAATACTTGAGGAGCAGTTAGTGTCTGCATCTCAGATCTAGATTAAGGTCTTTCTGAGAGGTAGTTACTGAATCACAGAACAACAGATTGACATCTTGCTCCAGAACCAAATTGTTTCACTGATTCTCTAGCTTGAAACATCTGTTTCTTGGACCTTCTACAGAGGGTTAGAGAAACCCTGTGTTCTTTAAACCAGAACAGAGGGGTTTTGTTCTTGAAATTCTCCAAAGAATGCTGTTTTGCTCAGGACAAACGTCATTTTCTGTAAGGAAGTGATTGAGGATGTCATTTATAAGTATAGCCATTCTGAAGGGTCCACGTGTTCCATATATTATCATAGAATCATAGAATAGTTAGGGTTGGAAAAGACCTTAAGATCATCTAGTTCTAACCCCCCCGCCATGGGCAGGGATACCTTGCACTAAACCATGTCACCCAAGGCTCTGTCTAACCCAGCCTTGAACACCACCAGGGATGGAGCATTCACAACTTCCTTGGGCAACCCATTCCAGTGCCTCACCTCTCCAACAGTAAGGAACTTCTTCATTATATGTCATCTAAACTTCCCCTGTTTAAGTATTAACCCATTACCTCTTGTCCTATCCCTTCAGTCCCTAATGAAAAGTCCCTTCCCAGGATCTTTATAGGCTCCCTTCAGATACTGGAAGGCTGCTATGAGGTCTCCACACAGCTTCTCTTCTCCAGGCTGAACTGCCCTAACTTTCTCAGCCTATCTTCATATGGGAGGTGCTCCAGTCCCCTCACCATCCTGGTGGCCCTCCTCTGGACTTGTTCCAACAGTTCCATGTCCTTTTTATGTTGAGGACACCAGAACTGCACACAATACTCCAGGTGAGGTCTCACAAGAGCAGAGTAGAGGGGCAGGATCACCTCCTTTGACCTGCTGGTCACGCTCCTTTTGATGCAGCCCAGGATACGGTTGGCTTTCTGGGCTGCAAGAGCACACTGCCAGCTCATGTTTATTTTCCCATTAACCAGCACCCCCACGTCCTTCTTCGCAGGAATGCTCTGAAACTCTTCTCTGTCCAACTTCTAGCTGTGAATGCAGATTGCATTTTGTGGTGCAAAAGCTAAAAGTTTGTAAAGATTTACCTAGCTGAGAATAGCTACTGCATTCACACCTGTTTTGAAAGTGTTTTCCTTGAAAGGTTTCTGTAAGTTTTTTTTCTTCTAAAAGAATAAAAGTTTTATTAACTATTCTATGATTCTATAATTCTATGATAAGTATATGAATAGCCACAGCTTGATGAAGCTGACCAATTTAACCACCATTTCCAGCAGTGGATCTCTTGGCTGCCAGTTGGATGTTGCCAGAGCTAGCTTTGAACCAGGCTTTTTCCCACATGAGGTATGAGTTCTCTGAGTGCTGAATTATTGCATAGAAAGCAGTCAAGATATCCTTTTTTTCCCTCATTTCAGGGTGACCTTATCAATTTGTTTGCATGAACACAAAGAATATGGTCCATAGTTGAGAATCTTGAATTGAGGTAGCCATTTTCTTCTATACTGTTGTCAAATTCTCTCTGACAGAGTGTTAGTCATACTAATTTCCATTGTTGGAAATTATTTTTGAGTTCACTCACAGATCCTGGCTTCCATTAATCTCATTTTTAGTGCTTGACCTTTCTCAAAGCATCATTGAGATTGCATGGATTCCTGACCTTGAAACTGTAGATTTCATTAGGCTGGTCTGGTAAAGCTGAGTCCAGTGTCTGCTGGAGGCTGAGACTTGTTTGAATGCTAAATGGAAGGCACAAAATCAGAGATTCTTAAGATGATGATGACAGAATGGGAGAAATTAAACAGAAAAGTATAATAAATTCCAGCATTAACTTGATGGCTCTTGAATTCAGTGGGATTATAAACAGACATGTATTTATAGAACAGGTGATTAGTTTTGCAAAAATATCTTGTCTGCACTAAAGATAAGGGAGTTCTGTAAGCGCAAAAAAATGAGCCACGTGAAAGCTTATTATTTCACTTACAGTATGTACCTAGGACTGTGGATGTTCCACTTGCGGCTTCCAGCACAACATGTTATTCACTTACAATGCTCTGCTGGCTGCAAAAGTCAGAATGAAATTTGTGTTCTAATAGCATTTTCAGTGTAAGTTTTCCCATTAAAGGCAAACAATGCAATCATAGCAAATGGACCTGTCTTTTCATTCTTTGCAGGGCTTCCTTCCCACAAATCTTGTTTCTTTATTGTGCATTTGGGCTAATTTATGGAGGTTACTGAAATTTAGACTTCAGTGATAAACGTTATTATGAAAGTGTTTTTAAAATGTTCCCTGTACTTTTTATCAGAAAGGCAGACCAAAGATACACATTTTTTACTTCCAGGAATACTTATAGTTTCATAAAGGAAACATCTGACCACTTCAAAGGAAATGGTTTTCTAGATGAATGAGGATTATTTTTTTTCCCTGTTGGAGGAATTAATGCTGATAGTAATACGCTACAAAATCATTCCCACTTGTATGTTAGTGCAATTGCAAAGTCACACGTTGCGTGTTTGAAAATGTTATGAATTGTCTCTGCCCTCTGTTTTGGCTTTCTGTTCCTATTTTCTTCCTCAAAGCCAAAAGAAAAGACTTGAACTGCCTAATTTAGATCAGAAATGAGAGAACTTGTGATTCATAGAGTGCAGTATGAAGTGTCATTCATCATTAATGTGATGAAGATAAATGTTGCTGGCCCCAAAAAGGAGCATTATGAAGATGACTGTGGCTTGCATGAAAAAGGAGTATTTATTAATCTTGACTGAATATAATAATATGAGGATTCAGAAAGAAATTTGACATTGGTTGCACTCCTTTAAATTTATCTTTAAGTCAGGTTTTGGCTGTTAGCATCCTTTAAGTCTATAAAAGCCTTCTAAGAAAAGGAAATCTGTAGTCAGTGCCTTTTTTTAATTGCTGTGTTGGGGATTTTCCTTGGAAAAGCATTAAGTGTCAGAAAACTGTAAACAGTTAAGTGCTGCTTCCTTGAAAGAGGAAAATAAAAATTTTAATAAGTTGGGTGCAGAGATGTGTATTTTGAAAAGCATGACACAAGTAAACAGAGATCATGCTTGTGTACATGCTTTGTATACTTAGTCTACATACGTGACATGGTCAGTTCACAGATTTTAGGGCATTTGCATGAGACCAGTCACTTGCTAGGTCAGGAGAATTAAAAGAATCTGCATGTGAGAGCGTGTTTGCCTCCTGACACAGCTACAGAGGGTTCAGACAAACATTACTCTATAGACTGATAGCAGGGCACTGGAAGTCAATGTAAGTAGAAAACTGAAGACAGCCTTTAGCTCTCAAATTCTTTGAAAACAGTAGTATTTTGATATCCAGTCTTCATTTCCTTTGGCACTGTTAAAAAGTTTGTGTCCTTAAAGAAGCTCTTTCACTGAGTTAGCATTTCTTTGGTGTGGGCTGAGCTGGACTGGGTTAGTTAAATGCAGTTTCTATCACTACCATTAAATTTCCATGCCGATGACTAATTAGTTAAATTAATCACTATGATTTCTTTTTTTTTAGATACTTCTAATTTATTTTCTTTAAATTAGAATCACAAGCCTGTGTCTGGAAAATTAATTTCTGTATTTGTTTTTCTTATTTGCAAGTTAGTATGGATGTCTCTTACAGAAATGCAGAATTGGAGCTTTTTTAGTTCTTTTAAGATATTTTGTTTTAAGCAAAATTTGGCAAGTTGAGTCATGATTCACTCAATTTTTCACACTCAATTGTACAATATGTTCAGTTGTTGAAAGTAAGGATATTGTTTGTAGCTGTGCAATACAAATTTAGAGTTAGCTAATTTGTGTTTATTGTGAACTTAATCTCCGTGAAGAGACAGGAAAAAGGCATGGGCATATTTGGTTTTTCAAATGTATTATAAATTCCAAAAGATTGTGAGGTCTTACATTAAAACTTTTGCAGCATTTAGCAGAGAATCATTTACCTCACTTTTTAAACAAAACTCTGCATGGAAACTATTTATCCTTGAAAAAGTCCACAAAACATTCTATTACAAACAATTTGAAAAGCAGTTTTATGTGTGAGCTTTCCACAGTCATTCTCAGCTGTGATTATGGCTACAAAGCATTAAACAAAGCAAACCATATAGTCCGTGTGTACCTGAAGGTATAGATTGTGTGGGGCATAAAAATACCCTCATATGCATCTTGACTTCTAACAAAATGGCAGTTCAGTGCTTAGTGCTGTCATTTATCAGGACTAAGAACAGGAGATATATACTAGAAACTCCAAATTCATAGGGCAGAAATGCAATTTATCCTGTAATAAAAGAAGGAAAAAGAAGCCCCTCTATGCATCTATTGCATTTCATTCTGAACTAGCCCATTCTACTCAGTACTAATAAAATAAAATAACATGAAAGGTGTATGTAGATTCAAAGAGAAATTTCAGGTAAGTCAAATTGTCCTCCTCTTAAGATACTATATTATTTTGGTTATTAAAATATTTAAAGACTTTTTATAGTTGTAAAACAATGGATTTTTATTTCTTAGATAAAATTCTATATAAGACTAGCATTAAAAATTCATCATTAACACATTAGAGCATCTTCAGGCTCAAAAAGGTCAATTTAAGTTACTTTTAAAACACTTGTTTTCCCTGGAATATATTATAAATTATCTTTTTAGTGAAAGAAGAAGAAAATTCCCCCTTTTCTATATAGTCTGAAAATAATTAGCTGAGAAAAATTAACATTTCTCATTTGAATAATCCCAAATCTATTTAATTCCTCCTGTGCTCCTTGTACCACAACTGGAATGTGTCAGACACCCTGAAGGAAACAAATGAGAAAGTACAGATGTGCTGGACCTCCTCATTTCTCTGATAAGGAGTGATAATATGTGTAGTAGTGGTCTACAAAGGCTCTGAACCCTCTCTGCTCTGTGAAAGGGGTTCCTCACCAAAGCTGGCTTACTGTACTGCTGGGTAATGCTGAGTACTGGAGGATGGTGGCCAGCACAGGCTCCTTACCTGCAGGGTGTCACCTAGCCTCCAAATCCACCATCATCTCTTCACAAAGCAAGTTTGAATTTTGTTATAGAACAAATATCTATCAGAGGCTCTTTGTGTAAGAATACAGAAGAGCACTCAGTGAGGATTTATAAAACAAAGCAAAATATGTTTGGTTTCTGAATTCATGACACCTATTGTGTGTCTGGGTAGTATCTGTCCTAAGCATTTTCAAGAGGGCAGGTATGAATGTACTGGAATCCTTACATGTCCAGTATTGTTGGATGTGCATTAATATCATGTCTGTGTTCATTAGCTGTCATTTACAGAACACCAGTATCCTAGAACAATTTGTACATATTATACAATCTACCCATGGTTGGCAGGTATGGCTTGACAACTGTTGCTTTTCTAACCCTGTTAACAGCTGGGACATCATTTCCAGTCTTTTGTTAAAAATGCAGTAATGTGGTTTACATTGAAAAATACTGCCTACATCAGTGACCTGATACTCCTTTACACCTTCTATTTCAGACTGCGTGTTAAAACAGAGGAAATGAGGTACTCTGCACCTTCTGGAATCAAACATGCTTCTACTGGAGGCATTTCCCTTTCTTTAGGAAAACAAGTATTAAAGTAGGAGTCACAACTTCAAGTGGAGCCGTACAGTTGTGAGAATGCTTGCAAGGTTTACAAAAAGTGATTTAAATGGCTGGTTTTCCCAATTTGTGGGAATAAAATTAAGAGGGGTAAAAACCTGCAAAAGGACCAGTTTTGTCAGGCAGTTGCCTGTGTAAACAGGGAGCAGAATCAAGGCCCCATAATCCAAGGAGAAATGGTAAGCAACATGCTATGCCACCTAGACTTGCATGTCTATGGGTCCAGATTGGATCCACCCAAGGATATTAAGGGAGCTGATGGAAGCCCTCACCAAGCCACTTTCCATCATATGTCAGCAGTCCTGCTAACCAGGAGATCTCAGTTCACTGGAGGTAAGCACGCCCATCTACAGGAAAAGCTGTCAGTCTGACCCTGGTGCTGGGGAAGGCTAAGGAGCAGATTGCATTTAATGCCATCACACAGCACGTACACAATAACAGGGTGATCAGGCCCAGTCAACATGTATTTATGAAAGGCAGGTCCTGCTTGACCAACCTGATGTCCTTCTATGATAAGGTGACCTGCTTAGCGGATGAGGGAAAGGCTGTAGATGTTGTCTATCTAGACTTCAGTAAAGCCTTTGACAGTATTCTCCTGGAGAAACTGATTGCTCATGGCTTATACTGGTGTACTCTTCAGTGGGTAAAAACTGACTGGATGGGTGGGCTCAAAGAGTGGTGGCAAATGGTATTAAATCCAGTTGGCCACTGGTCACCTGTGCTCAGTAGTGGTGCCAGTTCTGTTTAATATCTTTAGCAATTATCTGGACAAGGGGATTGAGTGCACTCACAGTAAGTCTGCAGATGACACCAAGTTGGGAGGGTTGATCTGTTGCAGGGTAGGAAAGCTCTATAGAGAGATCTGGACAGGCTGGATCAATGGGCCAAAGCCAGCTGCATGAGATTCAACAGAGCAAAGTGCTGGGTGCTGTGCCTGGGACACAACAATACCACACAGCGCTGCAGGCTTAGGGAACAGTGGCTGGAAAGCTACCCAGAAGAAAAGGACCTGTGGGTGATGGCCAATAGACAGCTGAACATGAGCCAGCTTATGCCCAGGTGGCCAAGGAGGCCAGTTGCATCTTGGCCTGTATCAGAAATAGTGTGGACAGCAGGACCAGGGCAGTGATCATCCCCCTGTACTTGGCACTGATGAAGACATAGCTGGAATACGGTGCTCAGTGCTGGGCCCCTCACTACAAGAATGACACTGAGGTGCTGGAGTGAGTCCAGAGAAGGGCAACAAAGCTGGTGAAGGGTCAAGAGCACAGGTCTTATGAGGAATGGCTGAGGGAACTGGGGCAGTTTAGCCTGTAGAAAAGGGGCCTGGAGAAAAGGGAGACCTTATCACTCTCTACAACTGTCTGAAAGGAGGTTGTTGCAAGGTGGCTCTCTGTCTGTTCTCCCAAATAACAAGCAGTAGGACAAGAGGAAGTGGACTCAAGTTGCACCAGGGGAGGTTTAGGTTGGATATAGAAAATCTTCCCTGAAAGGGTTGTCAAGCATTGGAAATGGTTGTCAAGCTGCCCGTAGAAGTGGTGGAGTCACTGTTCCTGGAGGTATTTAAAAGAATTGTAGATGTGGTACTTAGGGACATAGTTTACCAGTGGACTTGGCAGTGCTTGGTTAATGGTTGGACATGATGATCTTAGAAGTCTTTTCTAATGTAAATGATTCTATAATATCTGAATGTCTCCATATTATTACTGCTAATGCTTGTCCATACTTGCATGCTGCTTTTCAGTTCTTCATCTTAGCTGATAAAAGTGTCAATAGCACTTGAAATGGCTACAATAACAAAAATAAGATGTCCAATTATCAGGCTGTACTTCAGCAAAATCACAGGAAACATGTTCAGGCAAAATAAAAGACCTAGTCGGATCACCTGTAGTTATACTGGGATAGCTAAATTGAAGAAAAACTTGTGTACACATAGATTTTTTTTAATGACTTCAGATGTAGCAGGTTATTAGTTTCATAAACTTTTCAGTTTTGCCTTATGTTTATGTTTATAGGAACTTTTGACCCCAAGTCTGAGATGTAGGAACGTTCTTGGAGAAAAATTAGTTTGAATATTGTGCCTTATCTTCAGGCTTTTAAATCACTGTTGCTATACATACTGCCCTGTCTATGAAGCAATTTACAGAAGTGCAGCTCCTCAGTGTCACATGGGATTATGGAACCTGGTGAGTGGTTCAGTCTCCTTACACTTAGACAGACTACAGAAGAAAGGAAAATCAATACAGTGTTGGGCTTCAAACCAGGACCTTGAATTTTATGGAAAAAAAAAAATCAACAAAAAACAGTCCTTTGCTCTATTACTGTTGACTCCTGTCAGCCAAAGGATCAATCCTAGAGGAAAGAGACCAAAAGGCTGCTCTGAAGTTCAGGAATCCCCCTGTAACCACCGAAGATTAAATTGGTGAGGGCTGTAGTAACTGTTCAGCTCTCAAATCCCAGCCAGCTGTGATGGCAGATTTCCAGTATGGTGTGGAGGTAGAATTGCAGAAGACTTACCAGCTTCAGTCTGATGCATTTTTTCATTATTGTTGATATTGTAACTGAGGACTAGGTGCTAGTTATTGCAGATTTACCAAAACGTTAGTTGTTATAGCAGATGCATTTTCTCATATTGTTATTTCTTTTTTGGTGAATATTAAGTTACTAGTTGATTTTTGAAGGCAGGAAGCTTATTTTAGTTTTCTGACTAAGGCGATTGCCAGACTCAGAGGATTAAGCAGGACAACAAGAAGCAGGTCTACATTTCAGACTTCTTTCTTTTTTGAAGTGGTTTCTATTTGAAACTTCTTTGAATTTTTTGGACTCAGAGAAAGCATCCACTTATTGTCGCTCTTTTTATTGGTTTTTGGTGTTTTTTTTTGAGATTATTGTATAATTCTTTGACTAACTGGTTGCCAGTCGTGAAAGACAATCTCCTTTTTAAGATTATTGTAATTTGTGTAAACCTCAGAAAACTTAGAATACCTTATTGAACTCTGTAAGACACAACATAGCCAATTCTTCTTCTAGAAATAACTTTGAAAAGAAAGACAATCTATACTTTTTACTTCCAAATCACATTGGATTACTTGCTTATGATGTGAAAACAGAGGCAATGTTATTGACAAGATTATACCTGTTAGAGCTGCACATAATACAGGCAACATTAACAACAATGTTGGACTTTGCGTAGAATGGGTTTTCTCTTTTTATTCCTTTTCTGTTTAATTTATGACAACTTTTAGAAGGTCTTTGAACAGGAAAAGGAGCTGTCTCAACTAGTTTTGTGATGGGAGATAGCAACACTGAATAACTGTGGAGCAAATATGAAAGTTATGTTACTCTTGCAAACAGAGATAAAAAGTATGAAACCAAAAATAATACACATTTCTGCAAGCTGATTTTGTTTAGTTAGGGAAGATTTAAATAAAATGGAATAAAATAGGTTTGGGGAGTTAGAGAGGAAAGTAGTTACCTAATTTTTCATTTAAAAAAAAATTATAATAAGTTTATTTACTTTTAGTTGTTTGTTTTGGTTGTTTTTTTTTTTTCCACTGAGAGTAAAATATTATATTTTTTATCTTTCCTACTTGCTAGGATTTGTTTTTTTTCTCTCTTCATTTCCTAGTGTTCTTTAAAATTTTTACCAGGGATACTTCCATGCTCGAGCTGTGAAGTCATCTTTATACATTTCAGGGGTATAAAAAATTTGATTTTTTGGGGGCAAAATTATTTAAAAAACCCCAACAGATATGTTCACAAATATGAACCTACATTCAGATGATACATCTGCTGAAAATTGTGTGACAGAGGGCAGCATAAAATAGCAGTTTGAACTGTCTCCACAAGTGCTGCAGTTACAGATCCATCACTAATGAGTTATTCTTAATGATTAGATAAACTGAGAACTCCTACTAGTCTGGTTATGAGCTTGTAGTTTTCCTCACTGTGAGCTATCACAAACCATGTGGCCACTGCATATATTTTATCTCAAGAATGAAATTTTCATTGTCGCATCAAACAAAAATACACAAAATTAAAATTGAGTTTCAGAAAACCCATGCAGGTCTTGCTATGTCAATTCTGTGCCAGGATTTATCTTTACACAAATTAGCTCCAGCAACCTCTGCAGAACAGCACTGCTTCTAATTGGTAGTGTATTTTAATGAGATGTGACTGTAAGAGAGAGTTGAACTGAAGCATTTAGCTGTATTTGTATCTTTTGGGGCTTATCTTGCATTCTTGTGATTATAAATTTCTAAACTTCTCTGAAAGAAGTGGTGAGTTTTTGTTCACAGGAAATGAACAGTCAAGGCCACAATTAAAGAACAAAAGATGTTGCCCATTACTTAACTAACTGATACCCTTCCCATCCAGAATTATTATATTGAGAGGAGTTCACATACGTATATAAGACTGTGCTTATATATATGTATATATGTGTATGTACATATATGTATATATATGCGTACACAGGGAATTTTCTTATTCATAGTCTGAAAGATAGTTTCCTTTTCAAAATCTTCAATTAGTTAATATTAAAACATTAGTTCATGTAAGTAAGTCCAAATACAAGCAATCCCATCTTCATAAAAGGATTTTGCTTAAAAAAGTTATATCACCATTTGTTGTGACCAGAGTTGTATGAAGATTAAATACTTACTTGTGTAGAGTACAACTGGAAATAAGCCTCCAAATCCTTTCATCTTTTATTCTCATATAATATGAACGGAGCTAGTATTACACTGTATAGTTTTTACTGATGAACTCTCTGACAGTAAAGAATTGGGAAAAAAACCATCTCCAGTTTCTGTTTCACTTCATTGTTACTTAGGAGAAATCAAAATGATTGTCATTTGCCTGACTGTGCTGCCATATGATGTACAAAGGAAAGAGAAATCTTTTTATGGACTTTATATATAAAAATAATAAATAAAAAAAAAAAACACCACAAACCCAAAAGCAAACAAACAAAGAAAACCAGAGAGAAAATGCAACCGAGACATGAATGCTATAGTAGAAATAACATTTTCAGTTAGGAAAGGTTTAAGTTCTTAGTGTAAATACTCCATGAAATTACTTTTCTCCTTATATAACATAAATAAAATAATTTCTCCATATATAACATAATTCCTACTTAAACAGTGAGAATGAAGTTGTAATTATACCCTTGTAGCTTCACATCAGAAAGGACTGAACATATATCAAAATTATGTTAACATGCTAGTCAGCAGTTCTGTTTCAAAGAATGTTTTGTCAAAGCTCTGTTTCTCAATTTTTTATAAAACCACTGGATCATAAAAAATGTATCTTGGCAAAGTGCCATGCCTATTGCTGTCATTATTTTATACACCTCTTTTTATTTTTCTCTGCCTATCTGCATGTGCTTTGGGTTTTTTACTATGTAATCTTTTTGAAACTGGAATCCTGGCAAATTTTGTGCTAATTATCATAATTATAGCCACTTCTCATCAGCAATAAACAGTAAATAAAGTAATAGGCTTCATAGTGGGAGCTATTTGACCCATACACAGACCTTTCCAGATTAACCACCAGGCTCCACAATCATGTGTTCAGAATATGGCACTGGATTTACAGAAAATATTAGAGATTTTATTACTCTGTATGGGGATTTAATTTTTTTATTCATTCACCTGAAAAACTGCCTGTGAATACCACAAAAGTGTCAGCTCATTACATCAGACTGTCTCTATTTTTCTGTTTTTTAATTGCCCAGTATTTATGCTATGTGTCAGAATTTTCTTCTCACAACCTCTACAAGACCATTAGAAAATGACTTACACTTGCAAGTGTAAATCTTTACACATACTTCAGTTGTGCTAACTCATTAAAGATTTCCTGAAGAATAATGAATATTTAAGGTTTTATTTGGGGAATGGAGGGGTTGGAGGTTAAGAAAAAAAAATTATCAAGACCTCAGAATTCTACACCTATGTTTGTTTTTTTCCTTCAATAACATTTTCAGAGGATTTTATTTGTGCAAAGAAATGGCATCAACATTTCCTTCTGAACTAGGTGATGGGAAGCCGTTCCTCAGGGACTGCAGGCTGGGAAACTAGACTTGTGAATTGACAAAGATGTTTTGAGGTACTCTGAAACAAAACGTTGATGTGAATAATAGTTGGTGCACATGTTTAGCTTTCTTGATGATGCCGGTTGCCTAGTAACCAGCAAAAGGCATATGACAGAGAAGAGTTCAAAAGAAATAGCTGACATCAATCTCAGCAGGGTAAGGAAAGGGAAAACCACTGATTAGCACAGCTAGATTGGTATATGTAGGAATCCTGTCATCATTGAATATCTAAGCTGATTCCAAACCTTAATTTACCAAATCTGTGGTAGTTCCTAATTAGGGACAGTAATTGTGCCTTTTAAAAGATGTTTTTAAGTGTTTATTTGCAGAAGGTGCATAGTGCCCCTGCTTAGTAACGTGTATTGGAAAGATATTGTTCGTTTTGTTCTGCCACTGGTGGGGCAAAAGCTTTTTCACTTTATCACAAAGTCACACTGTATTTTGTGTGTGGAGTCACTGGATCTTCAAAAACAAAGGTCATCTATGCTGCATGGGAAGTCACAGGGCCAGAGACGCATTTTCAAATGTTTTATTCCAGCAGTTATTTTCTTTGGTATATTCCTCTGGTTAAGCCTTTTATTCTAAACCAAAAAGTACACAAGAATTCTGGTATGATTTTTAACCTTGTTTTTTCAAATACTCAGAAAATTATATATCTTTACCTAAATATTACATGAAACTCCCTAATTAGAGTTAAATACTCATTTTTGCTTACATGCCACTAGGATTCACATTTTATGTGATCAGTGTTCTTGTTTATTCCCAGAATTTATGAGAAAATATAGAATTTCCAGTGGGATGATGGTAATTTTAGTCCAGTATCTCACTTATTTATAAACTCTAAAGTATTTTTCTATTCAGTGTCTTTGTTAGAGTAAATGATACTTTTTATATGGAAAAATCACGCATCACCATTAGAAACAAATTTTACAGAAAAGATTTTATTCTAATGATTTTCCAAAATTATGAATCACTGTTGAATTAGTCTGTCTTATAATACCTACCTGACACTTGTGTGTTTAGCTGAAGCTTGTCATCTCACTGCCCTCTGTTGTCAATGGAGAGGGGCAGCACACCTTTCTTAGATTGTCTTGAACTGCTATGTATCTAAGGGTGCTAATTTTTTCCATTCTAGATGAATGAAATAGGTAACTAGCACAGGGTAAAACCTATTCTTTAAACATCAATATCAGATGGGAAAAAAAATGCACTGTTTATCATGCCTTTTTTTTTTTTCTTTTTTGAGTACCAATAATATGCTAGGAACAACCATTTTACACTCCCATTGCTAATGCTTGTTATTAAACCAAAACCTGCTAATCCAGAAAATAAGAAAAGCTATTAATAAGCATTTCTAAAAATTGTTGGTTTGGGTGACTTGCTTATCACCAGGGCAATACTTTTATGAAAGAGATCGATCTGTCTCATACATGAAATCAGCTACACACAAAATTATTTTCCTATTTTAACCTGAAACCGTTGCCCATAGACAATATATTTTCCAAAGCCTGCAGCAAGCAGGGCTGCACAGTGCTAAGATGTTTCTAGAGTGGGGCCACTGTCCTTTCTGCTTTGCATATATGACTTTTCCATTATCTTCTCACGAGGCCAGGTTGGATGGGGCTTTAAGAAACCTCATCTAGTGGAAGATGTCCCTTCCCATAGCAGTGGGGTTGGAACTAGTCGATCTTTAAAGTCACTTCCAACCCAAACCATTCTATGACTCCATTAAAAAATAAAAAAATAAAAAAATAGACAGTAGCTTCTTATTTATCAGTGTATTTCACACGTGTTCATTGCATTTACACTTCTGTCAGACTGGGAAATTAAAATTTTAAAGTGCAGCTTTATTTTTACTTAGAATGACTATTCAGTGCTTTTAAAGTCGGTGCCTAAAATAGATGGTACTTAAAAATTTTGCCTGCAAACACCTGAGAGAAAAAAAATTGCTTTGTTTTGTATTCCAGTTTTGGTTTCTCCCTTCCTCCTTCTTTCCTCCTTCTGCTTTCCTCACTTCCCCCTCCCCCCTAAGTTGGATAGTTTCTCAGTGGATAAAAAAATGAGTGAAAATAGTCACAAGAAAAAAGGTTTATTTGCCTCTAAATCTACGTTAGGTGGCCACTGCTTCTGTAACAGCGAGATTCAGAACCAATCTCCTACCTTTTAATAACTTGATAAAACTGAATTCATAATCCTGTTTCATCAAAATCACTGAAGAAAATCCCCCTAGTTTCATTAAAACAGTGCATTTTTTCAAAATTTGCCAACAATGTCCTCTTGACTATAATAAATCTCTCTCATATTCTTAATACCACAAGGAGATGTCACTGAGGAAAAAATAGCTTCTTTCCCAAAGACTGGTAAAATTATTAATTTTATTACTGAGAAAATGTGGTGGGAACTGTCTAGGATTTTAACTTTATTTTTATTCAATTTCAGAAATTCTGTTTAAATATGTCTTTAGAAATTATCCATTTTTTTCATTTGTTCCATGAATTCCTTTAGGCATTATTGATGATGCCAGCTTCCTGTGAACTCTCTCTCAGGTGCTCTTTGAAAGTGCAAAGGAATTCCTCCTTGATTTCCAGATCAAGACACTTTTTCTGTTCTGAAGCTGCTTGAAATCTGGGAGAAGTCTTGTGTCTCATGTATGTTCGCTTTTGTACTTAACACAAATGGCACCTTGAACAGAAAAGCACTATTAAAAAAGTAAAGTTTTCACAGACATAGCGGCTTCTGAGTTAAGTATATAAAACACTATTTTACCATTAAAACATGACACCCTATTTTTTTCTGCAGGAAATGACATTATTTCATTGAGAACATAATTGTTTACCTAGGGGTTTGTATTTTCTTGTTTTATTAACTTTAAATACTGACATATCTGGGTTTACATAAATTATTACTGAAACAAGACATTTACTCTGCTGTTCAAATATACTGAAGCATTCCTAACATTTGTCTGATTTGCCTTTTCAGTTGCATAACAGATGAGCAGAGAGCAATAGCTTGCAATGCAAGCTGCCACAATTATCACAATGGTCACCACTTGAATTGTAAAGCTATTATTTGGAGATTTACTGTGTAAGAAAGCACCAGCCTGCCTTATAGGCTTGATCACCTAGCACATCTTTCTGAGAAAATGTTTGTTGTTTACTGTTGCTTTCTTTAAACTCACTGTGACTGGGAAAGCTAACCACTTTGTCATTCTTATGTTGTAAAGCAATTTCTGGGGATAGGAGACTAATGTGTCTCTGGAATTGGATTTGAATCTACAAGGAGCCTGGTTTTATTTTTTTTTTTCCTTGTGAATTTTGCCTCAAAATTGATTTATTTCTGAAGGATTTCAATGGAGTTAACCAAAATTTTACCAGTGAATTCTCATTATGAGGTATCAGCAACTTGACAAGACTGATAGTTTATTAGAGTTAGCTATAGTATCAAAATCTGGGCTTGTAAATCTTGTTTTCTTCACAAAAACCATTTTAATCAAATTATACATCTTACAAAACATAACATTACTTACTCTATCCACAAGAAATCTACAGAGAGAATATGTAACTTCTCATTTAAATTCACTGCACTCTGATCCATCGTACTTTCACAATGCTCTGAGACCACAGGTTTCATTCAGCATTTGAGAGCAACTTAGTGTTTTCCAACTAAGGATACTTTTGTAAAGAACTAAACTTTGTGGGAAACAGCTACAGTAGACTTTCATACCTACCCCCTTTGCTAACAATACGACTGATTTTCCTTTTGAAATCCAAAATATTTTATTAGGTCCATCTACATTTCCTTTTTATTTGCTATACAAAATGTATCTCAAGTACCAGGCATTCACTTTCTCTGCTTTTTGATCTTGCCAAAATCCACACAGATGTCCTTTCCTTTCCCATACATCACATCCTCAGTTCACATTTCTATATGATTTTTCTCTGAGCCTGGAGAATCATAGGGCTTCTGGACAGAGAAAATTAGAGATTTTGTTCTGCTTCCTGGACTGTGGCATGATTTCGTATCCATGATATAATAATGAATTTAGCAGCCTCAGACGTACAAAATTATTGATGCCCTCCCAGTGTTCTTCCTTCATCTCTACTTAGAATGGTAGTGTAGATTAGGTGTTGCCCATGCTGCCTAATTTGAAAGAAATTGTTTATTGAATATAAATTATTTGTAACAAAAAAGGAGTTATATGCTTGAAGGAGTTATATGCATGTCTTTCATTCCTCCTCCTTTCCCTCCCTCCTCCCTTTCATTCCCCCAACCTACCAGCCATGAAACTTGCCAGCCTGGCAACTTCCGTGTATTTGTGAAAAGCAAAATAAAACGTGTATTTACTACTTATCTTTTTTACTGTCATAAGAGTATCACATTTTGGTATACTACTTGTTATAGCATGACCACTTTGTGGCAGTTTTCTTACAGTAAAAGAGAGTCTTAGACATCTAAAGCAGGCAGCAGGTAGTCTTGTGGTTTATATTGTTGGGGTTTTTTTTGAAGTGGCTGCCAGTGGAAGCTAGCAGCTTATTACAGGATGAGTTCTGGAAAATTCATTTCTCAGAACTTTTTCCTGTATGCAGGTACTAGCACTTGACAGGAGAGATCTAAGGCCTGGGACACTTCCTTTTAAGTTAATAGAAAAATTTCTATTTCTTAAAAATTTCAGATGTTTTTTGCATCCATTCTATTTCTACTGTTAAGGTCATGAATAAAATGCAAGGTGCTTCAATTCCATGATATTCTCTTTGTTACAGCAAACAAAAGCTGAAAAAATTTTGGAACTGCCCATAAAAAATAAGCCTCAGGTAAAACTTAACTTGCTTGAAGATACACAAAGTGCAAGTGGATTCAAGGTATTGGTATTGTCACCTCACTCTGAGAAGGATCCTGCAATTTTTCTTTGGGTGGAGGTAAGGATATTAAATTAAAAAAGTAAAAGTTCTCCATTGCAGGTAACCACAAATTTGTACACAAGGTAATTAGTGTGTCAGCAGTAAATATATAGCTGAATCTTTATGTCCACTGTTGTTCCTTTATTAGGAAGGCAGACCACAATACTAGGCTGGAGATTAAAGTTCATGCTCCTTTCAGCATGCACTTGTTTAATGAAAAAAACATGAAAAAGTTCAGATAATGGGAGTTGAAAATATATTTATTTATTTAGGGAGTAGTTATTGAGTACTAGATGACTCTTCAATTGTACAAACAAAACTGAAATCAACAGAATAACAGTGATATATATGTTTGGCTAACTTATATTGTGACAAATTTTCTATAGTTAATCTGTTCAAAACCACATCAAAGAATTTTCCCTGTACAGTCATAACCCATTAGCTAGGTGCAGTAATTCCTGCATAAATATTGTGCCTTTACCACATAGGATGTTGCCTGGATTGATTGTTCTGTTCTCAGTATAAATTAGTAGCTAACTGCTGTTAATAAATTAGAAAATTAAATAATCAGTTTGCATTTTGAAATAATTTTGAAAATGAGCCTACTTGGAGGCATACAAGTAACAGCTTCAATCCACAAAGATACCCCAAATATCTTACTGAAAAGTTGGAGGCACAGATTAGCCTTATTTTCTTCTGTTCTCCCAGATGACAACTTATTTACACATGACAGCAGTTCTTTATATATAGCTTATAGTGTACAAACATTTACATATGTAAATATATTTACATATGTAATATATATCCACATACTCACAAAATTTAACGTTTCTACATTATTGCCTTCTTAAAAGATTTATTTGCTTTTCTTCCTGCCCTTATTAAGAAGAAAAAAAAAAAAACTAAACCAAAAAACCCCTATCTATTTTGTAATAAAAGTTATTATTTTAGCACAAATGACACCATTAAGATATATTACATAGGTATCTAAATACTAGTTTTTATGTGATCCAGAATATATGACATATTATCTCTCTTACTGTATTACACTCTATGGCTCTGTGGTTGCTATGTTACAGTCCAAATGTTCCAAGTTTTAAGAAACTTTGAAGTACTTCAAAGTGTTATGAAAAGGGCAATTACAAAATTGCCTACAAGCCAGCACAAAATACAATAATGATACAGTTGACCCTTTTTCTTTCTTTAAAAATTACAGGTTTAAAAGTTCTTGCAGCAATTAAAGTAAGAAGCAAGCAAAATACACCTGAGCTACTCATAATCCCACCATAGGTGGTGAAACTAGATAGACTTCTTTTAATATCATTACAGATAGATTTCTTATTTGGTTTGCAAAATATAAAGCAAGACAGAGACCACCTGAAATGTCGGACCTATATCTAAACATATTGTGTATGCAAATAGACCAATGAATAGGAACTAAACTAACACTTTTTCACACTAAGTTCCTTCTTTCTTTTTTTTCTTTTTTTTTTTTAATGGTGTCTTCACGAAACTGTAACAAAGACTGTATTGCACTTTGCCTACTCAACCCAGTTTATTCATTCTATACTTGTTTAAATCTCAGTTCTTGGTGATATCCCTCCATTTTCTGCGCCACTACTTGGTTTCTCGTGTTACTTGAGAAGGAACAAAAATAAATTATGAAGGGTGTTTGTTTTTCTTGAACTCACTCATTCCTTAATAATCTGCAGACAAAACATGTAATTGAGTAAAGCTTTTCTGAGGATCGAGTAAGGAGAATGCTTTTATACCAACAGAATTCAGTCCTGCCTAGAAGGGAGTGTGAGAGGGTGTCCTGTGGAAGTCACTACACTTATGTTACATGACTAATGGTGGCAACTTTTGATTAAGCAGATAGAAATGAGATCTTTCTCTCTGGAAGTGTTATCACTCAGGAGAGAAGGGGAAGCAAATCCATTTCATGGTGCAGGAATATTCTTTTGTCATTTAACAATGTTAGAGAACATTTTTATTTCAAGGCTTTTGCTCAAACCCAGGCACATTTGCCTATCTAGTCTTATATTAAAAAAAAAAAGATGCATTTTTTAAAAATAATGAAATGTTTTGATTAGTTCAGTCTTTTAATTTCTCTTTCTGGTTATCCTTTACAAATATTGTGGATATGATGTGTTATTTCTCATATACAAAATCTGACATTGATGGAAACATTGTAGAAGTAGAGATTATTAGGTTCTACTTTCACGGAAAATGTAAGTAGTACATTCTGAAAATCGTGTAAGTGGCACTTTCTAAATAATTTAGAGGCCCAGTTGTCAGATGCTTATACATTTTTTACCTGTCTACAATAGTGCGAAGAGTAGTGTCTAGAAGTTACTGAAAGTCAGCTTAAATGAAGACTTCTTTCATGTTGCAGTTGTTTAGGGGGAAAGGTGTAATTTTTACTAAGGCTAGTTATAGAAAATAAGAGATCTCTGTGATAGTCTTATTCCTTACACTGTTTGATCTGATAATATGGTCATGTTAATGACAAATTTTTTGTTGTTATTTTTAAAAAAAGGTAGTGCTTCTTCAGAATTTTCTCTAGTTTTTGTTTTGTTTTTTTTTTTTTTAAGGCATGCTTCACAGAAAAAAATCCCAAGACACCTGTGAAATGGTGCAGCAGCACATGCAGATCTTGTTTTCAGAGAGGATACCTGGGTCAAATGGTGCAGTGAAAAAATGTCACACTGGAGGGTTAACATGTAAAGTAAATGGCTTGTGGGAATTGCACATAAATCACCTGTTAATGGAAATGCTGCATCATTGCCACAGATGCAGATTTGTAAAGGCACTTAAACTGATATGTCAAATTTATCAGTTTAATTCCAAGACTGTAATCTAAAAATACATACCTAGCTTCTAGCTGACTAAGATTCTACTGATAAGTTCATACTCATAAGTTCATTCTATGCCTAAGGAACATCAGTTCTTTTATAGAAATACAGTCCTGAATTCACTGAGGAGCTCATTACCTTTTTTTTTTCTTTCAAATCCTCCAACTAGATGCACATTCACATTTTTTTATGTAGCCAGGGGGATATAACGTAATAGTTGTGCTCAGATTTTCCTTAATAAACATTGACATGACTGAGAGCTGTACAAAGTGCACTAGAAATGGCTATATTCATCTCACTTGTGCTTTTAGATGGAGCATTACTATTGGAATTTGTCCAGCAACTTTGTAATTACTGTACTAATCCAGTATTTGGGACAAATGAGTTCTCTGTCTTCCTACCTGCAAGGTGGTTCTTGTACACTTTTCTTAAAGGAATGCCCTAATCTTTGCCTTGGGCTGGGGTATATACATGTGTTGAATGCTCAAAACTCTTTGCCACTTTGAATAATAAATGCTATTGATAGTAACAAAAATAACCCATATTCAGACAAAAGGGAAATGCTTCTGTAGTTTGGTAGTTAGTGTACAACAGGAAAAAGAAGAGGGATCTAGGTCGTGGTCTTTGCTGCAAGGCTTGCTTTTACAGGATGTAAACAAACCTCAGAGGACAGGTTTGAAACTGCATAGATGTAAAACAAGTTCTCTATCAAAAAAGCATTTTCAAACTGCTCTGTGTTTCCCTGTACTTCACTGTACTTGAATCCATTCATCGTGTTGCTTTGTTTAGACAACAGGAATCAAATCAATTGCCTTTTTGTGTGTGTGTGTGTGTGTGTGTGTGTGTGTGTGTTTAGATTGAGGTGTTTTTTTTTTTAATTGGGGCTGCTATGAAATATTTTACCTCAGCTTCTGGTAAGGTAGCAAGTTGAAAAATTACATAAATAGGTACATACAGAAAGAACTATGCCTCTTCAGCATGCTGCTCATGTCATCTGTGTGCAGCATAGCAAATAGGTCACATAATTTTATCCTCTGACAGTGTGGCAGTCAGAATACAAAGGCTGATATTGAGAAATGTTAATCACATCTCAACTGCTTTTTTGCTCTTAATTTTGTGCTCATCAGTTTTATATAGACCCTGAAATAAGGAACAAAAAGGTGCTTTAAATCATTCATATTAACTGAACATTAATCCTTTCTGGGCTTCCTCAGAACATTTTCCTTTCTTTATTCCTTCCTTTATACTTCCTTACTGACATCTCTTCTTCAGGAATGCTTTCTCAAATGATGTTATCAAAGGATCTATGTTCCCTGTGCCTACATTAATATTTTTGTTTCCCATTTAGGAGAACATGTGCCATGTATTGCTCTAGAAACCTTTGAAGAGATCCTAGAGAGCTTGCAGTAAGAGATGTTCCCTGTTCTGAAAACCTGAGGTTCTAAGTAGGCAAGAGAGAGAAGGAAGTTGTAAAGGGAGCATTGCTAGCTATATTTTACAGAGAGTTGTGACTCTGTTAGGCTTAGAAACTTGTCCAAGCAATGCAGACTGTTACTTAGAACTCTTACATTCCCTACTTACCCAGTTCATAAAAAGCAAAAAATCTCAGTTCTGCTTGTCAACCACTTTCACATGACCAACATTTGAAAGGTGCTAATCCAAACCTTTTGCCACCTTTTTGTATTTTTCTAAAAGTGGAGAGCATATTATGTAAATTGTATGTAAATGTTGTGGCATAATAGAGATCTCACTTTCTAGCATCTATAAGGCAGTTCAAACTTGTATAAGTATACATAATCTTGCCTTTTATGAATGAACAAATACGTAATCCCAAGAAAACTAATGTTCCCCATGGTATTTATTTGCCCTCATTTTCCTGTACCTTCAAAAGTCTCTATTTCTTTTCCTTAACTTTCTGTTAGTCATCCTAAATAAAATTTTTTTCCTGATTCTGCAGAGAGGGTATAGTAAAACAAAGGCCAAAACCAGAATGAGGAAAATGGCAAAAAGATGAGCACCTTGTAACTTTACACCACTTGGTGAAATGGAAAAGACCTGTAATATGGGGTTAAAAATGCATCCTCTTCTGCTTTTTCACCGTGTTCTACTTAGAAACTTCAGGTAATTTTGAGGAAACAGGCAGTGGGATTTATTACTGCATTGCAGATTTTATCTTTGAAGGTGTTTGTTTTAATTCAATTTCCTTCAATATAACAGATACTGCCATTTCCAAGGAGGCTATCATCATGGTTATTTTTCTGGTTATCACATACCAGATTTACTTTATGGCATTCAGTAAGCTGTCCTTTTGTTGCGGCTTTCAAACAAATTGTGTATACATCTCTTCACTCACACATCAGAAAAAGACATCACTAAAGCATCTAAGATGCAGTGCATTGGGCTGCTATATACTAGCCTGATCCTACTATCAATGGGATATACTTTCCCATATGACATGGCAATACTTTCCACCATAAGTGGCCTTGTTGACTTTTACAGTTTTATCCACTTTCATAAAGTTATGGAGGAATGAATTTTGGAAGCTGAGATCTAAAATTGAAAAAGGTCTTCTAGAGTATATTGAAGCTTTTGTAGCCGGCTGCCTAAGAGTCACAACCATCTGTTGGGAATATTTATTGTATACTTGCATAGATGGTCTGTTTTTCAAACCCCAGTTTGCTGGAAATGTGAACCAGATTTTCAGTCTTGACCCACTGTGATTAATATTCTGGCCCTGGAAAATAGTTTGGTGCCTTATAAACATAAAAGTGTCAGGATTAAAATTCTGACACCAACAGTCTCTTATTCATACAGTATTCATAAAAACCTCTAACCCAACCCAAAATCTTGGAAGATAAGGTGGTGAATACAAAAATACTTTAGCAGCTGTTTGTACTTTTGCAACTTCTTTACCCAGGCTACCAAGCTTACTTCCAGATCTTTTTTTTTTTTTTTCTGATCTGTTAATTTCATGTAGCTTTATATATGTGAACAGATATTTCCTTCTCTGACCTTCAAAGCAGAGTAACACAGAAGTTGTCTTTATTCACTGTGGACAGACCTGTAAATTTCCTGCCAGTGAATAAGCAGATTACCATTAATTTTCCTTATGAGTTCATGTAAGCTCCGGGGTGATTGGGGAATGTTTTCTGCCCACACACATTTTTTTGGGCATCAATGGAGACATAACAGTTTCCTATTGTGGTGTGTTATTAGAAACCTTTGCACACTCAATGTAAAATGATCCAAGGTGTTAGCAGTATTGTTGCACCTTTTTTTATTATTATTTTTTATTCTATCTACCTCTCTGCAGAGGAAGTATTTAGTTAGGATTAGTGCAACACTTGTCCTGTCAGTAAGGTAAAAGTATTTCTGATGCTTAATGCACAGTGAACTGTCCAGCATAGACACTCTGGGGGCACTTGATAATGTAAAAGGTGCAGCTTGCTCCTGTAGGTGAGGAAATCAGAGTTGTTTAAGAGATTCTATTGTTTATATAGAAATCATAAAAAACCTGGGGTCGTGTACTGTATTTCATACATATTTGCGTTAGCCAGTATATATTCAGGAGTTTCTTCTTTATACCACACTTTTTTAAATGTTTTGTTAATATTTGACAAATTAGATGAATCCTATACAAAAAAAAACATAGTATTAATTTTCCATTTAATCGCATTTCTGAAAGTTCTGTAGCAGTTGGTTTGTTCTGAAATGGAGAATTTCTATATTGCCTCAATCCTATAGGCATTAATGATAATGATCAGACATATTCCAGCTACACATTCAATTTTTCTTAATAGAATGTTTGTCATGAACTTGACATAAAGTAACATCATATGTGCTTTGTTTTGAAGAAGAGGAAGTCTCATCTGGTTTTGGTATTTAATAATTTCATAGAAAATGGTAATTATAATAATAATTTTAGTATCCATGACTACTGATATTCATAATGATAATCTGTTATGAAATTTTGGAGGAGTGTAGATGAGTATGCATTTGCAGACCCAGTCACATGTCTACATCCATACATACACAGATAAGTACATACTCTTTATAGTTATGTGCTTTATTGTTACTGTTCATGCACACTGAAATATGCATATGTATATGTGTGGTTTTGTAAAAGCATAAACATTGTATATGGACATTATATATTTGAATACGGTTTAATTTTACAGAATTGAAATTTATTCATAAATTGACTTCTGTATTTGTAGATAGACTGGGTGCAAGATATAAATATGTATATGCATGAAAGGTCTGCAATGTCATGTAATGTTAAGGTTTTATAAAATAGCAATACTTTCACTAGGAAATTGTGACAATCAGCCAAAGAACAAGAGAGATTAGTATTGGTTGAGATAGAGTGTGTCCAGGGGTGTGGGTTGTGGTACCAGTTTCCAAAGAATAGAGGTTATTTATTTGACTGAAGTTGGGTGTAGATAACTTAAGGTTGTTGTGAATTATCAAACAATGGATCTGTAGCTTAAGTAGTGTTACTTTCTTGGTTTTATGTGGAATTTCTCGTTCAAGATCTTAAAGTAGTAGCAGAAAAAAGGCAAAAAGTATAATAGTTGATTGTTTAAATGATTTGAAGCAGTTAATCTTTTCAGAAAGATGAAAATAAATTTGACTAACAAAATTTTGGGGTGTTGGTTGATGAGAAACTTAACATGAGCCAGCAGTGCGTGCTCGCAGCCCATAAAACCATATCATGGGCTGCATCAAAAGGAGAGTGGCCAGCAGGTCAAAGGAGGTGATCCTGCCACCCTGCTCTTGTGAGAACTCACTTGGAGTATTGTGTGCAGTTCTGGTGTCCTCAACATAAAAAGGACATGGAACTGTTGGAACAAGTCCAGAGGAGGGCCACGAGGATGATCAGGGGACTGGAGCACCTCCCGTATGAAGATAGGCTGAGAAAGTTGGGGCTGTTCAGCCTGGAGGAGAGAAGGCTGTGTGGAGACCCCATTGCAGCCTTTCAGTATCTGAAGGGGGCCTATAGGGATGCTGGGGATGGACTATTCATTAGGAACTGTAGTGATAGGACAAGGGGTAATGGGTTAAAACTTAAACAGGGGAAGTTTAGGTTAGATATAAGGAAGAAGTTCTTTACTTGTAAGGGTGGTGAGGCACTGGAATGGGCTGCCCAAGGAAGTTGTGAGTGGTCCATCCCTGGCAGTGTTCAAGGCCAGGTTGGATGGAGCCTTGGGTGATATGGTTTAGTGTGAAGTGTCCCTGCCCATGGCAGGGGGTTGGAATTAGATGATCTTAAGGTCCTTTCCAACCCTAACTATTCTATGATTCTATGATTAAACCTTCTTATGATCTGTTAAGGTGACCTCACAAATTGCATCACATCATCAAATTTAAACATATCCTCTGCCAGGCTTGGGAGCAGAAGGAAGTTTGTTACAGCTGAACAGGTTTCACAATATTCCTTTTATGGATCCTTGCAAAGGTAATATCCTGAAGGAAACCCTTAGTGGCATTTCTACAACAAGCAGCTATGCTTTGCATCCACAAATATATTTTGTTGGAGTTACTGAAAAGATAATAAAGTAAAGTAAGCCAAATCCATTGGTTCTCTGCAGGCTTTCTGTGTTCCTTTCTGATTGTCATTGTCCAGCCAACCCATTACTCCCTGCATTAAAGCTCTTAGACCTCTGATGCCACTTTGCTTCCATCCTCAGCATCTAAAGTGCAGGGCTGTGTTGGTGCTGAAAAGCTCAGAAATGTCTCAAGCAGGTGAAGTCCCTGCATCCCCAGTGGAAGATTGTGTCTAAAACCAGAATTTGCTCCATGTAGCCCAAATACCTTGCTGATGTAAATGATTAATTCAAATGATCATTTTCTATGCTTTGCCCCTACTCTTTAACATGCAACTGGGTATGGCTAATGAGGAACTGTCAACAAAAGAAAAAAACTACCATGTGCCTCAGACACTGATGCTGTGTTCTTAGATATGCCTCATATCACCTTTCAATTTTAAATTTCAAGATAAGACAGCTTCTTTCATGTTTGCTGTTTTGAATTTCTAGGATCAGCCAAGTTGGCAGCTATACAAACCAATTTAATTCTGCCTGGCACCATAGTCCTGTTACTGGCTCTCAAAAGCTATTCTTTCAAAGAATTAAAAAACAAAAGCAAAGATTACTCACTACTGGACGACACATATCTTGTCTGGAATGTGTCTGCCAGCTGTTAATGTGTCTGAAATGGGAATGTGCCTGCCAGCTGTTAATCAATGTAACACAGAAAAACAAATTATTAAAATACTGGAGAGACTTGAACATAAGCAGTAGCCTTCAGATCTTAGTAAAATGCACAGCCCTCTTCCCATATGGCTCAATGCTCATAACATTGTTTTTGATCTTGTTTTCATATTTTAAATATGCATTTTTACAAATACATTCTTCGACTATATTCATTATAAATGTGAAAACTCCACTTAATGTTTCCATTCAGCTAAACCAGTGCAGACAAATTGAAAACATTTATTACACTCCTCTGCTCTCAAGGCAGCAGCAGTCGACATGATTTGAATCATTGAAATGTTATTTGTTGAGAAAACAGGATTTAAGTAAAGAATGTTTGAAAACAGAATTTAGGTAAAGAATGTTTGCTGCATGATGTTGAGCTACCACTGCCTGAATTCTAAATCTTCGTTGATTTGTTCTCTCTGTTTCCATGAATTGATACTGTGTTTTATAATTAATATTTTGAAACTGAGCAAGTCAACATTTTCTGAATTAAAAAAAATTCCCACAAAACAAAACAAAAGGTTAAGAATGGGGCATTCACTTTCCAAAAAAGCTGATTTATTACCCTATGTCAATTGCTGTTAGATAATATATATTAATTTCCAGTAAGCACTATGAATTTAAATAAAAGGACTGAAAATTTAAGAAAATCTAATAATAAAAAGTTGCCAGTTATATATTAGTATTATACATGCACTCAGATTCTGACACCATGCTATGCATAAGCAAAGTAAAGCAAAGTTTAAAAAATAGCAAATATCTTGCTAGTTCTTTGTTTTCTATAGTTTTAGGCCTAAAATTTTTTGACAACTTGAATAGAAGTTGAGCTAGAAAAGAAACAATAGAATGAGATTATGTTGGTATGACCAGAATTTAACATAAATATTTTACTGGCATACTATTGGACTAGGGGTCAGAGCTGTCATCTATGGAAATTTACCAGTTCTTATAATCAACACAATGTTAGGAAAGTCTGTTCATAAGATAAGGGCAAATAAGTTGCTGGAGTTGCTGGAGTCATTATAAAAAAATGGAATGTAGGAAATGTTTTAGGCTACTTACTATCCCAGTTTGGTAAAGCTTCTTCAGAAGTTCTATCTAGGAATCAACTAAGTTTTCTGTGATTGACAAGTATGTGCATGTAGTCAACTTCCACATTTCTGTTTCTTCCTAATCATCCATAGCTGTAGGTGGGGCAAGTCCCATGTTTCTGGCATCTGTGTAAGCCCTGGGAGTTTTTTTACTTCATGGAAATGTTTTAAAGATAAATTCACAACATTTGGAAAACACTGAGTGCTGCATTAATAAAATTACTTAGGCTTCTCATTCTTGCTCCAACTCTTGCTTGGCCAAGGCATTGAAGCTCTTTTCTGAACCTACTGGTCATGATAAGTTGTAAATATAATGACACAGATGTTAGGTAGGTACTGAGAACTAGATGATCTTAAGGTCCCTTCCAACCCTAACTATTCTATGATTCTATGATTCTATGATATTGTTCTATAAAGAAGCTGGCAAAATCGTACATCTGAATTTTTCAGGTCAACTTCTTTCTACCATAGCTACAACTACAGTGAGATGTTGAGGATCTGAAAAAAAAACAAAAGCCAAACAAAAACTGTGAGAAGTTTGTGAGAGACTTACGTGTGATGTGAAAGAAGTTATATACCTTTCCCCTCATATTCTGAAGTTAGCCTTCAATTTGTCAACTGCTTTGCATAGCAGTTAATAGAAAAAGGGAACCAGCAAGTATTTTATGAAGGGGAAAACAAAGTGAGTTTTAATATATTTTTCCACTTTCACTGAAGACCTGAAAAATAAGGATTTAAAAGCTTCCCAAGGGTGAGAGTGATATTAATGTCTTTATTTATAGACATTGAAAAATTTTAAATGGAAGGAGTGATACCTACATAAGAAAAATGCATATGAACCATTTGTCAGAACATCTCAGGCTTTCTGGGGTTAACTGATCTCATGTTGAAATCCATTTTTTTATCTTGTGTAGGTATAAAAAAGCCTTTTCTTTTTTCTCTTCTGATGAAACAGTAGCAGCAAAGTAAACTGCAAGAAGCAAAATATGTGCTATAGTTCAAGCATGTGAAAGGTGGATGGCACATCCATTCTAGTTCTCAGCACAGTAATAATTGCTATAGACACAGCTCTAATAGCACTTTCTCTTTTGCATGTTGCTACAAACCATTTGTTAATTCTCAAAACCAAGTGGTATGTCAAAAAATATTTGTGCTTGTCATCTCAGAATCAATTTTTCCCTTGTGTCCATAGTGAAACTGATTACAGGTTATATAAATGCAAGTTTTATCATGACAGCAGAACAGAACTGATGCAGCATAATAATTTATTCATTAAAATGTAAATGAGCAAATTATAATAGGTAGTTCGATAATTTGCTCTTGCTACTTTTGTAAATCTAAACCAGTGTATTCAAAACTGATGGTTGCCCAAGGAAAAACTTTGCAAATCTTTTCAGTTTAATCTGTTCTGCCTTCCCTAGAACAGTGGTTACAATATATTATTAAAGATATATCAGGCTTCTGCAGTCATCAAATGGTGAGAGCTCATCTGAGTGGGAAAGGAACTGGGCGTAGGGTGAAGGGAAGATAGAGAATAAAACGGCAGATCTGCTGGATTACTTGTGCTAAAATTCTTGATTCTGTGATTATAGGAGCAAAGATAACCTGGCAGATTTTTGTGTTTGTGAAATGTAACTAAAAGTATTGTTTTCATTCATTTAAGAAAGGATCTTGTCAGTACATTAAAAACATCCAGCTTCTTGCATATGGTGCTTGGCTTTAATTGGGGGAGTAGTGGGAAGAGACTGCAAATACCAGATATTTTTCACTGACAAGTATAAGGAGGGAAACACCACAGATTTATAATACTAAACACAAAGGCAAAATCTTCTGCAATGTGTATTGCAGGTAGCAAAAAAAAATAAAAAATAAAAAAATCAGGTAGCAATTCAAGCTGTTCTTTGAAATATTATTTGGACCAGTACACAAATATTTTCCTTTTTGGTGTGACGATCAAATAAACAAGGACAAAATGAAAGTCTTTTAACACTCCAGTTTAGGCATTTGGTTAATGCATGAATAATGTTGACTGTGCCTCAGTGATTGAGTTTTTCTGCAGCATGTTACATTTCATGGACAACAGGAAATTAAGTTTCATCAGCGTTAACAACTTGGTCAGTGTTTAAGTGCACTTTACATTTGTATTTTTAATGGAGTGACAATTTGTCTAACCTTTTATAAAGACAAGAGTGACACTTAAATGTTTTTGCTTGACTGATGTAGCTAAATCTTTAGCATTCCTCTATAATATTAAAATAGCAGCTACAAGCTTGACTCTGGTTGTCTTCAGATAGCAGCAGAATTGCAGCACAATTTTGAGGTGATCTGCAGGTGTGGAACACCCAGGAGAGCCACTACACCAGGGTGACATTTTCAGATAGAGAAATCACTATAAATTTGGAGTCAATCTACTGGGGGAGAAGATGCAGATAAATCAACCATTCAGGAGATCGCTTACATCTTAGATGAAGCAGATAAATGAAAAGAACACTTATACTCTGTCATGGTTTAAGCCCAGCCTGTAACTCAAGACCACGCAGCCGTTTGCTCACTCTTCCCCTTCTTCCTCCCTCCCAGCTCATGACAGTATGGGGAGGAGAATTGAAAGAATGTAAACCTCATGGGTTGAGATTAGAACAGTTCAGTAACTAAGGTATAATACAAAACTACTACTGTTACCACCAATAATGGTAAGGGAAATAACAAGGGGAGAGAATATAAAACTAAAAAGGTAAAAAAACCCCAACAATAAACACAAGTGATGCACAATACTATTGCTCACCACCCACCAATCAATACCCAGCCTGACCCAGTGATCAGTGACCCAGATCACTGAGCAGTGATCTGGCCTTCTCGGTAACTCCCCTCAGTTTATATACTGAGCATGACACGCTAGGGTATGGAATACCCCTTTGGCTAGTTTGGGTCAGGTGTCCTGTTTGTGATTCCTCCCAGCTTTCTGTGACACTCCTCACTGATAGAGCATGAGACTGAAAAAGTCCTCAATTGGAGTAAACATTACTTAGCAAAAACTAAAAACATCAGTGTGTTATCAGTGTTCTTCACAAAAAAACCCCAAACAACAAAACCCTAAAGCCAAAACACAGCACCAGCTACAAAGAAGGAGAAAAATAACTGTTACATCTGAACCCAGGACACACTCATTGAAGTAAATGGAAAATGAAATTAAACCAAAGGTAGACCACGACAACCTGAGCTTGTATTTTTTTGATAACTGATCTTCCAAGTAATCTTAGGAGTTAGTCTAATCTACAGAAACTTCAGTGCAGCATTTGACAGTAAATCACTGATATAGTACCAAACGGGGAACTGCTAACTGGGATGAGAAAGCAGAGCAGTAACACAAGAATTACAAAGCAATGATGAGAGCAAGTCCAAAGTTTCAGGTATTAAGTTCTAGATTTTCATGTTTTCCTAATCTTGCTCAAAACCACAACTGGCCACCTTGGAGCAAACACTGATGAATTGTGTGGAGAAATAAACTGAAAGACTGAAGAGGTGCTGCTAGTGGAAATACTCAAAGACAACAGTTGAATCATAGAATAGTTAGGGTTGGAAAGGACCTTAAGATCATCTAGTTCCAACCCCCCTGCCGTGGGCAGGGACACCTCCCACTAAACCATGCCACCCAAGGCTCTGTCCAACCTGGCCTTGAGCACCACCAGGGATGGAGCATTCACAGCCTCCCTGGGCCACCCATTCCAGTGCCTCACCTCCCAAACAGTAAAGAATTTCTTCCTTATATCCAATCTAAACTTCCCCTGCTTAAGTTTGAACCTGTTACCCCTGGTCCTATCACTACAGTCCCTACTGAATAGTCCATCCCCAGCATCCCTATAGGCACCCTTCAGATACTGGAAGGCTGCTAGGAGGTCTCCACGCAGCCTTCTCTTCTCCAGGATGAACAACCCCAACTTTCTCAGCCTATCTTCATACGGGAGGTGCTCCAGTCCCCTGATCATCCTCGTGGCCCTCCTCTGGACTTGTTCCAACAGCTCCATGTCCTTTTTATGTTGAAGACACCAGAACTGCACACAATACTCCAGGTGAGTTCTCACAAGAGTGAAGGGGCAGGATCACCTCCTTTGCCCTGCTGGTCACGCTCCTTTTGATGCAGCCCAGGATACGGTTGGCTTTCTGGGCTGGAACCGCACACTGAAGCTGGCTCATGTTAAGTTTCTCATCAACCAACACCCCCAAGTCCTTCTCCGCAGGGCTGCTCTGAATCTCTTCTCTGCTCAACCTGTAGCTGTGCCTGGGATTGCTCCGATCCAGGTGTAGGACCTTGCACTTGGCGTGGTTAAACCTCATGAAGTTGGCATCAGCCCACCTCACAAGTGTGTCAAGGTCCCTCTGGATGGCATTCCTTCCCTCCAAGGTATCAACCGAACCACACAGCTTGGTGTCATCAGCAAACTTCCTGAGGGCACACTCAATCCCACTGTCCATGTCAGTGACGAAGATGTTGAACAAGACTGGTCCCAACACCGATCCCTGAGGGACACCACTCATTACTGTTCTCCAGCTGGACATTGAGACATTGACCACAACACTTTGTGTGCGGCCATCCAGCCAGTTCTAAATCCACCAAAAAGTATTTGAGAGGTCTATTAATTCTGCTGATGACATCAAGCCACAGAAATTTTAAGCTAGAGGGTGTGGGTAGTCAGAGATGGATCAAATACTTTGTAGGAGGAATTGATTGTCCCCAGGTATCATAGCTGAACTAGGATGAAATCTTATAGTTACAAGTATGCAGTTAAAGTTTAGTAACAGTAATTTTACTATTAGATCATTTACTGGTAATGACCATGGGTAGAAAAGCTTGATTACAGTAGTTGGACACAGCCAGTGCCTCAAGTATGATTCAGCCTATAAAAACGCAAAGTCAACTTAAGATCAAGGCAAAGTTGACTTGGGAGAATATTAATAGCTTTTTACAAGGCACTGAAAAGATGCTATCTTTGGTGCAGTTTTTTCAGTGTCCAGAAAAGCAGCAATGCTTCAGTTCAGTCTCTCCCAAGTTCTTTAGACACTGAGCTCCTAATGAGGAGCCTAATGCCCCCTGAAGTAATTGGTTTCAGTGGGAGTTTGTGACCTAAATAGGAGTTAGGCACACAGGTACCTTAGAGGGCCCAATCCTAAGATTTGCACTTTACTAAGAGAGTCGCTGAGAATGGATACAACTGTTCTTTCTAAATCCCTCAGGGACATAAACACTTGGGAGGGAGAAGAAACTCATACACAACAGGTAATGTTTTATGCAAAGGAATAAGTACACAGAGGTCATGAACAAATCTAGGCTAAAAGCAGGCTTCCAGCCACCAGAATAAAAAAGTCTGGGAGGTGGGGGTGATACAGAGATGACAACCTCCTGTCCCAAATATTAAGGGCTAACATATTTTGATACATTTATGAATGTGACTGTGAAATATACTAGCTCATAACAATAGGACTGTGCTTTGTTCTGAAAACATCTGGATAGTGGTTGCAAATGCCACTAGTCCTAAATAAATCAAGATATAAGATATATATGTTAAACCTGATCCTTTTTTTTTTTTATCTGAAAGGTGGATGGAAAGAAATTTCATTACCTCTTGATAACATCTTATGTCTCCGTATCTGTATAAAAATGTGTCAAACCTTAAATGAAAGGAGTAAATGGAGATCAGGGCTTCTAAGGGTATATATTGTTACTTTTTGATATGAGAAACTACTCTTAACAATTACAGAAAATATCATCCAAAAAACCTTTGTCAGCAAATTAAAATACTTATGCATTGGGAAATGTTTCTGGATTAAGATTGTAAAATTTCTTCTGTATGTTTTGTTTCCATTTTCTGAATCAATTTGCTGCTGGATCTTCAGCAAAATTAAAATAATTACTCAACTATGACTTGCTAAAGAAATTATCAGTGTTGAATTTAATGAAAAAATCCCTAAACACATCTATGTAACTTTGCTGCTGCTACAGGTGTCATTCTTGCCCCCTCCTACAGCTTCTGCAGGGGCTATAGGATTGCTAATGTCTCACTCCTGGAATAGGTCTTGCAGGACATCTGAATATTTTGCCTTAGTCTGAAGCAGTAAAACACTTCCCTAATCCAGATCAATGACAAAGATACTTCTGCCACTCTGAGTCAGGTAAGACAAGAGCCCATCAGTTATACACCTTCCTTTTCTTTGCTCTATGAAGAAAGTGACAACAGTATCACCTTTTGTCCTATGGTGACTTGGCCTGTGAAGCATGAGCCAGATAAAGGAAGGTACAGCTCAGGATCTTTCTGAATTGCTTTCTTTCTGTGGAGAACCATGGTTGGTAGACAGATTATTAAAGGGGTAGGCGGGCGGGGCGGGGGGGGGGAACCAGGATCACTTGGCCACTGTGCTATCTTTCTGTCAAGATTATTTGGTTGACGTCAGGGTCTTTTCTGCTTCAAGGGCAAGCTCATGCAAGCATGCTATTACAGAGTTCTTTCTTCATTGTGGTAAAGTATCACTGTGGCAATGGTGCAAGGCTTGTGGATTCTTGGAAAGAGCTTACTTTGAGCAAGTTTCACATGTATAATTTTTCTTTTACAAAAGCATATCAAAATATAGTTTCTGATCAAGTGCACTGCAGTCTCCAACGTAAAACACATATGCATTCTTTTTCTCTCAAGATAAAGGTAGTATGACCTTCTTAACTAATGTGATTACAACTGGTATTGCAGCTGCCTGTAACTCCTTTTCTCTTTTTTTTTGAAACGGATATATTTTAGCTGAGATATTTGAATAAGACAACATTATTTAAGGATAGAGAACTGCACAATAGCCTTAAAACAGTATCTCTTTTCACTACTGTCTTACAAAAAATATCACTTTCATTACAATGAATTTAGTAGGTTTGACTTAGTGATTCATGAAACAAAAATTATACTGTCAATTATACAAACTCCAAATTATTTTGAGCTTCTTACAGTGTTTCCTTTAGATGTGCCCTTCATTTTGGCCATTAACATTTGACATTGAAACTGTAGTATTTTGATCAGTCTAACCAAAGCATTAGTTTTAAATTAACAAGATGTCTGACTAAATGATAGGACCTGGATCATTTACACAAGCATTGCTTTATAAGAAAAAAAAAAAGAATTTATCTTAATTTCAGTATTAACTTCCAACAACATAGAACTGCTGCACTTAATGCATCAGTATTTACTCAGATAAATGGACAACACTTCATGCAAAGTACAATTAATTGAAAAAATTCCGCACAGACTGAATATAGTTCTGGAAAACAAAACATCATTGCTTCAAAATAAGCTTAGCTCCAGATACTCCCTCCATATGCAACCGAAAAGCAGTTTAGCTGCCCTACAGTAAAGCATGACCTTGAATTAGAGGAGTTTATGTTTCAATCTGAAATTCAATTTGAAACATCTGTTCTCACTAAAAGCAGATGATTTTTCTAAGAAGCTGTTTTGTTTTAGCCACAGTAAAGCACAGCCCTCCACATTACAGAAAGCATTGAAGTCTGCAAAACATAGTCTTAAACCTGATGATGGACTTTTTTATAAACTTTTTTTAAGAAGTGAAATAGCAGCTAAATATAGATCTATGGATTTCAGAATGAATTTTTTGAGTATTTGTGATCAAGAGACTTGCTAACAATGAAAAGAAAAAGATTACTGTGTCTGTTTGTATGACAATGGCATGTCCTTATGATTCTGCAGAGGGTTCTTGTTATCTTAAAGAACTTTCTGGATAGGTAGTAGTGCTTCCCCATTTCAGAGGCAAGCAGCTAAAATCACAAGGAATGAGCATGTTGCTTACAGCACTATTGATAAATGCTTTTTAATAAATGGGATTTTAGAAAGATTTCAACCCAAATTTCTGAGGCAGTCCCAGAGAAGTGGCATCTGAGCCAGGAGCTGATGATTCCACAGAAAATGAAGACCTCTGGGAAACTGCATTTGAAATGTACTCAAGAACTGACAAACATGCCCTCAACACAGTCATGTGTCTGAATCTCTGCAGAAGTAAACTATCCTATTAAAGATAGGGTGTACTAACACTTTGGTTTATCATGAGAGGGCCTGTAATCAACATTATATGTAAGAGTGATATAGGTACTGTCTAATGTAGTCATATTACACACACCAGGCTGAAATATTGGGTGGTGCAGCCAGGGCTAACAGCTGTCATAAATCCTTCAGATCTTATTTCTGGAGGTGTGGCCGGGTCTCTGAACCACTTTGCAAGCACCTTTCAGAGAAAGTTGTTCCTGTAAAAGACCAGTTCATCCACAAAAGTACACCAGTTCATTTCCAATACAGCTTCCATTATGAAACCAGCTTAAGTCCCGACATACAGCTAATGTACGTTTTTTTCTTTATACATTTCTATGTGAAGCCAGATGTATTCTAAGCATGGGGAGGTGGGGTGTGGGGAGAGAAGGGGTGGGGAACAATAAGATGGGACAAGGTATGTGTTGCAGCCTGCCCTGCTCACTGTTAAATTGACATAGCTTTAGGGGAGTATACCAAGTTTGCAGGATATTGTGTATAAAATACAGGGTGCTTTCAGCAAGGAAAACATGGAACATGTGTATACTGGGACCCTGCTTGTGTTTTGCAAACCATTTAAATGGGAAGCTGACCTATCTTCCTGAACCAGGTGTCATATATCAAAACCCTCCATGAAGGCACGTACCTTAGCTGAAGAGGCTAGGGAGTGTGGGAGTATTTGATTAGTGGGAGCTAAAAAGCCAAATGTTCAAACTACTCAGAAGTCTCTGTGCCAGCTCATCTCTGTTGTTGACTGTGTGTCACAAGCTCAGCAGAGGAATAACCCAAGGGACCTGTAAGCCAGCTACTTGTGAGTTCCTTAAAAACTCACCAGCTGATGGCTCCTGCTGTAAAGAATCTGAATCCACTGATCTACTGGAGAATGAGATGATTTTTAAAAAAAAAAAAAAAAGTTCAAAAACTCCCTAAAGGCTTGTTTGTATCTCCATGTCAAATGATCTTAAAAATCTGGTGCTTAGCTAGCTTTTAATTTCATGAGATTTTCAGTGCAATAGCTTGTTCTTTAAGTAAGCATATTTAGGTGACATATCTGCTATATTAGTGAATTCAGAAGAAGGTGATGCTTCTGAGGTTATAACTTTTGGTGGGGGATAAATTCATATTACTTATTAGTATCTAGCAGAAACTTTCCTTAAACTTTATTAGCAATTGTTCCATAGTGGTGGGTGAGTTGCTGAGCAAGAAAGTGCTTGTTATACCCTTGGAGAGATGACTGTGCCAAGATTTAAAGATAATCCCAACTTTTTTAATAAAAGCAATGGAAAGACAATAGCCTCAAAAATATGCTGCACAATTTTATGTGTGAGTGGATCTATGTGTATAAGTGCTGAATATTGTATTTTACAAAAGCAACTACATAGTTTTTCTAATATATTTGATTTTTTTTTGCTTAGTAGCATGAATAGTGTTTAATGGCATAAAGTCCCCAGCAAAAATTTATTGTAGCATCACCCTCCAACAGGACCTGCAGCAACAGTAAAGATGGGAGCCATCTCTAACAGTTATAATCTATGCTGCTGTCACTCTGCTTCTTTAATACAAAGCATTAGTAAAGCTTTCTGACTGTTGGCAGGAACAGAATGGTAATCCAAGAAGTATCTGTGCTGCCACTGTAGCATCTCCCTGTTTCTACAAATCCGTTCTACAGATCCCGTTCACTATAGCTCCCCTGAACCAACTTGTATTTTCTCCCTTTGGGCTGCAAAGGACCATGGGAAGAAGGAAGGCTGTGAAGACTTCTCTGCGTGGCTTTTGCAATTACACCTCTTCCACCTATTTTGCGGGTCTGGAAAATCCCTTAACCCTGCTAAATCCCATTCATTCTTCTTTACATGCACTAGATCTTTTTCCTTGTTTTTGTAAAGAGTCAAATTGTATCAAAGACAGTAGTTTAAGAAAATTGAATGCTTTGACTGCAAGACTTTATCTTCTAATGTTTTTGAACATGATTTAAGAACATTTGAGGTTTTCCAGTGATTCATGAACCTAAGCCACTCATTAAATGGCTTCTGTCTAAAATATCTCTTAAAATACACCTGTCGCTCAATAATAAAGACTTCAAACAGTGCAAAATCTACAACATACTTTGGTAAATTGTGCCAGTGATGCATAATTCTCTCAGTTAAATTATTACACTCATTACAATTGAATTTTTCTGTTATCATTTTGACTGTTGCAGGTTGGTATTAAGTGGATTGCGAGCTTTTATGCACATTATTTCTTGATCTGTTTTACTGTTCATGGTTAATATTTCATTTTGCAAGGGCTATGAAAACCTCAGATTAACACTTTTAGCTCTTTTATCTTGACAAAAACTGAGATGAAATAATTCAACTATGTCTTTACCTCTCTAAATGAGTCAGCTATGATAGCAAATGTATTTTTGATGGAGATCTGAAGGTGAAAATGTGGCAGACAAGAAGCATAAAACAAATGCAAAAATAATAAAGTATAAATTAAAGCATAATGAGAGATAAAACCACCATATGTTTCTATGGGAACAGTGAATGACTGGTTAAAGGAAGAATACAGGAGGCAAACATGACCAAATAAGGTCTAAAATAAAAAAAAAATGATAAGCAGAAACAAAATGAGAAAAAAAGCTTCATTAATGAAGGCCTAAATAAAGATCTATTGCTTCTAAAGCATGCATGCCTGGATTTGTATTTGGTTTCATACACCTTTCTATTTGCATTGTACAAGTTATAGGAAAAAGGGTTGGAGTTTTGGAAACTTCTTGCTGAGAAGATAATTATTACTGGCATATAGGGGTCATATAAATTACTATCAGTGACTTTTCATTTTGTACTTTTAAAATAGATTAGCTTAAACATGCTATGCTTTCCTGTTATATCCAGTTCCTGATACATTCTGCTCAAATAGTATACTGACAGAAATGCTCACAGATGTAGCATATTGTCAGAGGCTAAGTATATTCATGTGCAGAATGCAAGAACTTATGGGTGCAAATACTTATACAAACATTGTTAAAAGCATTTGCTCATTTACCAATACTGTAATTCCCATAATACAGAAGGAACAAAGGGACTAAAGCACAGAGAATAAAATTTCCCAAGGCTATCCAAGAGCAGAACAGCAGGTTTTGCTTCATAGGGTCTTCATCAAGAATATTGATTAGGACTTTGAATTGTACATCTTGAGAGCAAAGAGATACTTACTTATGTATATCTAGCCTATTTTTTTTTCTGACTTTTAATTATAGTTGCAAATTAAAATTTCTGATGTATAAACCTGAAGTTTGTCTCTTGTTATTTGGAGTGTTTAAATCAAGGTACTTAGCTACTCAGTTTGCACTGGTAAGAGAAAGAAATAATTGCATTTTTCATTACATCAAAATGGAAGGCAGAAAATATATTCCAGTGAAGATAATCCTAAATACTCTTATTTCTTGAAGAAAGGAACCAATTTTATAGAAGGATTTTTTAAATCATCTGACTTTGTTTTGCTTTTAAATAAAATGTGCTTCTGATGCAGTTTCTTGTTGTCATATATAACATAGACATTGTAGGAAAGACACATGAATCATGGCTTTCTATAAGGTAGGTATGAAAATGCCTGTGACCAAAGTGTTCAGAAAGCCTGCAGTCTTTCTTCTTTAGCTGGAGTAATTTAGCAGAAAAGTAAAGAGGCTGATATTGTACAGGTCTTTTATTTCTTCATAATTCACTGAGATGTAAGTGCAGACTGATAACTGAAGCATGTTATCCTGAGCCAGGTGTTTCCTGTAATGTTTTCTATCTATTTCCAGGGCACTCTCAGCACATTAAATGAGGTCCTTCCTCTAGAAGAAGCTTCCTGCTCCACCCAGGCCCTGTGTGCCAATATTATACTTAATTAATTCTAGTACTAGGATATGGTACTCAACAAAAATGCATACAACTTTTTATAGGGTCTGAGGAAAACTGACGTAAGGCTTTGACATGGATTTGTTCCTTCGCTTGGTTAGGCTGAGATGTGTGAACAGAAAACTATCTGCTCTAGCTTGCGGCACTATTTGACATCCACAGCAAGCATCTGAATGACATGAAATTAGCAGAACAGAAATGTTTTAAGCCCAAGAAGCTGAATGGAAGGTTTAGAGCAAACTTGCCTGCCTTCTTTTTTCTTCCCTTCCCCTTCCTGCAAATATTGTTTCAATTGCTTGCTTACGATCCAAACCAGAGAATCATAAATTTGTTAAATAATTGAGTTTTTTGCCAGCTAAATGAAAGTAAGAGCTACTCAGCTTTAGTGATGTTTCCTGTTTTTTGTTATGTTTTTCCATGGCAATACTTTTGCATCCTAGGACTCTGGGTCTATGTTCTGAGCTCCAGAACTGCATCTGCATCAACCACAATAGGCTTAGGAAGTTGTACCTAAGAGGATAATTCTGTTATTCTTGTAATCAAGGCCAAATGACAGTTAGCCCACAGAAATAATCTGAGACGTTAAATAAGTCAAAAATTGTTTGTCCAATGATGTTGACAGGTTTGAATTGCCACATTTCTTTAGGATGCTGTTAGTTTGCTAAAGAGCTGCTGGGTAGAAAGCAGGGAAGCCTTCCAAAGTTTTCCTTTCCAGTTTCAGCTCTGAGAACCTGAAAATGGGGTTGACGTATTTCTTGGTACTTCATGGGCAAGAGAAATTGGGTTTGGAAAGGTTTAAATGAAGACAGTATCTGCATTGTATTTAAAGGTTGATTTCAGTTTTCTTGGGCTAATACTAAGCTTTGGTAAGCACGAAAGGGTCTTCAGGTGCTGAGTTCAGCAAACGTTCATAACACAACCAAACATGTAAGCAGGGTCCTAGGCAGTCTTACATGACTTCTGCAGAAGCCATACTCTTTCAGTTTCACTGCTCTCAACAGATGTGATAGCCAGATTAAAGCTAATTCAAGTATCCTGCACATGCTGTGATTGCTTTTCATAATTACAGCATACACAAAACAAAGTGATACTTTAGTTTCATCCTACCTGCTTGTTTGTGGGAGCAGTTTGAGAGCAAGTGTTGATGGCTTCAGATAGTAGCACAACAGTGATTCAGAAAGTTAGATCATAATGGTGGGAAACCCTGGCAATTTGCTGATTTACTGGCTAACTCCAATGTAATCTCAATACTGGATAACCCATGGCAGCATCCTGATTCTAGCATATTGTGCTGTGGCTGTTTTACCATCCACAACTATTTGTTCTTTCTGTTTGGAGACAATAACTGCCCAGTGCAGCTGCCGTATAAGGCAAGTTCTCCATTTTCACTCTGGTTCTACAATGTGAATGAGGCAATCTAGGAACTCCTTGCACCAAAGGGAGCAGTCCTCATTTTCTCACTTACAGGCACAGTTTTCTTTCCTCCTTTGAGCCACCTACACTAGTAGGCATCCATTCCTGTTTTAATTTTGTTAGCCTTCCGTTAGCTAAGCAACTTGAACTGTCTTATTTTGAGGTCAGATGAGTGCCAAAGTCAGCAGCAGGGAGGAGGTGGGAGCAGCCATCTAGGATGAGAGAACGTGGGAGAAAGCGACAGCCAGTTTTACTGGAAGTGAGCTATTAGTTTGGTTCAGCTTTATCACACACTCTCAGCCTCAGAGATGTAAATGTAAAAGCTGAAAGTCTCCGGTTAGGCTGCCAGCAAAGGACTTTGTGCTGAAGCAGCTGACAGGCAGGCCCACATTATCTCTGCTGACTCTGCTGTCGACCTCTGTCAGAAGGGCAGAGTCGCCAGCTGGGGCCTGTCGCAAGATCTGTCATCACTTGCCAGTCAGTGTCCTTACTCTGTGTTCCATCCTGCTGAGCTGGGGACTAACTATGGTGCATGCATTTGCCCTTACTGTTGCACTGAAGCAAAGGTATTTGGCAGAAACCTACAGGATCTCAAAGTTCCTCCTGTATGAGAAAATTTTGAACAGAATGGCTGTTGACATTATCACCTAATTCACTTTTTTTGGAAAGCAAGACCAAGGTATTATTTGTTTTTTATTCCCAGGAAAAAAGAGTCACAGAGAATAAAAGAAAATTATGATTAATTTTATTTTTATTCAACCTCTGTGTAAAATGGAACTAGAGATCTAGCTCACTGACCTGTAATTTTCCACCTTTTTTTTTTTTTTTTTTTCTGCATTCTGTACAACACTGGTGAGTTTCAAGGGCAAAATAGTATGATAGCATATGAAACTTGAAGTCTTAATGATTCAAGAAAGGTTTGATCTGAGAGTAACTTGACAATATTAACTTCTATTAGTACTGCTGTGAAAGCTAACCTTCAGTCAGTTATAACCTGCTTTATTAAAATTAGATTGAAAACCCAGTCATGCAACATCCATTTTCTGGTTTTATATGCTCTGGTTTTCATTAACATATCTATGTATTTATATAGATATATATAAAAACATAGTTTCTCTCATTAAATGACAATAGAAAAGTTAAACAGTCCATCCAAATTCTGACCGTTGAGTCTTTTGTAGCAATGATGAGAAATGATGGCAAAAATACAAATCTGTGAACTGCTGTATCTCACTAGTATTGTAGATTACAAATACTGACATGCACTGCCTTTACCACAAAGAGAGAAAAGAGAGCATTATTTTCATTCTCCCTTCCACTATCTAGGACAGAAGATAAGTGGAGAATGAAAATCCATGAGGGTTTTGTTAGTATGGTGTGCCACAGTCATTTTAGCTCATCATATAAAAGTAGCTTAGAGAGATGAAAGTGCCTAGAGATTTTTTGCAAAGAGATTATCTGGATCTCATGTAATTTTCTGTCCCAGAGGAGCTCCCCCTGCCAATGAACTCAATAGTTCCACTGGAAGAAAAAGAAAAAAAATTATCAAGGCCAAATAAGTTCATTAGCTGAGATTATTTGAATAATTGTCTATTCACAATTTCTGGATTCTGTTTCGTGAGTTATTACTAAATTCCTCTGCCTTTTTGGTCTTTTGTTTTGTTTTTTGTTTTTTTGTTTTTACGTTCTTACATATTAAAGTATTGCTGGTGAGGACTACACTGTGTCCCTTCAGACCAAAGGCAGTTGTTAAAAGCCAGTTGTGATGATGGGTTAGCAGAAGCCCAGGAGAGCCAGTGTTCTCTTTGCTGTCTGTGGGGAAGAGTTTATTTTGAAACAATAGGAAGTTACCCAAAGCAGAACAGAGAAGTCCATGATCCGCTGGGTGTTTTATGCTAGTGGAAGCCTCATCAAAAAAACAAACAAACAAACAAACAAAAACACAGGTAGGGGAAAAAAGCAAATAAGAATCTTTAAGAGACAAACACTGTTTAGAACATGGGGAGCTTAAGCCAAGGTCAGGAATAGCCTGACCTAACTAGACAGCTGAAGTCAGAAAACAATTAGATGTTATAGAAAGGTTCCACAAGTAAGGGAAGAAAACACAAACTGCAAAAGGCATTTTAACAACTTGAGATGGCTCCTTATGCAGGCTGGTGACTGCTCAGAAGGGTAGGAAATTGAGACAGAAAGATTAGTACAGAAATTATTTTTATTTCTCATCCCACTGCTTATCTTACTAAGCTATAAGCAGTAGTGGGATGTTAGATTGTTTTGTTCTGTTTTCTTAAGGATATGTTTAAGACTTTGAGAGGCTATGCAGCCATTCTCACACAGGGTCCCCTCCACACATTTAGCGCTGAAATATCTTTACCTCCTGCTTTTAACAAGGGCATGGATCTTCACTGTCCTAGCAAACTGGAGTCTATCAACACACTAAACTGAGACCCCAAGTAGTGCTATGGAAACAGCAAGATCCCAATTACATATTGCAACTTAAGCCTATTGCTCCATGTTCTGTTCCAAAATAACACCAAATTTTTCCTCTACAGACATTTCAGTTGCCGTATATACATGCACACTTTATTTCTTCTAAGTTAAAAGAAGAATCACCTTCCTTTTACCAGCAGAAAAAATAAGGAGAAATACAATTACACTTTTTAAAAGGTTCTGTGTCTCTGAAAAGGCACTCAGGGATGCAACATGAAAGCAAAAGATTTTAATTCAGAAAGTTTCTTGGAGAAAAGTTGATAACTGCATGTGATAAAGGCACTGTGGCTACCAGTTCTATGAAAGGAAATAAGTTTGTCCTTATGAATAGAACTTAATATCTCTAATTCTTCTTATGTTAGTGTCCAGCTGTACCTCAGTGTATTTCTTGAGATACTGCTCACCACAGTGCTGAACTTTTTAAAAACTACCTCACAATAGCAAAAGAGAAAGAAAATGATCCATAATGAGTATTTTTGACTTATATAACTTACATTTCACTTGCAAACTTTCTGGAGATATTATCATTCACCCTTTAGTCTTGTCACTGGTGTGTTTACCACAAATGACAACATCAACATTCATATTCTAGATAGGTAGACCAAATACCCTCCAGTGGTGGAAAAGGCCTTATTTTTATAACTGGTGCTGTGACTGACACAGTCTGCCAGAACACTTGAAAGGAAAGTGATAGGTGATAACAGGAGAGGAAAGGAGGAGAATGTCAGTTATGGGCTTTTTTTCTTATGTTGTTCCTTTTCTGCTGATTTTGTATCTGAACAATTTTAACTTATTTCTTCTTAATGTTTGTATGGTTTTTAAGAACTGCTAAGAATAATTTTCTCTGTAGCTGGTGGTGAATTTTTATGGTGTTTCAATTCAGATGAGTTGAGGACCATGAACATTTTTGCTTACAGTTTCTTTGATGTCCTGGCTTAACTTAATTAGGACAAAAAAGTCTTTTGGTGCAGGTACAAGAGTTCATGGCTTAAGATTTGGATTTGGAGTACAGGGATAATGGTGCAGGACTAGGTGTGGTTTTACCCATCATAGTAGATATGGCAGGAGAGTTTAATGGAATAGTTTGTTCAGTGGCAGCTCTAGTGGTTTTTAGCTGGTGAAGATATTAAGAATAATTTTTAGTAGGTTTTGTGCGTTTATGTGCACACTTGCATGTATGCATGTGTAATGGAAAAATTAAAGAGTATAGTATCATAGAAAACAGGAATGGTGTAGATTAATTATTTTTATGGGAATAAGATAATACCAAGATAATAACAATATAAGATAATAACAAGACTAAAATATTTAGCTACTATACACTGGAAAAGATCAAAAAATGCTAATGATTTTGTAAAGGACCTTGTAACTGTCCTGTGCCTCTGCTCTGCTCAGCCCCAGCTGCTGCATGCTCATTTCTATGAGCCTGAGTAGTCAGAGAAATTATCACCGAGGGCTACTGCAGTAGGACATTCTTATGTACTTTGAAAACGCAAGCTGTAAATAGAGGGGCTGACTAAGACCAACTACCAAGAAATGAGCTTTTCAGTTCACTTTTGCATCAGCTGGACATTACAACACATAGGAGATCAATGAAAATAAGCATGATCATTGACCTTCAATTGCAGTTTCATGAAAACTCCATCCCTGGCAGTGTTCAAGGCCAGGTTGGACAAAGCCTTGGGTGACATGATTTAGTGTGAGGTGTCCCTGCCCGTGGCAGGGGGGTTGGAACTAGATGATCTTAACCCTAACTATTCTATGATTCTATGATTCTATAAAATGGGCATATAGGATAAAATAACAATGTCCCTTTCAAGATCATGTCTATTTTTTTTCATTTTCCACCTTATAACAATTAAACATTTTGACCCTATCAATCTTACCTTGGAAATGAATAAGCTATACAGGTTTTGTTTTGTATGATTTGTTCTCTTAGACCTTTATGGCACTGTGTTGTTACTGGATGCCACTATTAAGACAAACCTCAAAGGATGAGGTCTATTAAACTCTGTTGAGACTGAGCCCCACTATCTTCCGGTAAGAGTTGTGCCTGATTATATGCATCTACAATATCTGCTCTTCTCTGATTCATAGGCTTCATTAACAAGGACTTAACTATCCCAGTCCTGATAGGGAATGCTTCAGTAGGATGCATGATTGAAGAAAAGAACCTGAAAGGTGAGAACAGTTTTAGGGGTAGCAAACTTATTTTTAAACTTAGGCTTTGAGCAATTATTATTGCCCAAGAACAACTGGAAAATGTAAAACTGTTATGATGAAATTTAAGAGTAGTTTTGCTTTATAACTGTCCTAAATTAAATCAAAGAAAAGAAAGAACCTGAGCTTTTTTTTCTCCTTGATCTTAATGAAATAAATCTCTTTTTTTTCCCATCAAAGCTACACAGCTGTGCTCGCTATACCTGGTCTATTCCACTACTTTACAATCTATTCTCAGCTGCTGAAAGGTGGCTACTGAAGCATGTTGATACCACCTATGCTTTCAGAAAATAAACTCTTTGATAATAAAAGTAATTTTTATTTTGCAGACAATGGAAATACTATTTTTCCATTTCACATATAACCTTCTCTTAGAATTCCCCTTACTTCAAAAATACCTGGAAAAGAGGTATTTCCCTATTTCAGACTCGTCATGGTTAAAAGTTTTTTTCACCCGTTTTATAACTGCCTCTGACTGATTTATGAATGTTTTGTAAGTCTGTTTTATAATTTATTTTGTATTTAGCAACTTTGGAAAAAGTTGATTAATAGAACCTCGAGATGCAGCACTGCATTATTTAGTCTTCTCAAATGAGTAGTGCTGTAACTCTACAGAATTATTATTCCATGAATTACAGCACCCTAAGCCCAGCAATATGATAGAAGCAGTGAGTGTGAATTGATCATTTTTTGTGGATTCTCTTCTGGAACAGGGGTTTAAGAAAGTTTTCTTAAGTTCAGATATCTTAGATATTGGCACATTAAATTATTTGTATGTGTAATCTAGGAAAGATCACAGTCTTTCAGTAAATCCCTCTGTAGTAGTTTGAAAGATTCTACTTAAAAATATGAACAGAATTAAACAACCAACTCTGGAGGTTTTCTATCATCTACCCAAGTTTAGCAAATAATTCAGCTCCGTCAGTCTTCCTGGTATTAGCCAAATTTGCTTGAAAGATTGATTGCAAACAATTTGATCTCGTTAGATAGTTGCATTTTTTGTCCCTGCCCACAGCAGGGGGGTTGGAACTAGATGATCCTAAGGTCCTTTCCAACCCTAACGATTCTATGATTCTATAATTCTAAGTTCTGTCACATATTTCTTTAAAAGTTTTTAGCAAAATTTCATTGCAGTTTCACAATGCAATTGCTCAAAACAGTAAATATTTGTGTTATAGTGATTATATTAAGCATCATCTTTCTTCTTAAATTATCAAAGCGCTTATTTTACTTAGCCATTTCATTATTTGTAAACAGTGTAACCTTTTATTTGCTTCCAGTGAAATCAGAAGACTCATTGAAATGAAAATCACAGTTGCAACTTCATTGGTGGAGAGGCAGAATGATGAACAGATGGCAGAAAAAAACAAGCTCTTGGTAGAAGCCTATTTAGGCATTTGGGAGAATTATGGTAACATAAATCCCTGTGTTGTTGGTTTTTTTTCCCCTCTTGTTTTAAGCACTGTATTTTTTCCTTGTCATAGGATTTGAATTCAGAAGAATCTCATATTCAGTTTGAAAGATGCAGTTCAGCAGTTTGTATACAAATATTCAGAAATTATTTGGAAAGGAAATTCATTCTCAAATGGTAGTGTTACTATAGTTACTGATAATCCCTATACTTAAGTGAAAATATGACGGATCATCCAGACAGCAAGGAGAATTCCCTTCGGGTATTTATGATTATCACATAGATAGATAGTTTTCAGTGAATTAATACCTACTTTATGCTTATTAATTGAATTGAGGTTTTATTTCCAGATTTCCAGGGGTCTCCAGGTTGTCTTTTTTTTTTTTTTCTTCAATAGAGTTCATTTACAACCTTCTCAAAACAGAGTTCCTTTCCAGTACAGTACAGGTGAAAGGAAAATTAAAAGTTCTCAGCTCTATTTTTCTAAAACTCTGTAAATTCCATTTTCTAAAGCATTAATATAGCCTTTATCTTGTCTCATCCATAAGAAACAAATTATAATTATTTTTTACTATAATATCATTGCAACACTAAGTCCTGTTATCTAGCAGAAATCTTTTTGCTTTAGTATAAAAAATACTATCCACACACATGTAGTGAAAATAAGAGATAAAGTGGTAGGAAAAAACTGGAATCACAAGTGAGGTAAATTATAAAATCAGAATTTCAGGGTAAAGAATTTTAATTTCCAATGTTCCCAAATGTAGTTCTTTTTCTGATTTACAGTAGTGAAGTAGATTTATTCTAGTTTTACACTTAGGTAATTAAAGCAGCTTTGAATGTCATATTGATATACATTCGTTCAGTAGGCAAACATAAGCGTATTTGACTGTATCCATGCAAATATTTTCTACTATATTTTTTAAGAACACACCATATTTCTGAGATGCAAAACTTCTTCTCTGAGAGCTCTACAATACATAGAATCATAGAATCATAAAGTAGTTAAGGTTGGAAAGGACCTTAAGATCATCTAGTTCCAACCCCCCTACCGTGGGCAGGGACACCTCACACTAAACCATGCCACCCAAGGCCTCGTCCAACCTGGCCTTGAACATTGCCAGAGATGGAGCATTCACAACCTCCCTGGGCAACCCATTCCAGTGCCTCACCACCCTAGCAGGAAAGAATTTCTTCCTTATATCCAATCTAAACGTCCCCTCTTTAAGTTTTAACCCGTTACCCCTTGTCCTGTCACTACAGTCCTTACTGAATAGTCCCTCCCCAGCATCCCTGTAGACCCCCTTCAGATACTTAACTATTGCTTTTACAAAATTTTACAATTTATTTTCTCCAGAATTGTTTCATTTTGATGCACTGAACATTTATTATGGGTGTTGTAATAGGGGCATAAAAATCAGAGCCGAGTCTTCTAGGAGGCAAAGGGAGGTGTTGCAATGCTGATTCTAAGTTTCATGTCTGTTTACCACTTGCTTCAGTAGGGCTGGATGAAAGTATCTTTGTATTAGTTCAGAGAAATTTATCAGTTTCTGTGGCTTGTTTGCTGGGCTGAGACTTTCTGACAGATCCAATCCTGCACAGATTCTAATGTGGAAGTTCATCTATATTCAACTATGTTTTTGCTATGATCCTAAGTCATAAGTCAGTCCATCTCAGCCATAAAAAAGAATAAAAATATGTGATTAATTTAGAAATGTGAAATGATTGAAGTAGAACTTCTTGGGAAGCTTTTATTTCAAAATTTACAATCTTTCAAAATTTTGTGGTGTTTCATATTTATTCCGCTTTCAGTCTCTAAGTCCACTAGGAAAGAAGTCTATTTTCATCTTTGCATCATTCCTGAGTTCATGCTACAGATGAAAGTAATTTACCTTACCACCCTTTCATGTAAGTGATGAAAAAGAATGAAAATATCCTACTTTCAGTGACAACTTTGGCACAATATGAAACCCTCATTTACTAAAGACTCCTATGAGGAACAGTGAATGTCTTTCATGAAGCCTAAACCCATCATCCCTTGGTATTCAGCCTTTAGTTTCTGGCTCTTCAAACAATTTTCTTGGCAGTGAAAGAACCTTCTTGAATGGGTACCGTAAAGACATGACAATAGTAATATTGTACTGTATCATGTTTTATTTGCTGCTTTTGAAGACAGTAGCACACTGGGCACAAATGAGAAAAAGAAAAAAAGCAGGATCCTCTGTTAGACACCTAATCAATGTTAGTTTTTGCATCTGTGAAACAGTGAAAACGAATAATATTTTTCACATAATCAATTTTATTTTAATTAAGCTTGAATCAGTTGAACAGTTTTGCTTCTCAGAAATTTGCTGCTGCTATCAGTGATGCAAATAGTACAGATATTACTCTTCTGACTCATTTTTACTTGGGCAACATAACATTAAATTCAGGGGATGTCTAATTGAAGAAAAATTGACTACACATAAGGTAAAATTTCAGGATTTGGTCCAGCAGGACTATGCAACATAGGTATTAAAGCACTCCATGTAATAACAAGCATGTTGACATTTATGGATATTTTTATCCCAAGGTACTTAGACACAAATTTGTCCAATCCATCTTCAGATCCGTCTGTATCTTAAGTGAGCTGATCCAATTTCTCTCTCAATTTTTTTTCTCTTCATGTAAGGAATGTCACTTAGATGTCTTGTTTAAAGTCCTAGTTCAAATCAATCTAGATCTTAGAATTTTGAGATTCCAGCCATGAAGTCCCTTCTGTTATTCCTGTTCTCACAATGACAGTTACTGGCCACTTAGGTCACATTATGTTTAGGCAAGGAGCACTTGTTACAGAAAATAATAATAATATAGCACTTAAATTGTCTGTAAGATTTACCTTACAGATTTCCTTGTGTTTTCATCCACTCTATGGATATAGTATTTTCCCCAGAAGTAGGAAAAAGGGAGCACAAATTCTGAGATTCACAGGACAAAATACAGCCAACTGGCTGCTCTGATATGTTCAGCAACATTTTGTTAGAATATTCAGAAAATACTTGAACTGTGCTACTGTTTAGGTAGAGCACACTTACAATAGCTTTAAAAGTAAGTCAAACTCTGTATATTGATTGTGACCAGTCTATGCTTTGTCTGTGCCTGCTGCCCTTTTGGATTATTTATCCATCCGTATTCATGATATTTTTTTGGCAAAATTTTCATAAGCCATAATATCCAAATCTTAAATCAGAAAAATGTGGGATGTAATTACTCATTTATTTCTCCAGGGAATAGAATCAGTACCACACAACATGTCTGATTACAAATCCATAGCTGCCAAGCATGATTTTTTTTTTTGTATTCTGTTCATAACAAGTATTAAAAATAATTGAATACAATATTTTAAGTAATTGATAAATTGATGGCAAATAGTTCAACTAAAACATAAAATGGTTTAGAGTTGATTTTTTTTTCTTCTGAATCAACAAGATTTTATTAATAATTTGGAAGGAAAGTTGGACCCTTAAATGTCCTAGATATCCACTGGTCTTGTTGATGCATAGAACAGGATAGAGATCTAAGGAACTTTCAGTGAAGAACATGAGGAGTTATGAAAGAGAAATTGGAGGACCTTGTTTATTAACATAGCTGCTTGATATTGATTTGATCTAGCACAATTGTGTCATGACACTACTTGCCATCCATAAATATTTCTTTAGGGTTTAGGTTTTTGTTTGCGTTTAGGTTTTGTTGGTTTTTGTGCTTTCCCTACAGAAAGAGTCAAATGAAAGTTAATAGGAGAATAATTTCATACTCTGTTTTTCTGCTTGTCGTGTAGCATAGGGCTATTTTGCATAAATGGTTATCTGGCTCCATAAATGTTCTTTACTGTTGCTTGGGATATTGCAGTAAATGTGTGTGTGGGTATATATATACATACACACGCTTTAGACTTTTATATGCATGTATGTATATAAATGTATATAATTATCAGGGCCACCTCTGTGTATCACTTCTATGATGCTTGTTTTTAACTAACACTTCACATGGAATATTTGTAACCTATATATGAACAGCAACAGTAGAGGTAGCTTTGTCAAAATGCTCCCTATATGTCAATATTTTGTTTGTTTGTTTTCTACTGTAAATAATATCTTTAGAGAAGGCAAGTATATGGACAACAAAAGTTACATTTATCAGGTTCACCCATTTTCTGTATCTCACGGTTATTTTTTCTGCTGTTTGTTGATCTCATTTGAATCTGTGAGACTTGATGCCCATCCTTTCCCAGATTACATACTTATACTTTTTCTTTGCTTTCTACATTATACGTTCTTTCAGGTGGTTCTATGACTTTTTTCATCCTTTGTAGTGTTTTCTTATTATTTTCTTTAGGAATGAAATTAATTATACAGTTGCACAAATGTCAGTGCTATGTTTTCACAGTTTTACCTTGGGGGAATGGAGTTCTAATTTAGAACAGTTAGATTTATTTGAGTATTTGAGTAGGCATTTTTAGACCTTCAGAATGCTTAAGACTGATAGTTTTCAAAAATACAGGTACAAAAAGAACTTTATGCATTCTCCTCTTATTTTCTATGCTTTCCTATTCTTGTTTCAAAATTATGAGTAAAGTACATAGATTAATGACTAGTGACAATACTTTATTCTAATAATTACATTATTCTAGTGTTAACAAGATAGTTTTTAGATATGTGATGGATGTGGATCTACAGGCATGCAGAAACACTGGATTCTTATGAAGGTGAACAAGAAATGATCTAAAGAATTTTTGAATGAGTCTTAATAAATGCATACCATTGCTTTTATTTAAACAGAATGTTATTTTAATTCAGGCAAAACTATTAAGAGTAAGCATTTCTTAGAATCCGTGCAGAAACTAAATGCAATAGTCCTTACAAACAATGCTATATTTTGTAGGATTTTCATTTTCATCTGCAACAATATTATTGGTTAACTTCATCTGAGTAAGAAATGAACTATCCATGAATACTGGTCTGTCATTTCGGACTCTCAGAGGCCAAACATTGGACTCAAGCTTTGAAAAATCTTATGGTTAGAAACAACATGATTTAAGCCAATTTTTCTCATATTACAGCTGCTTCTCTGTTAGAAGAAACAGAATGACTGTGTGATGACTATTCTCAGCAGCAGGACACAAGAGCAGAGCAAATCCAGGCTTAAAAGCTTAAAAAGTGTAAGCCATGCATGTATTTCTAAATTTAAGCACACAGTATGAAGACACTACCAGTCAAAAACGCTGTGGTGAAATAGAGTTGGTTTTAGCCAGTATATGGTAAGAAGTGATTTTGCCTTTTGGTTTACCTTGAATAAGGTTACTTCCAAGGGAGGCATGAATGTTCCAAAGAACATAATTGACTGGAAGGAAGACTATGGAATTTCAGACAGCCAATTAAATGTTTAAGGAAAATAAATCAGAGACCCTAGCTAGTATTTTAGGTTGCAAACTAAACATTTTTGGTTTTTTTTTTTGTATGGGAAACATATCTCTCAACCTCCTATTTAACAAATCCATCTAATATTTATCTGAATAAGTCTGACACTTCACAGATGTTCACTTCTTTTGGCATGTCAAATTTCTCTGAAGTAGTGCTGCACTTTACGTGCGCTCCTGCTAAGTGAATCAGGAGTGTGCCATTAGGCAGCTGAACACCTGAGCAATTGTGAAGTACTTATAAGATTTTTCTGGGTGTAAGCTGACTTAATAACTGATCTGAAGTAGAACTAATCTCTAGTAGAACTGTCATAAAGTCCAGGTAGTATTTTTAATTCTATGGACCTACTCCAATGGTCCTTGAATGCATTGCATTTTCCAACAGATTTTATACCCGAGTCTTTTTTGCAGACATAATACTGTAAATAACGTCTGTATAGTGAGAAATTTCGCCTGGTTTATATAGCCTCCCCTGAAAGCTGTTTATCATTATGTTCATTACAGAATATTAGAAGGTGGAAAGCAGACAGGTTAGTCAACTAGTGGTACTCCACAAACAGAATTATGGACTGGCAGAGTGCAATAAAAATTGGGAGTTATTTTTACTCTGGTCACATGCTCAGACTCGAATACTGCACTCTGGAGTGGCAGAATAATATAATTACTATCTGGAAGAGAATGCTGTTAATGTGAATGAAAGCAGTAGTGCTTTATGGTTATACTTACATAGATATTTAACATCTATATTTTATCTTCATCCAGTTATATAAAGGGCTGTGATTATCATTCTGTCTGTAAAGTTGTAATGACTACATGAACCATTAAGTTATGAGCGGTTTTTATCAGTGCTTAAAGTAAGGATGACCTTCAAGAAGTTGCTCTAGATTTGAACAAATTGGGAATATGTAGCCCAGTATCCTTTCTTCAACAATCAACAGTGAATATCCGCAGAGGAATCTAAGAACAGGTCAAGTATATAGGAGTACTTCTCCAGAACCCACTCACAGCTTGCAGCAGTTTACGGCTAGGGGTTTCTGGTGCTAAAGTCTATCTTTCTGTTTTACAGTATTTATTTGGTTGTATTTATATGTATATTTATATATACGTATAAATTTACCCTTATAAAACTTCTGTTACTGCCTTTCTATATAAGAATAGTGATTAAGCGAACATGAGTATTTCATAATAATAAATTTTAAATTACCAGTTTAGTCAGCTACTAATAAATTCTACAGAATAGCATATTCTTAACTATTCATCCTTTATTATATAAGGCAGGGATTAAAATGTACAGTTTACACAGGCTATGCACAAACGTATTTTTGCCAAGCTGGCCAGAGTGATGTAAAACATTAGTGTCTCCATCTGTTCAACTACAATTTCTGCATCCTGAACACTATGCTATTAAGGAAGCTCTCCTTGTTCATTAAACAGGATAACTTAAATTACCCTTCTGTAGTGATATTAGACTAAACTTTTTAATTATATGAGATTATATATTATTCTCACACTATCAGTTACATTGTAGCGACTGTGATATCCAGAACCTCCAGTGTGGGAGACATTGTAAAGAATTTGACTAAAATTGCAAAAGTTCCTATCTGCAAAAGCAGTCTTACTTGCTTTTTTTTTTTTTTCATATATTTAAAAAAACAACTTATGCAGTAGTAAAGGATACATAGTTATTTTCTTTTGGAAGCTGCTTACATGTGGCCAAGATCTGAAATGTAAAGTATTAATGTAGGAAACAGGGTGATTCTGTCTGGATATTTCATGTTACTCCTATCTAAACAATAAGGTCTGTATGTCCCTTTGTCATTAATTCAAGTATACTATTAGCCCAAATAAAAGTCAAGATAGTTCACAAGTTCTATTATATCATCCCATCCCAACTTTTTCTTTTCCTTCCAAGAGATTTGAAATTTGCTTATCTAGTTCTAGTTCAGAGTTTTAGAACAGAACCATAACAGTGGATTTTCACTAGGAAAGCGAGATATTTTTGTGAGGTTCTTTATTGATTTCATGAACCTTCAGGGTTTTGCTTGCTTTTAAACAGTTTTAGATTCAGTATTAGTAATAGCTCTGAGGTGCAAATGTTAGCTGTTGGGATGGATTAATGGGCAGCAAAAGATCTTGACTGCTAAATTTGAGCACACAAGTGAGAGAAATTCCTACTGATCACATTTGACATCAATATTTGTTATGATTAAAAACAAGACTATTCCAGTTCCTATTATCTTAGGACCTGGGGATTTTTATAAGGTCTGTCTTATGAGATCTGTAGAAAAAATATGCAGATATTGACACAAAACTTGCACACGTATCTGACAATAACATCACGAAAAGGTAAACGGATAAACTGCTAATTGAGTAATGTAAGAAAAACTTCACTCCCAAGAAGTTTTGCCCACTTATTAATAACAACAGTGATAGGTCATCCCAGCTCACATACACATCAGTGAAATAGGTACTTTAATGTCAATTCGGGATGAATAAGAACAAAGTCATCAAAAATTTCACTATACTCTTACTGTAAAAAAAGACTGAGGTATAAAACATGTTATTAGAACCAGCCTTCATAAAAGAAATCCAAATATATTTAAATACACAAGCAATGGAAACCACATTAGGCTAAACAGCTGATCTTTCATCTTTGTGGACTGATGATATAGTAAGTCTAAGAATTCTGTTTTCAATTCTGAAGGCAGTTAGCATTAATCATACCTTAAAAATCACAGGAATGCAACTTATCTTCTTTGACCAATAGAATTCTTCAATTCTTGATTGCATGAGCGGTTGGATCTTATAAATTTTTTGCTGGAAAATATGTCATTTTTTTATATAAAAAGAAGTGTGTACACACACACACAAAGAGTTACCTATTATGAATTTATTGCATTTTTTTGTGTACCTTTTTACCTCCTTATGTCTTTCTGCTTGGCCGTTTTTCCTAGATAGTAACCATAAAATTAAATTAAAAACAAACAAAAAATACTTCCCTACTAATATAACAAAATAATTTGAATATCTATTCAATAACTTTAATTTTTCTGCTAGTGCTCTGTAGGCTAGTATTGCAGCCTACTATATTTCTTATTCATTTCTGCCCACAACTGATTTTATTGTCACTGGTTCTACAGTTAATCAACTTTTTAGTTAATTAGTTTCTATTTTACTTTCCTTCTTGCTTGAAATGATCTGCTTGAAATGATCCTCTGCACAAATGATTAAATTAGTTGTTCTTCTATAATAGCTTTCTTAAGTAGAATTCTTGAAAATTTCTAACATACTGGCCATTAAAGAAATCAACCAAATCCTAGATTGAAGTTTCATTCCCTTTCAATTCAGGTGCATGAAAATAAATAAATAAATAAAGTTTTGAATTACATTAGAAGCTTGGCTTGTAAATATGCTCTTCTAAAGGATACTAGAGGAAAATTAGAATGGTCTTTATTACTGTAAGATTTCTCTAATCTTTTTTTAAGTACAACTGAAAAACTCTTAAGAAAATTTTTTCCATTTAAGTGTCTGATGAGTAAACTGCACTGAAAAGGTTAGCTCCACTTCTCTCTAAAACTTTTACATATAATGAATGTCTTTTTAAAAATTTACCATAAAGGTGGTAGGACATAAGTAACAGAGGTTGGAAGAACTCTTGGGCTATTACACGTTGACTGTGTAAATCTGTGTTGGGCTGTCATTGTCTATTTGTAGTCATCTTGATTAAAAATAGAGTAACTGATGAAGCTGGTGTACATGGATAAACAATCCTTCCACATCAAGCCCCCAGTTATGTTATGAACAGGAAGCTTACACAACCAGATAAAAAATACCATTCTTCACTATTTCAGGGTGAAAGGATATTTCCCTGCATTTTCCCCTGTAGCAGTAATGCTTAAATATATTAAAAAAAAAAAAAAAGCTTTTTTAAAAAAGAGAAAATGCTATCATGAGCAACTAATAATTATTCTAGATGAAAGTGATTAATTGTTTTGTAGCATCTGATACAGTTCCATAGTCCCAAGATCAGAGAATCCACCATTATATTGTCATTATATCATTTTTAGATTATTTATTAAGGGTAAAAAAAAAAAAAACAACAACCAACCAGCACCAGCAAAACAAACAGGAGGAATATTCCTGCTCTCTCATCCATCTTCTTGTCAGTGCCTTTACACCAGAAAAATAAAGGGGACAACAAGTCTGTTGTATAAGGAAGAGGAGGAAATTATATGAATTTGCTCTTTTAATTTTAAGGTTCAAGTGAACCTTGAAAGTTGAAGATTGCAATTACCTGCTCATTTTGCTTATTTGAAACTGACAGGTTTCGCCCTGCCCCAATTGCCATTCCTTCCTTTGAGAGCAGTCATTACCGATTTCAGTGTAACAATGCTTTCTATACTCACCTGCCTTCTACAGAGAGGGAGAGATTAAAAAAAGATGTTTAGACCATCTCTCAACCAGAGCCATATTAATTAATTACAACATTTTGAGAAGAGGGAATAAAAGCTGCTTGCTAAATTCATAATGTGTCCCAGATGTATGTGTATAAAAATTCATCTAAGAATATTTTTTTTGCCCTTCTCTGATGGAACATTGTGTTCCTTTACTAACTCAAATGTGAACTGCCTCTTCTTAACACAGAATGATAAACCACAGTATGGATATGAGCTCTTTATTTATATCCTTCATGTCATTCATCTGTTGATCAGGATAAAAGCTATCATCCATAAAGTCTGTCTGTTTGTTTTATCAGATACTCTTGAATTTGAAAGTAAGATGGACTTAATCTTACTTTATCAACCAAAGAAAAAGAAATAAGGAATTGGGTTAGATTTTTCTATTAGTCATTCTCCATATGATCTGATAAGCCAAATACTATTTTCATGAAAGCTCATTTTGCAGAACAATACAGAATTGCATTGCTATCCAAACAATATTTTGCATTTGAACAATCACATTAACTGACACATCAGTTTGAAAGACAGTGATAGAAATCCCTTTTACAAGTGGTGGTTAATGTCCACAATATAGTCATAAATATGCAGTCATGAACTGGAAAGGTATCCCATCCCCAGTGACTGCACATACTCAGTTATAGTAGTTGCTTAGTAGTAGTCTGAGCAGTAGTTGGGGAGACAATATAAGTGACAGTAAAGTCTAATAACAGCATAAAACCAGTAGCAGTTTGGAAAAAGCCTGTTCAGTGACTCGCACACTCACACTTGCAGCCTCATGCACTAAATGCAAATTCTCTGCTTGTACAGAAGGTGTTCTTGCCATGTTGTTCTCATTAATCTATTTCTATATATTCACTTCTGTAAGTCTTGGGTGATATTTACAGAGTTCCATTAACTTCAGATGTATTTTTTTTTAACTCATTCTTGTAGGAAAACAACTGAACTGTCATTTGCATGTGCTATTGTGGAAATTTTACTTAATGTGTATCATCTGAGTCTTCAGACATTTAAATATCTTGATTTAATCAGCTGTGAAATGCTTATTGAAGGCTAAAGTTGCCTGTAGCCCAGCTATATACTGCATAGATGTACAAAACTATAGCGGTACCCTTAACTTCTTCTGTAGACAAATGATTGCCCCTTAAACCTTGTAGCAATATATATGAGATTAAGGTATCTGTTTCAGAAAAATGAATGGTAAACAGCACACCAGCTCTTCATGGGCACATAAAACTAGGCACATCTGAATATTTCATGTCAGTTACCCAGAGCTGCTTTGCTGACATTACAGTAAAGTTCAAGGGTCTTACTTCTACATCTGGTAGAGGATTTTCTGATGAAATGTCTTTTTGCTGGGATTAGTGTATCAGAACCTGAACTTTTCATGGGAAATTGTCAGGTTTGGTAAAACTTTTAATAGGGCAAATAAATTTCAGGTACAGCAGAGACATAATTATAGCAATAATTCTATTAGGAGAAAATGAACATAGCAGTATAAAATTCAGTAATTTCAGTCTTTAGGGGGCTGGGTTAAAATTGGCTTTGTATTTGATCCACAGATATTTCTTCTTACCAGTACAATTTTGTCAGTTTCAGTTCTGGGGAAAAACCAAAACCAGACCAAATCAACACCCCCAAAAAACAAACAAAAAAACCCAAACAAAACCAAAAAAACAAACCCCCCAAAAACCCCAAACCAAACATACACAAAACTGCAAGCTCACTGCCATGGACTTCAAAAGAGCAGACTTTGGTCTCTTCAGGAACCTGCTTCGGAAGGTTCCATGGGATACAGCCCTAGAGGGCAGAGGGGCCCAAGACTGTTGGTTGATATTCAAGGATCACCTGCTGCAAGCTCGGGAGTGTTGCATCCCAACCAGAAGGAAGTGCAGCAGGAGGGCCAGGAGACCTCCTTGAATGGATAAGGAGCTGATGAGGAAAATTCAGCTGAAAAAAGAGGCTTATAATAAGTGGAAGCAAGGACAGGTGGCATGGGAATAGTACAGGCATGTTGTCCGGGAAGCTAGGGACCAGGTTAGGAAAGCTAAGGCCCAGTTAGAATTAAACTTAGCTAGAGGTATTAAAGATAACAGGAAGGGATTCTACAGGTACATAGCAAATAAAAAACAGACTAGGGAGAATGTAGGCCCCCTCAGGAAGCTCTCAGGAGAACTGGCTACACAGGATTTGGAGAAGGCTGAGGTTCTGAATGACTTCTTTGCCTCAGTCTTCACTGGCAAAGGCTCTGACCAAACCACCCAAGTCTTGGAAGGCAGACGGAGGGACTGTGAGAATGAAGACCTTGTGCCCACTGTAGGAGAGGAACTGGTTCGAGACCATCTTAAAAATCTGAACATGCACAAGTCCATGGGTCCTGATGAGATCCATCCGTGGGTCCTGAAGGAGCTGGCAAATGAAGTTCCGAAGCCGCTGGCCATCATATTTGAGAAATCATGGCAGTCAGGTGAAGTTCCTGATGACTGGAAAAAGGGAAATATAACCCCCATTTTCAAGGGGAAAATGGATGACCCAGGGAATTACAGACCAGTCAGTCTCACCTCTGTTCCTGGCAAAATCTTGGAGCAGATTCTCCTGGAAGGCATGCTAAGGCACATGAAAATCAACAAGATGCTTGGTGACAGCCAGCATGGCTTCACTAAGGGGAAATCCTGCCTGACCAATTTGGTGGCCTTCTCTGATGGGGCTACGGAACTGATGGACAGGGGTAGAGCAGTTGATGTCATCTACCTGGACTTGTGCAAAGTGTTCGACACTGTCCCAACCGACATCCTTGTCTCTAAACTGGAGAGACATCAATTTGCTGGGTGGACCACTAGGTGGATAAAGAACTATCTGGATGGCTGCACACAAAGAGTTGTGGTCAATGGCTCAATGTCTGGCTGGTGACCAGTAACGAGTAGTGTTCCTCAGGGATCGGTGTTGGGACCGGTCTTGTTTAACATCTTTGTCGGTGTCATGGACAGTGGGATTGAGTGCGCCCTCAGCAAGTTTGCCAATGACACCAAGCTGTGTGGTTCGGTTGATACGCTGGATGGAAGGAATGCCATCCAGAGGGACCTTGACACGCTTGTGAGGTGAGCTGATGCCAACCTCATGAAGTTTAACCATGCCAAGTGCAAGGTCCTACACCTGGGTCGGAGCAGTCCCAGGCACAGCTACAGGTTGGGCAGAGAAGAGATTCAGAGCACCCATGCAGAGAAGGACTTGGGGGTGCTGGTTGATGAGAAAATGAACATGAGCAGGCAGTGTGCGCTTGCAGCCCAGAAAGCCAACCGTATCCTGGGCTGCATCAAAAGGCGCGTGACCAGCAGGTCGAAGGAGGTGATCCTGCCCCTCTACTCTGCTCTTGTGAGACCTCAACTGGAGTATTGTGTGCAGTTCTGGTGTCCTCAACATAAAAAGGACATGGAACTGTTGGAACAAGTCCAAAGAAGGGCCACGAGGATGATCAGGGGACTGGAGCACCTCCTGTATGAAGACAGGCTGAGAAAGTTGGGGCTGTTCAGCCTGGAGAAGAGAAGGCTGCATGGAGACCTCATAGCAGCCTTCCAGTATCTGAAGGGGGCCTATAGGGAAGCTGCGGAGGGACTCTTCATTAGAGACTGTAGTGACAGGACAAGGGGTAATGGGTTAAAACTTAAACAGGGGAAGTTTAGATTGGATATAAGAAGGAAATTCTTTCCTGTTAGGGTGGTGAGGCACTGGAACAGGTTGCCCAGGGAGGTTGTGAATGCTCCATCCCTGGAGTTGTTCAAGGCCAGGTTGGACGAGGCCTTGGGTGATATGATTTAGTGTAAGGTGTCCCTGCCCACGGTAGGGGGGTTGGAACTAGATGATCTTAAGGTCCTTTCCAACCCTAACAATTCTATGATTCTATGAAAACCAACCAAGAAAACAAAAAACCCACCAGAATTTGACTGAAAGAACATTCTCAGTATTCTGGAAGGTAACTTGAAACTAAACCTTCAGAAGAAGCTATTCCAGACATTATTTGATCATTATCAATTTCCTTCTTTGTTAAGCAAATGAAGTAAAGCATGGTGTGAAAGAACATTCTAATTGCATTTTTCACTTCCACTTTATTTCCTGTAAACATACTAGATAAGAACATAAAAGGAATCCATATCTTTAAAATTGAACTTGGTCTTTTCTAGGGGAACTATTTCAAGAAATGCCACTATCCCTGCCTGTTCCTCAAACATATGTTTTAACAATACTGGAAGACTGTCTTCAGAGTTATGTTAACAATTCTAAAATGGTGCTGCAAGGTACCCACTTGTATTTAAACATGCAAACAGTCATTACACATACTTTCTGACTGTGGTTCATACTATTTTTTGGTTTGTGGGGAAAATTATAGCCAGTTAATAACAGATTCATTCCTTATAATATGAAAACCCAGATGGGAGAAGGTTTCTGTCAGTGGTGATTGCTATTGTGTGCTTATTAATCAAAACATAATTTGACAAATTCTTGATTAAACCAATATGACTAATGGGAAAATAACAGTAATTGAGGAAAAATGGCACAAATTTAGAACATGACTTTGCATATTCGGTTGTGGTTAATAACAAGCTCAATATAAAATCAAAATAAAGGCTTTGAAAGCTAAGTAATTTGTGTTAGTCTGCATAAAAGGCAAAGATATGTTATGGTAAACAGTGATAATTATAAGGCAGTACCAAACAATCCGATTTTTTTGTCTTCTGAGGTTTACAACAGAATGTGAGAAAAAGACTTTGCAGGGAATGTGGGTTGAGGTCAGTTCATCACGTGTATTCTGTGCCACTCCTTCCTCTTCAGGGAGATGACTCCTCACTTTTCACCTGCTCCTGTGTGGGGTCCCTGCCATGGGAGACAGTCCTCCATGAACTTCTCCAATGTGCAGTCCTTCAGGAACAGGCTGCTCCAGCGTGATCCTCTATGAGGTCACCAGTCCTGCAGCAAACCTGCTCCTGTATGGGCTCCTCTCTCTGTGGGGCCCCAGGCCTTGCCAGGAACCTGCTCTAGCTCCAGTGTGGGCTTCCCCTGGGGTCACAGCCTCCTTTCAGGCACCCCCTGCTCTGGTATGGGGTCCTCTCTGGGCTGCAGGTAGAGATCTGCTCCACCGTGGACCTCCATGGTCTGCAGGTACACAGCCTGCCTCACCGTGGGCTGCACCACAGGCTTCAGGGGAACTCCACTCCAGTACCTGGAGCACCTCCTCCCCTTTCTTCACTGACTTTAATACCTGCAGGGCTGATTCTCTCACATATTCTCATTCCTCTTTTCAGCTGATATTGAATTTGTTCTTTAAGGAAATGGTCCTAGAAAAGAGAAAACACAGATGCATTCTCAGGGGTGTACAGCTGAATTTAAGTCTGTTTGTAGTGTGGTAACAAAACATTTCTGGGAAAAGAAATTAAGCAGAAAACTGGAGGAAAAAAGGTGAAAATATTCCGCTTCCTTTCACATTTTTGTTACTGAACGTGCTCTCACAGATATGATCTCATTCATTAATTTCTTATTTTTCATCAAGATTAATAATGATTATTTCCAGTCATGGATTATGACATTCATTAAGTTAACATATGTTCAACTGCTATGCATTTTGTCTCTGTAATTCATAAAAACGTTTCATTCTCTAGTGTTGTTTCGTATCCGTTAGAAAAACTGCAGCTTAATTTCGTCACACTTTTTGGTGCTTTGCAAAGCATTTTCAGTGTGAAAAGTTGAAAGGATTAAAGGTTGGTGTCAAAGGTTGGTTAAATTTTTCTAGTTTACATTTTATTGTATTTTTATGAATAAGATATAAGTTTCTGGAGCCAAATTGGCCTTGCTTTTCACCAAAAAAAAAAAAACAAAAACTAAACAACTCACAACATCCTAGAATCAACTGGGAACTGGTCTCACACCCAATATTTTGATTTGGCAATCAAACCACAGCAGTCTGTAATAGCTGTAGGGCGGATGGCTCCTATCTCGTCTGTTCCACCCAGGAAGGATGACTTGATCTTCTGTGAAAGTGAAAGCCTGGTCCCCATGGGAAAAGGAAGCAGGAGGCATCGTGGAAATGGGGCCCAACCAATACAATTAGTGATTTTTTTTTTGTTCAATGAAAAATTAGAATCCTTTTCCTAACTTCTCACTGTACCTCTTGACCTTCTTTACAATTTTTTTTTTTTTTTTTACATATTTCTATGTATTATCACAAACCACATAGTGGAATACTTAATACAGAAAACAAAATAATCGCTAGTGAAGTGTATTAACTGTCTCGATAAGCTGCACTGTCTGTGGTAGGTTGGCCCATGTCTTAAAATGACTTGGTTCAAAAATGTCAAAACCACAAGGTTTGAATTGGTAACTTCTTTAGCAACTGAATAAATATTTATTCCATGTATCATCATGAAAAGAATTAGAGCTGTGTTTCCTATGATAGTCATCACTCTTTTTCAGTTTTTTAAGTATGGGATCTGCAAATACTCTTCAGAAATCCAGTTTATATTAAATCTTATCTTGGTGAAGCGTATTTTACACAAAATACAAACTAACAAAAGATTTTTTGCAACAAAAAATGTCAGCCTGAAGCATATGCACAAAAATATGAAAAATCATTTGCATTAATAAATTGGATTAATATGAAGATTTAGGGACTGTTATTTGTTCATATAATGCATATGAATCTTCTAACAAATAGGCACAATGGACCTAGTATACCTGTGAGCACTGGAGAGCATATGTAGGCAAACTACAGTGTGAACAGACACAGTTGTCTGTGTACATACAATAGTCCAGTTTCAGGGCTTTGTGTTTTTGTGTTCTTATTTTTATTTTTTAATTTATGGATGCCTGGTCACTCTGGGCATTAAGAAACCTCTTTTTAAAATGTTGAATTCTTTTGGACAGGACTTCTATATCCAAAATACATGCTGATTTTATAATGTATAGTCTTCTGGAGAACCTTATGTAGAGGTGCTTTTCAGTTGAAATCCAGAGTCAGGAAATCTGATTTCGATAATATTTACACATATAGAAATCATTTAGTCGTGATGTTTTCCTTGTGTCATATTCAGTTTGTGTACTTTTCCCCTTGACTGCCAGATACTCCTGAAAAGCAGGCTGGCCCTTCTTATGTATCAAATTAATTGCTTTGACTACACAAAACATATTAAAAAGGGTAAGGGAAGAGTGTGTCATTAATTATAAAGATTAAAGTTTCAGAGGAGTTGAGTGTATTTCTGTGGGTTACCAAGGCATTCTTTTGCTTTGAAAAGGATTTTCATTCTCCACTGGAAAATAGAACTTGTGATACTTCATTACTTCATCTAATAATTTTTAAAATAAAAAAAAAAGATTGCAAGTTACATAAGGTTTTGAGACTATGATTTAAAGTTTTAGGAGGTACCTAAAATTCACGAAATTAAACATGCACATCTAGTTTGGAAAACTAACAGATGCTGAAATTTTGCATTCAACTTTGAAAATAATTAAATAACTTCTAATATTGTTAATTCTTTGATAAATTCACACTACTGGATGAAGAATGTTTAGGAGGATATTCTAAGATCTCTGTGCTAAAGCTGACCAATTCTTGCAGTTATAATACTATAATATAGTTTGTATGATTAACAGAAACAGCATTATTTTATTTATTTAGTTTTCTGTTTCTTCATTTATTTGTTAATTCCCTAGACTAAAACCAGAGGACATAAATTACTATATCAAAAATACTTTACAAATTACTAGGATATTTATTTTTTTATTTAAAACCACTAATTTTTGAGCAGATGAAAGAAGATAATTAAAGGTTAAAATGTATTTAAATAAAGTCCTGAAAAGACGTAATTAAGTTCAAATATTTTTGCAGAGCATTTTGCTTCAGATTTTTCTTTTTTTACCCAATACATTGTTTGTTGAAAGCAGCTGTGGTGTAGGACCTTTGCTTACCTGTCATCAGAACATTGTAAACCAAAACCCTTTTTTCCAGGAATTAGAGCAGGTTGTCATTGGCCATGGAGTAGGTTGGCCTGGCCCAGAAAAATTGACTGAGAGCATGCAGAAAGGAGAAATAAATAATATTTTTGCTACTTATTCCATAGATACAGGAGAAGAAAAGATTATTTGTTTGTTTGCTTGCTTGTAGACAGGGAGAGTTGGTTTTCCAGCTCTTTCTTAATTTCTGAAATTCAACAGATCTACAAAAATGAATGCGTAATAATGATTGGTTTATAATGCTATATTCTTAATGTCAACATGGTTACTTACTAAAACCGTGTACTTCAAATTATTTGCAGGAGTAATCTGAATTATAGAATGGGAATTTTTTTCCTAAGTAAATTTTTGGTAACTTTCTTAAAGAAATCATGATCTGGATTATCCTTTACAGAATGCCATATTTTAAAAAGTTTTTTTCTTAGAAGAAAAGTAGAGAAACAGAAAACAGACATTTTATTCAGAGTGGAAGACAACAACAACAAAAAAAATTGGGCAAGGGAGCATGTTGTGGTTTAAACCCAGTCAGGTAATTCGTTCGCTCACTTCCCCCCCCCCCCTTTCTTGCCCTCCCCCTGCTCTCGGAGGGACGGAGAGGAGAATCGAAAAGAATGCAACTCCCACGGGTTGAGATAAGAACAGTTTAGTAACTAAGGTATAACACAAATCACTACTGCTACCACCAATGATAATAATGATAAAGGAAATAACAAGGGAAGAGAATACAACACCTCAGCACCAGCTGACCGATAACTCGCCCCCCAAGCCCGACCAAGCTCCGACCGATACCTCCTCCAACCCTGCGGTCTCCCAGCCCTTCCGGCTAACTCCCAGTTACCTCCTGGGCATGACGTGCTGTGGTATGGAATACCTCTTTGGTCAGTTTGGGTCAGGTGTCCTGTCTCTGCTTCCTCCTGGCTTCCCCTCCTCCCTGGCAGAGCATGAGGCTCACAGAGTCCTTGGTCAGGGTAAACATCACTTAACAACAACCGAAAACATCGGCTTCACCAACACTGTTCTCAAGCTAGAAGTCAAAACACAGCACTGCACCAGTTAACACAAAAGAAAAAACATGACTACTACTGCTGAACCCAGGACAGAGCAGAACATAGAAAACGAACTAGCTAGTATGGAATAATAATGTAGAATCTTCTGGAAAAAATCCTTTAGCTTTATTCTGTTCTCTTATGAAGAAAGGGGGCATCTTTCCACAATCACATAAAGATCAGATAAAATTCCCCTTCCCCACCTCCCCAACATTTATGATAGTTTTCATTGTAAAACATGCATTGGCTAAATAAATAGATGGACTTGACACTTTTAATTTATTTCACTACTCCATTACATAGCAAATAATAGTGATAAAGTTAACAGAAATCAGAACCTTAAGTCTAGCTTTGGAGCTTTGTCTATACGTATATAACAATATGACAGAATAAGACAACAATTTAATTCAGTTATTTTACAGCAAGTCTGAGCTTAAATATGAAAAGTAATAATTAGCCATTTACTTAGTGAGTTTGTTACCAACTTCAGTTACTTTTAATTTACTGACTTTCCTTTTCCAGACCAGAACTTTCTATTCTCAGTTTTATTGCAGTCCTGGTCTTGGAGTCTGACGTTTTGTTTTGCACAGGGGAGATGACAATTCTTTTGGATCTCTATGGGAAAGGCACTGACATATAAGGTTGGTTAACTGGTTTATTTTCTAAAGAATGGAAATTATAGAAACAGTGTTAGCAACCTTACATCCCTTCTTGTGCTGGGAACTCTGGCCTGGTGTAAGATCAGGTGATCCACTCCTCATAGACAGCAGCATGCTTCTTAGGTCCCATCTGTGGTGAGATTCTCAAGCCTCCAATGTTCTTCCCATCTTTATAGTATTCTGACAAGTGAACAGAGGATCATCTTCACTTGTACAATGCTGAACTTTCTAGTTGGCACACCAAAGGTCACAGAGAGCATTATGTTCTTACACAGCTCCACAGCAGTAGCCCTTACAAGAAGGGCATATAGGTGGTATTACTAAAGGCTCACATCACAGTATGCACTTAGGATGAAAAAAGCAGTAGCTCATGCTAATGTATGGGTATCTGCAGCCAAGGCCTATGGTTAAAGTGTGCCTAGATTCTGCTTGAAATCACTATCTCCTACTGCAGTGTCTTCTGCAGTGGCCTTCTATACATTTGCTTAGAATAAGTCCTTACTCAGTGAAAACCCTTCTCTAATGATGCGTCTTTAAGCCTTTTGCCTGGCTTAGCTTTACTCTGATTCTTTCCCTTTCATGGTAGTTTTTAAAAAAAGCCTTTTACTTCTGTCTCTGAAAATTCCAAACTGTTGTCTGGGGTACCCTGTGGACTAAGAGATTATCTGAAATGCTCTTAACTTAAGCCCGCTTTCATCTCTGACCTGCAGCCAAAGGAAACACTTTCTCCGTGGGAGTTTAAGTTCATCTTTCTTTCAGTCTGCATGTAGGCATAAATGACAGGTGCCAACATGGCCATGTAATACATGTACTGTAGTTTTTTGTCACATTATCCAATTTTTTTTTGAACTTCCAGATCTTTTTCTTCCTTTTTCCACGTTAGCTGTTATAAAATATACATTTTTTTTTCTGATATTTGATCCACTGATGGGTTATCAATGATGAATTTGTTCATGCAGCTATATCATCAGTTAGATTCCTCTGGAAAACTTTCTGTGACATAGAGCTAGTACAATTTGTAATGAGAACTTGTGATTAAGGGCACAGCTAGTGAAAGCACAAAAAAATAGATTCTCCTTTCGTGCCACTGGGAAGAAGTGAGCTAGAATCTAGTTGTGGTTTGTTGTTTCTTTTTTTTTCTGGAAGTGAGTATGGGTTATCTCTAGTCCTCTAACTTCACAATCTTATATATACACTTGAATTCTTCCATAATCAAAACTTTGTATGAGAGCCTCTGAAGTCCAGGTGCTCCTCTGCATCTAGCATCTAAATTAGAACATTCATAATTGCTTCCTGCTGAACTCCAGAGGAACTTAAGAGAAATAATTAATTTGAGGTTATGGAGGAACTCCCTTGACATCTTATGACAATTATTGCAAACAGTCCCGAACATGTAATTTTCTTTATCCATGTCTTTTTTTTATGGTAAAATCACACGTATGTCCTCTCTTGTATCTATTATCTATTATCCCCAAACACTAGCTGAAGTGTCAGTGTCTTCCACCCTGTCAGCTTTGCACACCACTACACTGCTTGTGTGATCACTTCAAGTCAAAATAGATTCAGTTACAGAAAGAATATAATTCATATTTATTGGCAAATCTAACTAACTTTGACTAAAACAGAGTAGAAATAGAACGTGTAAGTAACCTAGCCAGTAGTTCAAGGAAGCTGGTTGCTATATGTCAATCAGAGATATCAAGTAAAAATTATGTCTCTGCATGATACCTCATGGAGGTTAATAATACCTTTTAATTCCACTTCTAAAATCCAGACAGTTTTTCATTTCTTGTGCATTAAACTATAGAAGCAGGGAAAAGGCCTCTGTTATCCCTAAAGTGTTTCAATTCTACTGATGCTAGCTGGGGTGCCTATTTTGCTCATAGGTGTCTGACTTTTTTGAAGGCTTTATCAACTGAATTCTGATAGGATCTGAGCGATAGAAGTTTAGATAATGACAATAGTTCCTCAAAACCCTGAGGGCTGTAAAAATAACAGGTTCTGTGCCCTAGCATAAAGCAGGCATCTCATTGTTATATAATTTTCAAAACGTGTTTTACAGACCAGCATCAAAGGTATGTTGTTCTGCTGTTCCAGACCAAAGAAGCAGGGAGGAATGGAAAAGAGGTCCTGCCTAGTAACCTAGCTCTAATCTTTAGCTGCCTATTAGATAACAAATACTCTGCTACGTACCAGCTTTCTCTTATACTGTGCCGCTAGGCTGCAATATGTTGAATACTTGATTTGATTTTCACATTTTGATGATGACAGAAACAATTTAATCTAGTCTGACTTAATTGGAAATTCATACATTTTCCCAGGCAAAGCTGCCAGATAGGTAGTATAGATGAAGCTGTTTAAGAATTTTCTGCCTGTAAAATGGAAGGGGAAAAAAAAGATGATCATTTTAGCAAGTTACATAATGTTATGAAATAATAGAAAATGAACTGCCATTGCGTCAGTCTTGTTATATTTTAATTCACAGTTGAAATGGGCCCAGTCTATCTCATTTATACCAATCAACCACCTCCATTTCATTCTGAAGCTGAGTGGTTCAGGAAGACAAGACCCAAGTCTAACCAACGACAGAGAAAAGGAAGCAAAAGGTAAATAAATGGCCAAATTACTCTCCAGCAATGTGGAGTGAGTATTGTCAAGCTTTTGCCTTCAGTAGACTATTTAGCATGCAGAACAGCAAGGTGAGAACTACTTAAATTTATCTCCATACAGCGTGATGCAGGATATCACACTTAGAGAAGCCTGTTCAAAGTTTTATTGAGTCTCTGGTGGCCAACAGGATGTGCTTTGAGAATTTAAAATGTGATTAATTCATTAGTGACCCATTCCATGTTGTATAGTGCCATCCTGATTCACTTTTTGCACCCAAAAGTATAATTACTGTTGACAATGAAAGGAAATAGACATATCTTAGTAGTGATTAGGCAAGTAAAGAATGGACAGGTAGGATCAAATATCTATTTAGCTTAGTACTCAGAAGTGACCGCTAGCACGTGCCTAGGAAAAAGTCAGAAAAGTGTGAGAATAAGCGATAATTCTTGCTAATACTAGAAGTAAACTTTCCTACTATTTTTCACTCAGGAACTTTCTGAAACAGGAATGGTAAGCCAGGGGAAGAGTCCATCACAAGTCTTGTGGCTTCCAGTTGTGTTCATTCTAGATTACACAGGAAAAACATCTGATGATAGCACTGGGAGATGATAAGAACATCGGTTGTCATTTAACACTGGAAAAATATGTTTTTTTTCATACTGTGTTCTATGCATAAATCTACAGCCTGTCTATTGTGTGAAATAACTGATAGATAATAAAATGTAATAAAATATGACCTTGCTATGGACTAATAGATGAACAAAAAGTTTTGAACATATTCAGATGGGAAATGTTTTTATTCGGAGTCCACCTCAAAACTATTTTAAAAGACAAAAACCATTACAACTGAAACTTTTAACTTTCAACAGTCTCTTAACTTTCCTGTTATCAAAGCTGCAGTATAAATTACAAGAACAAACGGATTGTGCTATTAAACAATAAAAAGTATTTTGAATTTGCAGACTATGATGTTAAATAACATTAAAAAATGAATTTCAAACAGTTATTTCTCTCAAATGTGAAATTTAGATTTCTTTGGGGGTTGTTTTTTTGTTTGTTTGTTGTTTTTCTTTTTTCCTAACAAACATTACTTTTGGTAATTCAAATCATTATTATCAAAACTATATGTAAGTTCATAAATTCAAATGTCTGCATAGCAGTCTTTTCAAGAGATAATCAATGACCTTGAATAGCTTGAAATTTTAATATAGTTTCTAACAGAAAGGGACAAACAAAGCTGTTATAAAAATAAACTGTATTTTACTTTGTGTTGGGAATGATTTGAAATACTTAATACCTGTTTAAAATAAGATATTCTTGCTATTTTAGGATATTAAAATTTTGAAAATAGTACGATGAAAGTCAATTAAAGAGAAGTGTAAAAGAGTTATAGCAATTCAGAAGGACAGGGACCCAAACTAATTCTGTACTTCCTAAAATGAGATTTCTCCCACACCTTACCCTGCCACCAACACATGCCATAGAAAGTAGCCAAAAGTATATTTAATGTGTCTTTCTAAACTTTAAACAATTTTAAACAAATAAACAGAAAATAGTCAGGTCAGAAGTTCATTACAACTTCTGTCATACAAGATGGAGAATAACCAGCATTTAACCAAATTTAATTTAATTTGAACTTCATTTATTGATATTTCTGGTGAAATCATTTTAGTATGTCTAATCTGATGGCAACCTCACAGGGGGTAAATAAGCAAGATGATCAAGAACTGCAAAGCTTTATTGCCATTAGTGACATCTCTCCATGATTACATAATAGAATTCAGAAAACAGGGGACCCCATACTGAACTGTTAATTGTCGCTTTTTGTTGTGTAACCATATAAAAATGGAGTGAGAAGGAGGGGAGATACTCCTTTCAAAATACTACAAAGATTAAAGAAACAAGTAACTGAGTTTGTTGTATTTTTATCTGCAATAGTTTTAAAATGATTGCATAATATTCTCAGTCCAAGGCATTTTTTAAATATGTGGTGTTTGGTTTGGACATACTGTATGTCTCTAATTGACTTAGTTCTGGAAATATACATATTACCAATTGTCCTTTTACGGAAGTGATTATAAAGGGGAAGCAGGGGTTTAGCAGGCAGTTACTCAAATACCCCTCAGGTTAAGGTTTAAGTAAGAAAAGAGAGAGGGGCACAGATCAGACTTATTGCTGTAAAGCCTCCTGGCTTTTCTACTCAGTTAGCAAAGATTCATGCACTGAATGCATTTCTGTTTTAGAAAACTTACCTCAGTTTCCTTTCAGGTAAACAGGAAGAGATTTAAGGAAAACTACCATACACTGTCAAAAAAAGAGAGAAGGGAGTGAGGGGGGAATACTTTACATTGCTGCTGAAAACAGATTGCTACAATATTGTACTTATCATATGAAATATTTTATTTTAGATTATATGGAACAAGCATTTCAAATGACAAAATTTCTGAATTTTAAGGTTTTCTTTAGAAATATTCCCTCCTTTTTTTCTCCATTGTTTTCTCAGTTCCTTTACTTGCACTGGGGCAGAAAAAAAGGACCTCTAAGTCTGGGTTTTCTAATTAGCACAGAAAACATGAGGAAAAAATCCCCTGGAACAGTCAGAGACAAAATGGAATAAGGAAGTTATAAGACAATTTCATTTAAATAAGATTAAATTGTACATGAATTTAAATAATTTTGTACATTTTAACATGAGTCTAAGTATTTTCCTTTCTCAGATATATTTTCCTTAACCATTCCTACATAGGCATTTACAATAGCTACACAAAACTGTTTCATAGAATCATAGAAGAGTTAGGGTTGGAAAGGACCTTAAGATCATCAGGTTCCAACCCCCCTGCCGTGGGCAGGGACAACTCACACTAAACCATGCCACCCAAGGCTCTGTCCAACCTGGCCTTGAACAACGCCAGGGATGGAGCATTCACAGCTTCCCTGGGCAACCCATTCCAGTACCTCACCACCCTCATGGTAAAGGATTTCTCTCTTATATCCAATCTGCTCTTCCCCTGTTTAAGTTTTAACCCAATACCCCTTGTCCTGTCACTACAGTCTCTAATGAAGAGTCCCTCCCCAGCATCCCTGTAGCCCCCCTTCAGATACTGGAAGGCTGCTATGAGGTCTCCACTCAGCCTTCTCTCCTCCAGGCTGAACAGCCCCAACTTTCTCAGCCTATCTTCATACGGGAGGTGCTCCAGTCCCCTGATCATCCTCGTGGCCCTTCTCTGGACTTGTTCCAACAGCTCCATGTCCTTTTTATGTTGAGGACACCAGAACTGCACACAATACTCCAGGTGAGTTCTCACAAGAGCAGAGTAGAGGGGCAGGATCACCTCCTTCCTGCTCTGAATCTCTTCTCTGCCCAACCTGTAGCTGTGCCTGGGATTGCTCTGACCCAGGTGTAGGACCTTGCACTTGGCGTGGTTAAACTTCATGAGGTTGGCATCAGCTCACCTCACAAGCGTGTCAAGGTCCCTCTGGATGGCATTCCTTCCCTCCAGCGTATCAACCGAACCACACAGCTTGGTGTCATCGGCAAACTTGCTGAGGGCACACTCAATCCCACTGTCCATGTCAGCAACAAAGATGTTAAACAAGACCAGTCCCAACACCGATCCCTGAGGGACACCACTCGTTACTGGTCTCCAGCCAGACATTGAGCCATTGACCACAACTCTTTGCGTGTGGCCATCCAGATAGTTCTTTATCCACCAAGTGGTCCATCCATCAAATTGATGTCTCTCCAGTTTAGAGACAAGGATGTCATGTGGGACAGTGTCGAATGCTTTGCACAAGTCCAGGTAGATGACATCAACTGCTCTACCCCTGTCCATCAGTTCCGTAGCCCCATCAGAGAAGGCCATCAAATTGGTCAGGCAGGCTTTCCCCTTAATGAAGCCATGCTGGCTGTCACCAAGCACCTTGTTGATTTTCATGTGCCTTAGCATGCCATTCAGTAGAATCTGCTCCAAGATTTTGCCAGGAACAGTGGTGAGACTGACTGGTCTGTAATTCCCTGGGTCATCCATTTTCCCCTTGAAAATGGGGGTTATATTTCCCTTTTTCCAGTCATTGGGAACTTCACCTGCCTGCCATGATTTTTCAAATATGATGGACAGTGGCTTCACAACTTCATTTGCCAGCTCCTTCAGGGCCCGCGGATGGATCTCATCAGGACCCATGAACTTGTGCACATTCAGGTCTCAAACCAGATCCTCTCCTACAGTGAGCGCAAGGTCTTCATTCTCACAGTCCCTCCGTCTGCCTTCCAAGACTTGGGTGGTGTGATCAGCGCCTTTGCCAGTGAAGACTGAGGGAAAGAAGTCATTCAGAACCTCAGCCTTCTCCAAATCCTGTGTAGCCAGCTCTCCCGATAGCTTCCGGAGTAGGCCTACGTTGTCCCTAGTCTGTCTTTCATATGCAATGAACCTATAGAATCCCTTGCTGTTATCTTTAACATCCCTAGCCAAGTTTAATTCTATCTGGGCCTTAGCTTTCCTAACCTGGTCCCTAGCTTCCCGGACAACATGCCTGTATTCTTCCCAGGCCGCCTGTCCTTGCTTCCACTTATTATAAGCCTCTTTTTTCAGTTGAATTTTCCTCAGCAGCTCCTTATCCATCCAAGGAGGTCTCCTGGCCCTCCTGCTGCACTTCCTTCTGGTTGGGATGCAACACTCCTGAGCTTGTAGCATGGGAGTCTTGAATATCAACCAACAGTCTTGGGCCCCCTGCCCTCTAAGGCTATATCCCATGAACCTTACTAAGCAGGCTCCTGAAGATGCCAAAGTCTGCTCTTTTGAAGTCCAGGGCAGTGAGCTTGCTGCACACTCTTCTCACTGTCCTGAGGATCTCGAATTCGACCATCTCATGATGGATGCAGCCAAGGCTGCCCTGGAGCATCACATTTCCATACAGCCCTTCCCTGTTGGGGAGCATGAGGTCAAGCATGGCACCTCTCCTTGTCGTTTCCTCTTCTAATTGCAGAAGGAAGTTTTCTGCCACACAATTGAGGAACCTCCTGGATTGCTTGTACCGGACCGTACTGTTGCTCCAGCAGATATCAGGGTGGTTGAAGTCTCCCATGAGAACAAGGGCCTCCGAGCATGAGGTTGTTCCTATCTGTCTGTAGAGTGCTTCATCCACAGATTCCTCATTATCTGTAACAGATCCCCACAATAATGTCCCCCATAGCTGTTCTCCCATTAACCCTGACCCACAAACTATTGACTGCTCACCTGTCCCCAGACAGATTTCCATACTCTCCAGCCTATCTCTAACATAAATAGGAACTCCCCCTCCCCACCTGCCAGGCCTGTCTTTTCTAAAGACTCTGTAACTGTCCATTCCAATACTCCAGTCATAGGAGCCATCCCACCATGTTTTTGTGATGCCTATTATATCACATCCTCTTAGTCATGCACACAACTCTAATTCCTCTTGTTTGTTCCCCGTGCTACGGGCATTTGTATAGAGGCATCTGAGCCGAGCTCCAAATGAAGTCGGCTCATTGGCTGGAGTGGCTGGGATATCTCTACATTGCTCCAAGCATTTATTATAGGTTCTGGCAACTGACTGGGTGTGTTGGGATGGAATGATGCCCCCCTCCCCCAACACATCTAATTTAAAGCCTCCTTGACCAGTCTGGCAAGCCTCCTACCAAAACTGCTCTTCCCCTTTGTCAGACCAGCTCCATCAGTCCTCAGTAGACCTGGCCTACTAACTTGGGTCCTGTGTTCAAGATACCCAAACCCCTGACTATGGCACCACCCTTTTAACCATTTATTAACCTGGCCAAACCTTTTATTAACCTGTCCATTCCTTCTGAGCTTTTAAATGATGGCTTAAAAGTGGCTAAACAAAATTAATCCCTTTCATGTTAGAAGACTGTATCAGTATTTTCAACAGCAGTTAAAAAAAAAAAAATATAGTATCTAAATTTATTGGCAGTTAATGAACCTTTCTTCCAGACAAACGTTTATTCCTGTGGTTCTATAGCTCAGTGAGAGGGCCTGGAATAAAATCAACTAGGATCTCATCCTATTTAGTTAGTAAGTGTCTATAACAAGAGGTATGATTTTTTTCTTGGAAAGTATCTTTCTGTCTCAGTTGGCTTCAGAGGGAGCCTAGATGACTAGGTTAGCCTAGAAGCCTCAGCCAGTCACTATTCTAATGGTTTTGGAAGGGATGAGATCAATATAAACTGTATGCACATCAAAAGAAAATCACAGCAGAGGACATTTTCATTTAATCATGCAAATCAGATGAAAGCTCCTCAGCAGGGGCATCAAGACCTCCTCTAGTCCACCTTTGTGCTCCAGCTCCTGCACGATAACATGTCCCGGTGGAATGTGTCATGTATCCCAGTGCAGTTACAGGCTGTATATATATTCACTTGTGCTGTAGGTGTCGAGAGTCCAGTGTCAGCTAAGACTCTGGATGGACCTTATGATAACCTCCATGCCTGGGCTTTGGCCAGGAGTCTGTAGAACATTTCAACAGGCCTGCATCTCCATCTGGTGTGTTAAGTAACCTCTTTTCTACAATGGGCTGCTGCTACTGCTTGACATTATCATAAGCCTAAGGAGAATAAAAGTACTAGCAGTTAAGAGAGGCCAGGGTTGCCAGAGATATATTTAGGTTCCATAAAAAACATGAGGAAAGACTCCTACAATAAAAGCTCTGTCAGTGTGGCTTTATCACCACAATCTATTAATGCTCCTACTATAAGGTAATGTTGTCCGGTTTCATTTCCATCTGAAAATAATTGTATTTTTTCACAAAGCAAGCTTGAATGAACTTGAAATTCATTGGAGTCTCACATGAGCAGTTTATATTCCTGAAAAATTAATACAGAAAGGCAAAGATGCTGCAACATTTAACTCCTTTTTTAATTTGTCAGAATGCTTGCAAATAGTTTTCCATATACACTGCATAGAGGTGAACTGAATAATGGCACAACACATTAGAGGATTGCCTGTGTTCTATCATATAATTATCTCTAATATAATACTATATAATATAATGTGGGTATGTGAATAAATATGAAAATAAATACAAAATAACTATATGGATAAAATATAATAACAATAGTATTTTATTTATTAGTTGAAAGAGGAAATAACTAGTTATTTAATTACAAATATAGAAAATAAATAATGATGTGTTGAAATCACTGTGAGAATATGGCCCCACTCTGAGGATAAGAGAGGTTTTACATACGTAAGGGAATGAGACAGGAAGCAGACTAATGGGCTTGGATGAAAGAACAAATTCTGGTGCTGGTTAGAAACAGTATATCTTTTGCATTTTAATATTAGAATCTTAGGAAATAGAACCCACATAATTTTTAATAAAAACATGCTATGAAATGTCTTGCCATATTAGGGTGAAAAGAGCTGAAAATAAACATTTACAGTGGTATTCAGAACACTAATTTAGGTGACTAGGTTCTAGATTAAGAAGCTAGTCACACATACTGCAAATAGCAAAGAGACATAGGGAAGAGGAAAATCCTAACGGTTCTCCATTGTCATCTGTCACAGTCTCTCATTTTCTCTTTTTCTATTGAATATAATGGGAACATAAAGATTGCACTTCTAATTTCTCACTTCAGTGATGAACAGTAATTAAAGTTACATGGAAGAGAATAAATACTTGAGGTTCAAAGTTGACTCCAAAACAGCATTGAAAGGCTTTTATTTTCGTTTTTCTGAGGAACAGAGGATTGTTTCTTGTAAGATTTATTCTCATTAATACAAATAATAATGTCTTTTCCACTTGTTTCTATTTAAAAAGAGAAATGCAGAATAAAACAAGTAAAATTTTTATACCTTTGTATACCTGATTGTAATGACAAAGGGAAGCAGACTATTCAAGGAAAAAAGTGGCCTAAAAATTCACAGAACAGAAAAAATTAAGTGTTTTTATGAATGACACATGGTACTACAGCAGAGATTCAACAGTGACTTAAGTGAACTGATATTGATGTCTTAAAGACATACATGTCATTGCTGAGGCCAAACAGAGAAGGATCAGAGATATATAAAGCTAAATCTTTTTTTTTCTTTTAAATATGCTAAGCTCCATAAGGTTTGAAGTGAGAGGAAATAAATACTAGATTGCAAATAAGAGCCAGAAACTATTTCTAAAGAGTAAGATGTACAATGAAAACATATTGTGACATTAAAATCCTTTGCTACCCAGATATGAAGTAAGGGATCTCAACATTTGTCCTGGGTTCAGCAGTAGCAGTCATTTTTCTCCTTCTTAGTAGCTGGTGCAGCGCAGTGTTTTGACTTTCAGCCTGGAACAGAGCTGATAACAAGGATGTTTTAATCTGGCCAAGGACTTTCTGAGCTTCATGCTCTGCCAGGGAGGAGGGGAGGCCGGGAGGAAGCAGAGACAGGACACCTGACCCAAACTGACCAAAGAAGTATTCTATACCACAGCACGTCATGCCCGGGATGTAACTGAGAGTTACACGGAAGGGTGAGCTGACTGCGGGTTTGGAGGTGGTATGGGTTGGTGCTCAGTAGGGTGGGGTGGGGCGAGTTATTGGTCTTCTGGTGCTGAGATGTTGTATTCTCTTCCCTTGTTATTTCCTTCATCATTATTATTATTGGTGGTAGCAGTAATGATTTGTGTTATACCTTAATTACTACTGTTCTTATCTCAACCCGTGGGAGTTGTATTCTTTTCTGTTCTCCTCTCTGTCCCTCCGGGAGTAGGGGGAAGGCAAGAAGAGGGGAGTGAGTGAACGAGCTGTCTGTCTGGGTTTAAACCACAACAACATTGTATTAGTGGCTATGCAATTGCACAAGTAGTGCAGTGGAGCTAAGAAAATGAAGGCGAAGAGAGCCTCGGCAAGGAGATCTCATAATTCTGCTCAAGATTTTATTATTCTTGTCTGGTTGTTTCTTATCTGAAAATGACATTACATTTTTTTTATTTTTATTATTTTTCCACTCATCAGAAGAGATAAGAATTAATATATATCAGTGAAGCGCTTTTACGTATAATTTCCTCTTAACTCTGGAGAGGTTGATACTTAGAAAAAATAATTCAGACTTGGACTTCGAAAATATTACATTTAATGTAATACTGTGTAGAATTACTGAAGTTAAAGGAGTTTATCACCACTTCCTTAACTTTTCAAACAAAACATGAAATTAGATCTTATACTAAACTCTTAAGTAAGTGATCAGTTTTTTAAAACACTGAGTATTTATTAGCTTCCACTGAGGTCAGCTGAAACCTCAGTTCTCATAATGTAAAACTCTTGACCTGGTCTCTGTCCCAGTCATCATCATTTGCAAAGAATAAAGGAATACTGTTTCAATTATCTGTCTTTAAAGTACCTTGACTGAATTAAGGGAAAACTAAGGACTAAAAATCCCTATTGCCAAGGAAAAATCAAACAGCACCACCACCAAAAAAGCCTAGCTACCTTTGTAGGCACTCTGACTGAAAAACAAGGATTTTTTCCACCCTTTTTACTACCTCCCTATTCAGTTTCTTCTGCCATCTTTCCAATTTGAGAGAACTGTTTGACCAGCTGGGCACAGCTAAAGGTTTACCTCCTACTAACTCCAGCAACTGCATTCTTTGGTTTGGGTCAAAATGTTCATGTCTCTGCACTGAGGCCTCACAGTCATTTTAAAACCCTTGAGCAATTTTCTTTCCTGACTATATTGGATCTTGTGTAGCTGGTGCTGAGCTCCTTAAGCTCAGTTGGACAAGAATCAGCACAAATTTCATGAATAAGTTTCAGTTTTCATATCATGTATTTCAGTGGAGAAATTTTGGCTGAAGAAGGAGATTTTCCTTGGTTATATTATTCTGCAGTGCACAGAGTAAAGCAGTGAACTCCAGTATCTCAAAACTATTCTGCAGTTCTCCTCATATATGTTAAATAATAGCCTTATCAATCACTGTTAAAATATAAATATGCAAACATATATATACACATTTTTTTTTTAATCTGTATTTTGGTTCATTTTGTGTCTTTTTAGTTTATAAAAATACCAGTTGATCAGTATAACATTAAACATGATTTGACTTTATGAACACACATTTAGAAACAGATGTGCCTCAAGGCACACCCTAAACAGCAATAGGATTACTGCTTATCAGGCTCTGAGGACAGCATGTTCCAGAGATAACTTCCTTTCAATATAAATGACCTCCACAAGACAGTCTCATTTTGATATAATCATTATGATTCTCCATCTTGTTCTGGACATATACAGTCATTTACTTTTGTACAAAGATAAAATTCTTCATTTGCTTGGCAGAAGAATAGTTCACTAAGTGTCAAAGAATGAAGAATTAAATTAAAAACTATTAAACATTTCCATTAGTCTCAATCATTGTGGAGATAGGTCTTACTTTTCTAGACTTTGTACTTGATTCTTAGAGTTATAAGAATATTTCATATCTAGGATTCACTTAATGAAGTTCCCTCGGCAACTTTCAGAAACAAAAAGAGAGCGACAGCATGAGACACAATCAGGTGTTTTCCCATTGCATTTTATGTCTAATGAAACAAAGCACTCCAGTCTTCCTCCCTTTAATCTTAACTATTCATTTGTTCTTAGGAAATGTCACCCCAGCTTTATTTGTCTTTCCACAGTTTGTATTAGTTTGTATCTGATCAAAGAAGCTGATCAGACTATATCAACAGCACAGCGACAGAATGACCTATTTATTTACTGAATAATCTTTTCCTTCAGAGAAGTCTGCAGCTCTACTGGGAATTAATGACATAACAGAAAAGGAAGAAATATAAACACTGAATTTTGTAAAATGCATACAGAAAGCTGGTATTTTGTAAGATAGGGAAGGCAGGACAGGAGCTGTGCTTGCTGCTGTGAATTGGTTAATTTACCACCAATAGTTTAGGATTTACTAAAACATTGTATTAGTTATTGGTTTTATCTTCCTTACTTATCTAATTAGTGGGTTTGCTTTTTAGTGGGCAAGCTCCTTGGGGCAGGGTTTTCTGCTCTCTGTATGTATCTTTCTGCAGTGCTTAGTATTCAGAGCCTCCAAACCATGACAGCTATTATAAATAATCAGTCAACTCAGGCTTCTCAGAATACACTGCACTGAATTACAAATACCACGCTGCTCTTTTCCTTACATGAGGAGAGGAGACTGAAATCTGATATGGGATAAAGAAACTAGAGGACTGGTTGGATTTGGTACTTCTGCTCTCCTTCAGGGAAAAGTTAAACGTTATGTTTATAGCTTCCTGAGGAGGTCCTACTACTAAGCAGTGGTTGCTCTCCATATGCAGCAGTTTTCTCCCTGATGGCTGAGTAGTAAACCTATCTTTCACATGCCAGTTTTGGCCAAGTAGAAAACAGGACATGAATGCTCTAAACCTGTGAATTACTTAGCAGCTCTGTAAATAATAAATAAAATGATGTGTCATATTACATTATCTTGAAATTTCAGGCTCAGCAGACTTGCAATATGCCCTTTTTTTAGCATCTTCTTTTGAAAGAAATATTAGTAACCAGACATGTTTGATACTTGCTCCTGAGTCATTGGAATACAATATATACTATTCTGTTACTTTTAGACCTTTCCAAACTCTTGTGTCTTCTCAGGCAGGAAAAAGTAGAAAGAGTTTTCTCTGTTTTATATTTCACTCCTCAAGAGCTTGGAAATTACAGGGAGAGTTCTGTTTGTGATTTTTTCAAATAACCATGAAAAGAAGAAAAACTAGAAAACAGAGTTAAGCCAATGCACTGAGTCTCTTTTAGCAAATTGTATTAAGTATGGCATCAGGGAGCTGACAGAAAAGATTTGCTTTTGAAATAAGTTTTCCCAGTTTCCTTACTGTTGTGTTCCCTTCTGTTTTGATGACTATTTTATTTGTAAAGAAAGTACCCAGTGTTTCTAAAGTCTGACATAAACTTTTTCATTTAATAGGAGATTGTAAGAATAGTAACAATAAATGAAATAATCTGCTCTACAGCAAGGGCAGTATATTCTCACTACATTTTAAGACAATATATCTTTATTATGATGATTACTAATATCTATGATCTGTTTCAGCATATTAATTTTCAGATAGGGCTACTGGGAAACCTTTCCCTAGATTTTTTCATAGAAAATACATAAATAGGTACGTGAATTAATTAAAAAAAAAAAAAATTACAATAAAATCTTTTCTTAACTTCACCTTGGATGCATGAAGATTCCTGAACAAAGTATAGACTAGATGCAAGCAATCATGACAAAAGAACAATTGCTTTCAACAAATACATCCAACTAATCCGTATTCTTTTCTTTTTTAGAGATCATCAAAGTTGGTATTTCACACACGAAGAACTATTTAGGTACTATGAAATAAAATCTTGATTTGAACTCATATTAGTATAATGGAAAAAAAAAGTAGCTAACTTTTAACTTAATACTTCTATAGGTAACAAGGATTTATTTCATTTATACATAATCTATCTACATCTATGGTAGTAAGACTGGACTAAAGTACTGATTATGAGGTTCAACATGTTCATAACATTGTCAGTTGTGTACCTCAAATCTGAATAAAATTTATACACAAAATAAGTTTTCTGATGTTTGTACGATAAGACAACATCATATACTTTGTGTAATTGCTCTTTAATGTTTTAAAGCTGTAGCATATAACCTTGGAAAATTGTTACTCTAGATGAACATAATTTTATTTCTTAAAGATGAAAGTTTCATTTCTTTTGTTTGGAGTTGAATTTTATATCTGCCCTCAGGCCATTACAGATTAAAACATGCACTGGCCCTTTATATGGACATAGACCTATACAAATCTAGATTTTGTAATAGTAAACGAAGCATTGTTAAAGTACATATAATTCTTATTTATAGATATATATTATCATGTGTATATTATGCATATTTCTCATACATCAGAATTATTTCAAATACAAAATTGCTTAGTTCTACATTTTATCATCAGTGGAAAGTCCTTTGTTATATCTCTCTTCTTCAGTCTTCTGCTGAACATGAACCTACCTTAAAAAGATGATGAGTGGGTATGCTACTCACAGAATTTTAATTATGCACTTCTTTAAACATGCTGCTACTTAGTTCCTAAATTAATATCTTTGTGCACATTGTTAATCAGAAAGGTGAGGGCTTTGCGGTCTTGTGTTCTTTTGCAAAGGCATTCAGATTTCTTGCAGGTAAATTTTACAAGGTGTTTTAGAGAAATGAAAGAATGCCAGTCCCATGTCCAAACCTTACCTTAGTGAACATATGGATCAACTATGAGCTCTGACATATAATAGGTAGGCTGTAAACTGTCATAGAAATTACTGAAATAAAGGGCCAGGTGATAGTACTACTATCTTGACATCCAGTATCAGAGAGTAGCAGGGAGTTTTAAAAACAATTTTTTGCTACCCAGTTGAAAACTAACTAAAATAATGTTTTGTTTTCAAATCACAGAGTATTAGCCAACTTGCAAATTTTAATTTTGCATTTTCTTATGTCAACTAGAAATGGAATCTTTATAAAACCTACCCTCATGTCAGGTACTAAACTTAATAAGTGTTAAGGAGATTTAAATAAATCCATATTATAGTTAAACATTTCAGAGATAATATCTTCCTATATTCTTTTACAAACTGAACAGAACAGCAATTAGAAGTGTTCCTGGCATGAAACCAGAATATTGATAGTTACGTAAACAATTACAAGCAGAAGGATTAACATTTTTTGAAAGAAAAAAAAAAGTAAAGAAAATGAAAAAGCATGTCTGTTTCCCTTATTAATGAAATATTTAATTCTCACTCAAATATATAAAGCATCTCTGCAAACACACGTTGTCTATTAAATGTTTATTTTATTATTATTGAATACAGCAGTTCAGGAAAAAAATGGCAGGAGAGTTTCATGTAATTTAACAGTCAGTAGGAGATATTTTTTATATTTTATTTTAATTAATATTGTTATCAGAATAGTGAATACACTACTGCAACTTTATCAAGCTGTTATAGAAGATCAGTGGAAATTTTCACCTCTGGGGCTTTTTCTTGAATTGCTGTGATATCAAAAAACCCTTAGCATGCAATTTGATGGTACAGCTTTGCAACCTAAAGGCTAGCTGCTGCCAAAAATGGCACTGTCCACTCTTCATGCATGCAACACATTTCCCCCTCTCGCTTATATTTTGTACATGAAGAAAAATTTGCCTGAATGGTTCATGAACTGTTTCAGGGATTTAAATGATATGAAGAGGTTGTTTATTTTTTTTTGGAATCATAGTAATTTTGTACCAGCTTAACTCCCTGAACTAACTCACTGAAAAGTCAGACCAGAGAGAGGAATTAAGTAGTAGGTAAAGGAAAGGTGGAAGCTATCTTTTTCAATAGTGGAAACATAGAAAAAATAGACAAGACCATTGTCCATCATCTACTCCAGCCTCTCACTCACAGCATCGGGTTCAGAGTAGCTAGTTGGTAGATTGGCTTAGCTTTAACATCAGTCAACACGTATTGTTAAAACAGCACAAAGTGGTTATATTGGTGTTTGAGAAACTTGCCTGTGTGGCAGACTATGCATAATTAAATCACAAGGCTTCAAGCCCTGCTTATGCAGCAGTTCTATACCAGACATGTAGGGATAAATCTATGCATTATACTCCTGTATGCATTAATGCATCTAGTCACTTAACACAAATGTGGCTATATAGAGAGAGAATTTGCAGGAATACTTAGAAGGAGACACAGAATATTTGAAGAAACCTAAACAGGAGTCCAAACAAGGAGTTACATCCCATACATTCTTACCATTCAGCCCTAGTGCTTTTCCTCATCTCAAGTTGGCTATTGCAGGAGTTGGCAGGGGATGACTCTGATTAGCTTATCTTCTTGCTTCAGGGCATCTGTATAACAGCTCTGTACTTGGAGATAAAAACATAGCCATTATACTGTCCTGCTGAATGTGGTTATCATATACCTAGGATTATTTTCAGACACAGGTTTTTTTCATGACTTAGAACAAGCTATGAAAGCTTAGCACTTGCATGAGTCTTCCTTGTAATTTATTTCTGAAATAACTTTGGTGTTAATCACTGCATCTGATTCTTTTTCTTCTGTTTATACAAACAACATATACAGTACTGATTATTCTGCCTTCCTCCTGAAGGAGCATACAGATATATATTGAAATAGATTTTATTAAAATATTTTGTTACAGAAGGAATATATGGCAATAGGTTCTAGTGATAACTAATCTTTCTGCTATTGTGCTGGTACAGTATATGGTGTCTGTGATTATACATAATGTATCTTTAGGGCATAGAGCGCTGCTTCATTTTATTTATGCTTGTCTAGGCCTGACTGCATATTACAAGCACTCTTTCTTGCTAATTAACTTCTGTGATCCCTCTAAGTCCTGATTAGGTTCTGTTATTAAATTATTAGGACCTTTCCCTAGTGTTCCAGTGGTTTTTCCCTCTAATTTGAGAGAATTTTTTAAAGCAATAAGTATTTGTATGAAACAATTTTTCTCTTTTTTTCTTAGGCACATATTTCAAGACTGTCAAGCTGGCAAAGTATTAGAATTAGAGCTTATAAACCAAAGGATTTCACCTGGAATAACTTTGAGAGGTGTTTATAGTAATATTTTCATTTTCTGAGATATATAACATTATCCAGTGGATTGTAGCAAAGTTTTAATTCCCAGACACAGAAGGAAAAAAACCCACAATGAAAACCTGGGCCTCTTCGGAACACATGGAACACTTCATGCTGTAGAATTATTTCTGCAAAGGAAATAAGTTTTTGAAAGAGAGGTGCTTATTACATTATCCTTTCTATTAGTTCTTCATGTTTATTCAGTGTCTTTGTAAAAAGCAGACATTTGGATATATATAAGGGAAAAATAAAAGACACAAGCATGGCATAAAAGTACTCTCTCACACGCATATATATGCACACATACACACACACCATACTTGTTGCCTCTCATGTATACTATCTCCTATGTAAGCCTCTGTCAATTTAAAAACGTAATGTTAGTAGGAATGAATAGGTCATCAAAATTGTAAGATTATTTAAAGATGAGGAATGGAATCATAGACATATGACATTAAAGTTTTAAAATTAAAAAAAAAAGTCATTTAACTCAAAGTAGATATGGTATATACAAATCAATGTATTATGTTTTATTCTGCCCAGACTTCTGCAAAAAGCAGCTGTTCTGATTTGACTACCTCAAAATTGGGGGTGAGGGGTGGGAAATCTGGGGATGAAAACCCATAAGTATCAGATAATTTTTTTTCTTTTAAATTTTTATTTTAACATCTTAGAAGTGTACATTTTTTAAACAAGTATACTAATTCTAAATGAAAAGATATTCAAGTTTTTTGCAAGTAAATGAAACAAAACAATTATTGGAAACTTCTTTATAGACATTGCAGAATAAGAATGTTCTATATTAATATATAGATACCTTATATGCAACTTAGAAGAACCATAGGTTAATATTTCAGAAGGCTTTCTTTAAAAATTAGATAGATAGAAAACTAATTAATAGAAATTAAGATTTGTTTAAGAAAATAATGACTCTGTAGACATCTGTGGGTCCCTATCAGTTGGGTGGCACTTAACTTGCCAGGTTTGAAAACAAACAGCAAAGATCCATAATATTTTAAATTCTCTTTTGTAGTAGAAAGAGTTAAACATGAAAGAAAGCTGTGGCAGAAGGAGCTGATCTAGAGAGACACAGTTTGGTTGTGGTCCCCAAGAAAGAGGGTGGGATCAAAAACATATATATACAAACCTTTTGGAGAGCTTTAAATTCATGTGGTAAGATATGTGTATAATGCTTGCTTTTAGAACTTTACTTTTTTTAAAACTATTGTTTATAACAAATTACATATTAGATAGTGAATCATTTTAACTTTTGATGTAGCTGTATTGACTTAGAACTACACAACCTGTAAACTGGAGAAAAATTCATTCTGAATCAATGAAAACATTTTTGCCAAGTGTAAGCAGAATTTTGTTGCTAAATTTTTACTTCATTTCTCCTTTACATTTGTATCCAATAGTAAATGTATTCAATATTCTAAATAAAAATACTACTTCGAAAGGGAAAATCAAAACACTTTTTCAATAAAACATCCGTACGAGACTTTTGAATTTAATAACTCAACTTTTTCCCAGCTGATACTATTTCCTAATCGGAATTATCCAACTGTGAATGTTTTCAGTTAATGCAAAATATTTTTTATAAAACCTAATCACTTTCCAAAGATATTACCCATTATATTTTTCAGTCACTGCATTCAGTACTACTAGTAGGTGTTGGTAAAACTGCACACTTGTTTTCAAGTTCCAACCAGTTTGCGAGGCTGGGTAGTTTTTGCTGGGTTAGATTAAAAATTGGCCAGGAGGATAATCTGGTGACAAGCACAATGAATTATTGTTGTTTTATTCAATGAGGTGGACAAGCAGACAAGTAACTTTATTTCAGAAAACAGTCAAAGAGATATTTGGTAGAGGAGCAGGGGACAGTGAGAGGAGAGTTAACTAAATTTTCGACTAATAACATAGGCCCTTGTATGAAACAAGACTCCTATGAGAGTTTCCTTTTGATTATTAAGGACTGGTTTTATTAATAATTATTTGGACTTTCTGCAGAATCTTTATTATACTGAAAAATCCGTCTTAAAACACCAACTTAAATTGGTACGTTAGTTTTACATCCATATCAAAAAAGACTAAGAAAATTCCTTTAATAATTGCTGCTTTTCTGGTTCTTCTGCCTTAAAATTTTAGCTTCAGCTCCATTACATGACCTGCTGTAAACTTTGGTTTTCCTAGTCCAAGTTTGCCTTTGGGAAGCAAGCACAAATGAAACCACACATATACATTTAAAATAATAATAACATGTGACAGCAGAACATGATTCAATCATGTAAGATAAGAGTTGTGTAGAAGTATAGGTCTTGCATTTTCTTATCTTTCTGAATGGCTGTTTCTTTTACCAATTCTTTCACTGAAGGAAGTGACCTCTTTAGCCTCATATAAAACCAAATGGAAAGCAGTGGGTAATACCCAGAAAAAGGAAATTCTGCTTGATTTAATTAACTGGGACTTAAGGAAGGTTAAATATCAGTAATCTTAAGAAGTATAAGAATTACTGTAAGGAATAACTTTCTAATTATATAAATCTTAAAGTCTGGCACCTTGCAACACCCATCTCTGTTTTGTTTCTTTCTAGCTCTTCCCCACTTTTGATTTTATTTTTAATTATTATCTTTAGCTTTGGCCTAACAGTCATGCAATGCATTTAATCAGTCCTAACAGTCAGGCATTATATTTAATCATTCACACTGAGAGTTCAAATGACCAAGGCAAAAAAGCTGAAATACACCCGAAATAACCACAGAAAACATTTCATTCCTTCCATATAGCTCCCTCATTTACGGTATGGTGGTACATTTCTGCTGGTCCATACCACCAGGTGGTAACACCTCCTGCTATTTAGCAGTGAATTTTCAATATGGGAAACCATGTTTAATTTGGGCACAGTGTATCTGCTTCAGGAAGGAAGGATTAAGCAGATAACAGTTTATTCAGTATCCTGTCATTATTAGCCCTAACAACCCAGGAAAATTTATAACCTGATTTGGAGCCCAGACGTGGTTTTTTTTATTGTATAGTCATGAGTTAATTGTATTTGAATGAGGATCGAAGCATGAACTGATGAAGAATGAATAAAGATATACTAAGAAAGGTTATGCATCTCAATAGACCAGTTTCAGAGATCACACTATCAAAATGGCATAACATGCTTAATTTACGTGAAAGACCATTTCTTTTCCTAGACAGTGCTGAAAAAAAGCAGTGGCTTCCTGTAAATATGTTGAGCTGATAAAAAAACTGATCAAAACCAATTTTCAATTGCAGGAACACTAATTTTTATGTGACAGTCTTGAAAAGTGCTTTGCAATAATTGAAAAGTTTTACTCATAAACAACCCCAACATCTGGTATAACAAAATAACAACAAAAAAGTTAAGTAAGCAAATGACAAGAAATTAGATCAAAGAATGGGAACAAAGTATATTATGTGGAGGGTTTGGGACAGAAATTGAAAACATAAATAATAAAAGTATGCAAGGTGTAATCTTTTTAACTAGTGAACAATCTAGTCAACTTAGACCCCTTTACAAGCGTAAAGTGTGGCTTATGGAATGCAAATCTGCTGGGTTTTGGTTTTTTTTTTAACTTTTAACACATAAAAATAATGAATTAAAGTACTCCATGTCACAGAGTACTGGCTTCAGCAAATTTCTGCTGGGAGCTGACTTGTAGTATTGCAGAACAAATGAACCTCCCTGGATCTATGATTGCTAACGTCCTTCTCTGTAAATCCCTCTTTCAGCCTTTTGGGTTTAGTTTAACCTTTAAATTGTTTTATCTTTTGTAAGTTAGTGCTATGTGGAACTTTTTTCCAGACCTTGAAGAACATCATGTTTGTTTCTCTTTTTCCCTTTTCCAATTATATGTTTAAAACATACTCTTTTGAAATATTTCCTTTTGTTAAAACTTCTTTGTATTCCTATAGAACACAAAAATAAGTCATTACTAGCCCTTCAAAATGCCCGTATAGTTAAATCTGTTATAAACAAACAAGCAAAACCAAACAAAGAGAAGTATTTAAAGATAAAATAAGGTAGCAATAGTTTTAATTTGAGATAGTCTATTGTACTCATGCCTCCATGTAATGTCTGATGGTAGCAGCAGAAACTACTTCTTCTCAGTAGCAGCAGTTATTTAATGCTGGGTTTAGGTGGCAGACCATGCGTATGAGAACATACTGCACTCTGTTGGCGCACTGTACTTTAAAAAATAATTTCTTCCTAAGGTGTCAACTAGATGATTTTTTAAGCTCCTATATTTTCATAAGTAAAAGTGAAAATTCCAGTTCTGGGCTTGGATTGAAGAATTCTGAGGAGGAAACAAATTCTTTCAGATGAGGCTTTCTGATATAACTTCTGAAATTTTCTACTTTATGAAGTATTTTGTTTTGACAGATGTAAGATTTCATCTTGTGCTTCAGTTTCTTTTATTAAATAATATCATGTCTCCATATTTACAGCATATTTAAATTTGGGTCTTGGATTATGGAAGAAAATTTTATGAAGGATTATCTTCCAAACTGAAATGCTCAAAATATCTGAAGTGGGATTTTTAGCCTATGAAGTATCTGAACTGTCCTTCTGACCAGTATACCTGTCTCTGCCAATCATAAGGGGGTCCTAAGCCAGATGTCTGTACTAGGAACCTAAATTTTGGATTTTGCTGTGATAATTGAGGTTTTTGGCATATCCAGTCATAAGTTATGAGTGCAAAATTTTAGGGAGATTTTTAGGGATTGCTTAAGATGAGAAGTTTGATAATGATGGTATTAATATATTCACCCTGTGTCACTGACCTTATCTGTTTGCAGATAATTATAGCAATAAGATTGTTTATCATGCTGTTAATTAAAATCTTTTATGATCTAGAAGGTTTTGTGCTAGCTCTAGGATGAAGCTATAAAACAAAGCAGAATTATTCAATCTTGGCCAAACTGAACAAGATGGCCTGTATTACATAAAGGTTACCCCTAGGGCAGCATATAAATTCATTTTAAAGCATAAAGTGAATCAGTTTTGCTGATTTCCCACTGTTGAATAGTAGCACATGGTGGCTGAACATAATCATGAAGCAAAACCATGTAAGACATCTACAGGCATAACTGCAGATGTTTTAAAATTCATACATACAAGTATGAACATAGCTAAGTGATTTAATGTGTCATTTTCATTCCTTTATGTAATACAGTGACCTATCTTAAGTTTTGTTTGTGGAAATAATAAAATTATATGTTTGACTTTGAGAAATGTAGGATCTAATGAAGAAGACTGTAAAAATCATATAATTCAGAAGCACAACAGCATTGGGGATGCTAAGGAATCTCTTTTTATTACTCTTTACATTAACATTCATTTTAGCAGCAGAGGCATTATTTCATAGTGTATGCCAAATTGTCCAACTTGTTACGGCTATAAGAAGTTGTTACGTTGAAAATTTGTCTTCCAGGAAACATTGCTTCCTTTTAGACAGTGCATCCCACGAGAAAAACATATACTACTAGTGTTTGCAAATACTTCTTGATTTTTGAAGTAGAAGAACAAAGAGAAATTGCTTTCCAGGTTTATCTCCTGAGGAATGCAACTTCTGCAAAAATTAGGGACCAGTAGGAGCACACTGTAACGCATCCCATGTGCACAGGTTTTTTGTGGGGGAAGCCAGAATGTCTTAGAAGAGAAAGTGGAAATTTCTCCTTGAGCATGTCCAAATCCTACTGCAATATGGAGTCAGGACATAATTTCAGTGTTTGGTGAATATTGAATCCAGAAAAATTTCTGAATCTGTGTTTTTAGATATAATCTTCAATTGAAGAAATGGTATTTGAAAGACTTGTTCTCACATGGACTAGAAGTGAGATGGCTACACTGGAAACACCTTTGCCACAGACTCTGAAGACAGCTAAAGAACCATGTGCACAGAAGTAAATAAATGTATATAATATTAATAATATCAGAATAACACATTGTTTACCTTCAGCATAATGGAAAATCTTTTCATTGACTGCATTTCTGGCTGCTGTAGGTCCTGTTGTATTTTTTTCCATCAAATGCAAAAGACTAATGACGTGTTTGACCAACCTGAAGGTCCGCTGTTACACATCTGAACTTCTAGTTTGTACTTGTGCACATTGGCTGATACAGTAATTGTGAATTAGAGGAACTCGTTCAGGAGAGATACTAGGCCAAGGACTTCCATTTTTCAAGGACTACCTTTTTCATACTTCTTACATAATAGAGGATGATTCATATTTCGCAAGTACATATTTCTTTTCATTAGCTGTAACAAGAAGCTTAGCATGACCTCCTTACATATTGGTGTTTACAATGACAGAGGAATTTTAGTTTAGTATGCCGTCTGGCAGCATTGGTCATTAAACTGTTGCTGGTGTTCACCCAAGCTACTTTTTTCCCTACTAAACAGAAAATAATTTGTTTGCCTAGTCCTAGAATTTTGATCAATATCTATTTGCTGATATTTTCTTCGGTTAAATTTAATTTTTATTTTCTTGGTTTTATTATAGCATCATATGAGTGTCTCCTGGATTTTTTTTTTAAGAATAAATTATTTACTTTGGTTTTCTTCTGTTATATGATGCTACATACTGATCAGAGCTTCTGTTGTTATATTTTTCAAATTTCAAAGCACATCAGATCTTTGCTTTCATTTTATTTGGAGGACTTTCCTTATATTTGACTTATTTAGGGGAACACTTCACTGGGATAATGTTTCAAGATAATTATGTGAGTTGGAAATTCTAGAGATGCTTTTTCCCTCAGTGGTCCTTCTGTACAAGTCAGTTTGTGGACTCAAATGTGAAAATCTTTTGTTTCTGTTGTCTTTTTACTGGGTAGTTTACTTTCTTTGGATTCCATAATCAGTTCAAGAACAATATTCTTTCATGGCTGCTTTCTGTTTTTTCTTCTCTCACACATTACATATGAAAATAAATAAACTATTTCTCACCTGATTCTGAGCATTTGCCTATTGACCCATTGACATTGTAGCCTATTTAAAGTTTCAGCAAATCAATCTAATACACCCTGTACTGTGAATTTGCTATTCCTTTTTACTATTAATTTTAGTTAACTAGTCTCACACCAAGATGAGCAAAGATACATTAACACTTAAATTTACACAGAAAATAATGACCTAAGAAAACGCATTAAAAGAATATCAGTATGTGATGGCATGATAAAAGGTATTACATAACATGAAATTCCAAATATTCTAGTTGTTCGGAATTACGTGAAGTAACTTCTGATTATGGCAGTGCTAAAAACTAACAAAACAAACTAAAAACTAACAAACAAACAAAGAAAAAACTTAAGCAGAAAATATGCGAACAGGTTATTTTCTCACTGCTTCTTAGGAGCCCCAGCATAGGCTAAATTGTCTGTGACTTGGATGCTTCATTATTCAGCAAGAGTGTGGACCTGGCTTATCTTGCGCCAGAACACAACATCAATGTAGCATCTTTTGGAAACAGCAGTGCTTTTGGATACATTAGTATTCTAGTTTCACTTAAGTCCCAAAGTCATAGCACATTAAGAAGGCTTTTCTTCTTAAGATGTCTAGATAAATTATGCTACTAGAGCCTTAGCTGATTTATTGTTTTACTACTTCAACTGACAAGCAAATCCATACTTTCTGATGTTTTACATTAATGAAAGTCAGTGGGTGTCCCAGGGTGCACAGAAACTGTTGAAATAATTAGAAATTATTAGTTTCCATGTGGCTCTCCTCCTCTCCATGGAGCGTTCAACAGAACCTCCTTAAAGCATACGTTTAAAAAGAGAACATTACTCTGCTAGGATTATAAAAATTGTTAGCTTTCACAAAACTCTAGAAATCATAATATTTTTCCATTTAAAATTTATTTAGATATCAGTCATAGTGAGATAGTGATTGTCTTTTCCCATTATTATTTTCCCCTACACATACAAGTTCCACAAAACCATAATAGAGATACTCAAGTTCTATCTTATAGTTCTATACTTATATTTTAGTTTCAAAACTATTCCCATTTTTCCAGTATTTTTTCTTTATCAAAGCTGTAGGCTATGATGTCAGAAGAAAAAATATCAACAATTTCCATGACTAAACATTTTTAGAGCTTTGTTGAGGCTTGAAGAGTACCAATTTTCCATCCAGCCCTCCTTAAGCCTGTGTGATGTAAGAGGTCATCACGTATGCAAGTACGGAGGAGGGAAGATCTACCTTACCTCTTAAATCCCTGCAAGTAGGTTATTGGTTAAGTAGACTTTGGTCATTGTATATTATTTACTTAAATTTAATATGGAAAAAAATTTTGCTTTTGTAAAAATAAAAAAATAGGAAAAGTGCAGAATAGCAGGAAATCACTCTTATTGTCAGAAAAATATTTTTGCATAAATTTACTACAAGAATGGTGTGTCTTTTTGTCATTGTTCTTGTCCTTGTAGAATTTGGATACTTATTTTTTTAGTTCATGATCTTGAATGGCTTTTACTTCACATAGTACAAAAAAATGATGCTGTAAAAAGTACTTGTGCAAATTCTTTGCTGACATGGTAATAGGCTTTAATTACATTCCTGACCTCAAGATGCAACTGTCCCATAAATGTCCCTGAATTTGTAACACCTTTTTTTTTTCTATTGTGTTTTTTTAATGGCTGTTTATTGAAGTAATTTTCTAAATACATGCATATATTTAGAATGCTTGCTTCATTGCTTACAAGTGCTATGGTGTTTGTATTGTCCTGAGCTTCTGCAACATTATATGAAGATATCCTTGTATTTTTTTGTTGTTTCTCTGTGTATCTCGTATCTTAGTAAGTACTGCAGAAGCCAAACACTACTGTGTTTTATTTTGCAGATGAATCTACAGTGGGGGTTACAAGGGTCACAGATGTTTCTTAAGGTCATAAGAAATCTGAAGAATATTTGATACCTATAAAAGAAAGCTAGAGAAAGAAAAAAAAAGAAGAGAGAAAGCTGTGGGTCCTAATATTCACAGTCCTTGCTGGTCAGTTGTCTCTGTGTTTGAACTGCCACAAAAACTTAAGTCTACCACCAGGGTTAAATAATCTCTGAGCAGCATGGATGTGAGCCAATTGGTGTCCTTTGGTCTCGATCTTTTTGTTAGAAATATTGGCATTTATATTGTCATCGAGCTTGCTCTTTTGCTTAACAGTCTTTTCAAACAATGAAAGAATGAAGAAAAAAGAAGTCTTCAAAACTATAGGGAATAGGTCTATTTTATGTAAAGCACAAGGAAAGTTGTGTGAGACACTATTCCCATTCACAGAACATGCTTCAGCCTAGATTTAGAAAGGCCTTCAGGTACTACTTAACTTGATCCCCTCTGAAGTCAGTATATTTGCATGCGCATAACGTCTATGCCTGTTATTTGGCCAAGTGTTTTTTTAGTGCATCTGAAGGAGGTATGCTAGGAAAAAACAGAGCAGTATCTAAATAAGCATTGCCAGTCATGTCTGTCTCAGACCAACAAGAGCAACACAGCACAGAATGCATTCACAGATGGCACATGTTGTCTCCTAGGGGTTATTGCTTAGAGGACTAATGTCCCTGTTCTCTCCCAGAGGCTGCAGTGTGTGCCTGAGTGGTATCGCCCAGGAAAAATCCATGCCATGGCAAAATCGTATCCCCAGTTGTGTGCTTTGAAGCATAGTGCTGTGTAAGGAGGTGGATGCAGCAGCACCATTCATTTCCCACTGCGCTTCATGGTGCTCATGGTTTTTCAGGCATGGCATGCTGCAGCCTCTGCATCCCCCTTAGTAATCCCTACCTCAAAAGCTATCTTTCTTTCCTGAAGTGTTTTGCTTTAGGGGTGCTCTAATGAGATCACTTATTTTTTGTATCCAGTAATTAAATCACCTAAAACCTGTTAAAGATTAATTTAGAGACTTAATTTTATCATGTCTTTCCACTTATCTTGTGCTTGTCTCAGTCATGGTGTGTGAGTGTATGGTAAAGGCACAGGAGTTTCCTGTGACTTTGTATTTCTTCACGCTTCAATATGTAAACTGCTCTTATTAATAATAGGAGGAGATTACATGAGGTGAATCTCTGCTAATGGCATTAGTAAGGGGCTAATTTGGCATTGTGATTTTCACTGGGGACCTGTGGAAAGCAGCACACGAGAGAGTCCTGTTTAGCGCTGCTTTGAATGTCTTTAAGGCAAAGGCTTTCTTTCCTTGCCATCCTGATTTGGTTTTGCTGTGGGAGGAGTAGGGACATTTATTGTGATCCATGGGGGTTACTACTTTAGAAAGCAACAAAAGAGCATTTCATCAGAGAAAACAAAGATACCTGTAGAAACAACAGTGAAATTTGATAACCTTTTAATCTATTTATCAAAGGGCCCCCAGTTCCATTTCGAGGCAGGTGAAGGAACGCTTATTGAACCCAGAAAACGAATCTACCTCCACAGAACTGAGATAACTGAAAAAGGGAGAAAGAAATCAGTGCAAAATGTTAGCACCTGCCAGCTCTTACTAAGAGATTAGAGTGCTTAAAAAGAGAGCATCTCTGTATTTCCTTTTAAGTTTCTCTTGGCTGATTTCTCATGCATGCTGCTGTGCCCTGCAGTGAAACAAACAGGTCTCATTTCAGTTCCTTGGAGCTGCAAAAGCATTTTGTGGCATAAATAGCAAGTATCTTCTCTTCAGATTTTATAAGATTTCTTTAAGCAACCTATCTGTGCCTGGATGATTGACACTCAGGAAATCTAGTGAGTCTAAGCATCTGCAAGAAACTTACTTTCCCATTGTGACTGTAGAGTTACTTTACACATGAATACTGAGTGATTTAGGACTTGTTCTGGGTTACACTGAAATATCCTACTATTTCAACAGCTTCCTCTTTAATCAGGGGAAAACATGGTTTACAAATCAGGTCCTTGTGAAACAGTGATGAAAGAAGCACTGCTAGTCATGCAGATCACAGAGCATAAATCCCAGTGGAGGTGACAGGAATAGACACCTGCTTTAAAATGGACAGAGCTATTTCTGACAGAAATGGGTGGCCTGCTCCTCCTGTGAAATGGTAAAACTTGCAGAGGAAAAGCCAGAGGCCTGCAGCTGCCAGAGTGTGACCATGTGCCACCATCCGAGGGGATACTCAGGTGCCCTGTTGCATTTGTTGCTTCATCACCCTTCAGTTTGATCAGAAGATAGGCCAAACAGGGTTTGGGGATATACAACTCAGTGAAAACTGCCACATTACCAAACTGAGGGTGTTAGTACTCTAGGCTGCCTGGGGGCATGCAATTTATCTCTGATGGGGAGTAGGGAGGGGGTTAAGGGGAGTAGTGCCACCAAATAACAGCAGGGTTTGCAGCCCTCCGATAGCATCCATGGTGAGGGTGGGACTGAACAAACCTGCGAAGCTGTCATCCTCAGATGGGCAGGGAGATACAAAACTTTTTTCCCCTAGTTTCTTCCTCTTACCAGAAGCCAGGCACGCAGGAACACCTCCAGGATCCTGCTGCTTGGGCTGATGTGACTGGTCCTAGCTTTTATTGCATTGGCCCTTTTACATATAAATAGTTGCTGAACCTAGGTGAATAGTGATATCACTGAACAACTCTTCCCATGTTTCCTGATATTTTTGTAGTGTTTATACTTTTTAATTTTTTTTAACTCTGAAACTATGGGAGTTGTTCAGTTTTACTTGAAAGCATAGATAATAAATGCAGAATACGTAAAACTTTGATTGACCAGAGGTCATGTCCAGGTACAAAATGCACTTGCATAGAAAGTGTAATTGAAAGAAAAAAGAGACTGCAGTGCAAAGAGACTCTGCAGAGAAATCATAATATATTAAAAATGTAAATATTTTGAAGTTCCTAACAGTACTGGGAGTTGAAAGTAATCCATTGTCGTCAAATTGAGAAACCAATGTGAAAAAAAAATTGGTATAGATGGCATATATGACAAAGATTAACTTCAATTTGTTTCTCCAGTTCCTGTTCCATACTTCGAAGCTGTACTACAAGAGAAGATTTAAGTCTCAGCTTTATCACTGACCCTTTAGGGCTGAGATAAACCAAAATACAGGCCACTTTAGGAGGAAAAAGTGAACATGACCTTCAGAATGGAGACAGCATAAGGCACAAAGTAAAACGCTTAGTAACTGCACAAATCTCCTGAAAGCATTTACACAAATGTCTCTTTGCATTCTCAGAAAAATTATTTGAATATATTACATAATGACACTGCATATTTCTTGTAAGATCATAAAAGCTCCTCTAGAATCCTGGGAATCATCCCTTTTAGGCCTCTTCAGTGAAAAGATATTAATCATCAGCTGGACATGTGTTGCAATCCCATGACTGATAATGGCTAGAATACAATGAGATCCTCAATGATGGTTTATACCTTGGCGTGCCTCATTCTTTATTTAAAGCAAAACACAAGAATAATTTATCATTAAGCATTAACTTAACATACATTATCTAAGCTCCAAAAGGATCTTGTGAATTTCTCTAAATTTGCTTTTGATCAGCTTCTGCTCATTTTAATTAATTACATTTCATGCCCTCAGCATTTTTGTCTTTAATTAGAATACAGCAGAAAAAGATTCTGCTTTAAAATCTTTTCTTATCATATATATGCTTTTTAATGGAAAAGCTTTTGTGAGCAGATGTGGAGCAGCTCAGTCCCTTTTTTGTGTGTATATGTATTACTTTAATGGATTAATATTAGGCTCCCATATTCACATTTGTTGACCTTTTACTCTTTACTACTGTTCACATATTTATCAAACATTTTGCATGTCTCCCTGAGTGTAGTGAGAGTTACCCAGTGTTGACAGTGCCTCTGAGAACTGTGAACTTAGATGTATTAAGTCTCTATACTGAGCTGTACTGTGCTGTAAATTAATAACCTGAAACAGTTATCATTAATTTCTGTGGTGGAATTATACTTTAAAGTAACAGCATGATATGACCTACGATTGTTTGTAACAAACTCTTTACCCTTGCTTGTCTTTTGCTGCTGCTGCTATGTCTGCTCTTTAGAAACTTTCCCACCTTGAAAATTTTCCTGTATCTTTTCTACAGAAACAGATGAGTAACAACTTTAGCAAAGACCATACAAGTCTAGTACATCTTGCAACAGTTACTGTATTTTACAATTCCTTACAAAATTCAAAAAATTTAATGCTTTATTTGAAATCAGAAATTATACTGGTGTAAAATTAATCAAATCCTTTGATCACGTAAGAATCTCTTGTTAAAAATCAGCCTGTTTGTAAGTTACAAAAGACTAGTGAATTTACTTAAATTTGCTATCACCTCAAACTCTTTTTCAGAACTTACATCATATAAATTCAGTCCGTTTTTAATCCTTTTTTTCTAAGGAACAAAAATCATTATTAAAAAAAGAATCTGAAAACCAAGCAATTAAAGAATAATATCTGTAGAACCTTCTAGAACTGTAAAACAATTTAAAATTAGCAAACAGTTGATGAATACAGGTAAAGCAATTAATACATTAATCATAATGTAAAGTAATTGTGCATAGGTATCAAAGTATACAGAAATAGAAACAGTTTTCCTGGCTTTTCTTTAACATTTCTTAGCAATTTTTTTCTTGCATGATTATTTCCCATATCTCCTTCTTCATGTCTTTGCTTATAGACTATTTTCCCATGAATAAGAACAGGATGTATGAATCAATTTCTCAATAAAATAATGAGACATGTTCATCATTGCCATGAAATTAATGCTTGTCTTTGCCTGTGCTTCAGAAAAAAAAATAAAAAAATCAGCTGCCTTCATTATAAGATTTGTCAGCATGATAGAGCTAATATTAATGCATTTTAAATTGAAAATAAATAGCAGGGTTGACATCTATATAAAACACTAGAATGTGGCAGGATACTGTATACTCTGATGTGTGTCACTGGCTGGTGCAGACAGAACACATTAACACATTATCCTCACCATTTTTTTTTTTTTTGTGCATAAATCAGTGTAATTATTTAATCTCTATTTTTAAACAACTGCCACTTTAGTCTAGCTCCAGAATTTCATTGTACAGGAGTAAGATGGACAGTACAATTATTTCTACATCTCACAAGTAGGACTTCCTGATGGTGGAAATTATATAGCAAATTTTGACAAGAAATTACTTTGTGTATTTTGTTGAAAAGTCTTTGGCCTCTTAGTAGGTCATGTTCAATTCAAAAGCGTAATTGGCTGCCAGAAAAGTTGTTCCTGATTTTGTGGCTACAGCACTTTTTGGAATTAGAGTTTACTGGTAATATTGGTACTGGTCAAATTCTAACATAATTTTTAGCTAGGTTAAATTTGCAGACAAAAAGTATATATCCACTTCTCTCCCCTGCGTCCAGACCTAAATGCACAGAATTCAAAGTTTACTTGCTTTTACAGATCCATGATCTTTTATAGAACAATCATATTGCAAAAGAAAAAAAAACAACCCCCAAAACCCCATAAAAATCACTATAGCTATTTTTCCCTATCATAAGCTTCTTTGTGTAGGGAGAATGCCACATTTCCCACATACAGGCATCTCATTACATTCTGTGATTCATTCACTCCATGATCTGTGAATGTAAGGCAAGACTCACCACTAAAATCAATGTTAATAAACTTCCTTTACTTATTTGGGTCTATTTACTATGTTTAGAATTAGTAGCAGTTTATCAGTGAACGTGAATTACTTATATCCCCTAATACAGGAGTTTAGAGTAGGGGCAGATAATCTCTCTAAATCCCTGCATCCCTAGGGTGGATAGGCAGACTGTTTCTGCGAGTCCTAGTAGGAGTCAATGTGTCTCCACTGATTACACAGAAACCACAGAAAAAGATGACCCTGTCACCTGAAGTGCCCAGTTAGTAATGATCCTTTAACATTTAAACAGATATAACCTTCATCCATGCAATACACAAGCTGAGAGTAAGACTTTGTTTTAGAAGCTGAAGGCATAAAAGCCACCTATACTTCCCCTGCTATAGCTAAATTGCTGCCAAGGTATTTGGTGCTGATAGGTGTTTGAGAGTGTGACCTTTCACAAAACTTAGCAAGGGATTAATGAAAAAATGGTTCAATCATATTTGACAAATATTATTGATGCAAATCCAAAATGAGAAAGTAAAAAGTTGTGTAGAGGCTTAAATAACAAAAGTTTTAAATTATCATACCAAAAAGAACAGTCCATTTTGTTGTTCTTTGTTTCTGGTTGGAGTATTTTAGACAGCAGAAGTGAGGTGACATCAAAATGGCGGTAGGAAGATATATCTCTGTATCTTGAAGTTATGTCTGCAAGGAGATGAATATAGCTGCAGGTAAAGTGAGGCTGTCATATATGCTGCTGTATTTCTTAGTTTTTCTCAGCCCTTTCATTCTCCTCCCTTATATCCCTCCAATTCTGCTAAAAGAACATACCTTTAAAAAAAAAAAAGAACTCCCAGTCTTGACAAGTACATGTTTGGATTCAGTTCATGAAAGACCCTTCACAAACCATCCCCTACAGGATTTGAAAATCCTGCTTATTATTCAGTTTGCAATAGCACATACAAAGTCCTGGCACCAGGGACTGTTTTACTGATATGGAAAACACTGGTCAGAACAGTGGGGTTAACAAGTTTTCTTTATGAAGTGTATCCTGGGATCCTTAATGTACACTTACACAGCTGAGCTGGTAGTATGCTTCAGAACTTTCCATCTCATATTCTGCTGAGTGGCAAAGGTACAGCATTTCAGCGTTCATACCTGACAGAAAGCCAGATAGAAGGACATATGGAGTGCTTAACCTTGATTGACCGGGTCCCAAGGCCCATCTCTTTTGCAGACTTGGAGCGTCCCAACTTCGAGTGTCCCAGACATATGCCTGGTTTGAACCATGATTCTCCCTCCACTTTGCTCATATTCTGAGCTTTTCTTCTCTTTCAAAAACACATGGATCTTCCAGCCCTTTATCACCCTTTGATATTCCAATGCAAAATTTCCCACAAACAGGATTTTCATGGAGGATGACTGACGCAGAAACTATTTCATTAAATATTCTTGTTATTGCTGGTCCAAAAAGCATGGAGATACAACATGGGACAGAAGTGCTCTATGAAAGACATGAGCAAATAGTGCATAAATACCTTTAAATCAGATGTGGCACAGAAAGGTGCAGTTCCTGTTCTGGTAACCTCCAACAGAATGGTTTACTGAGAAATCTTTTCCAAATAGATTATCATGAGTCTCCAAATGAGGCTGAGCCACACAACTCTATTCACAGTCAACTCTGATTAAGGAACAGTGTAATATCCCAAATCGTTGCATAACATGGGAGCATATGATGGAACTGCTTGTTTATTTGAAGAGTAACTGCTCTGGAAACAATTACAGTGGAAACAATTTTTATTTAGCAACGTGTGTTTTTTTTTTACAATGTTGAGACCGCAGCAATAGCAACAAAACAGGTATATTCATGAACAACAGAACACAACAGAACCTTAACATTGTGTCTTACGTTAAACTCCTGGATGGCATCTTTGTTGTTTAGTAAGGATTGAGCTTGTATTTTGACCTCTCTCTCAGTTGTATTTCTTTATTATATTTAGTCATCTATTTTTACAAACTTGTGTGAATTCGGTATCTTTGGGGCTTCTGCCTTTGTGACCAGTTTACCTGCATAATTTTAACTATGTAAAGGCTGTTTACAAGCAAAAAAAAAAAAAGCAGGAATCAATTCAATTGCAGTCAATGAGGTCTGTGATGTTTAAAACCCATGAAGACTAGATGACTGAAAACATTGTATTTTTAAAACAAATGAAAGAAATTAAATTATGTAGAAAAAAAAAAATCAGCTAAAAGCCTGGCTGGGAACTAATTTAGTATAAATAAGTCATTAAGAAGGGAAAAAGTAGACAGGGGAGATTTGCTAAGTTTCCAGGCAGCTTGTTAGCATTCATGAGAGTGGATCTTTAGGAATTACCATGTCACACGGCTAGTTCATGGTCTAGATGAAGGATTTTGTATGTCAATCAGTGGAAATGCAATCACCCAGAAAAAGATATGTCTGTGGTTGGTTTCTGAGATTAACCAACTGTGAAGGAATTTAGAACTTTAAAGGCAAAGCACAGGAGCTTAATGTATTATTTCCTCATTCTGCTGAAAAGGAGAACTTTTTAAGAAGGTACGCAGGCTTGCCATTGTAAAGATAGATTGCTATTAGTAAGGGTGAGATTCCCAGCATGGAGAAGAACTGCTGATCACAGTAAAAAATTTATTTGGTTCTGTGCTCCTTACCCATTCTGTATTCCACAAAATACCATTGCATACAGCACAGGTTGCCAGACTAAGCTGCTAATGCTGACTTTCCAAGGTGTGTTTGATATTCACAAAGACATCATCTTAATTAAAAAAAAAAAAAGAGAGAGAGAGTAAATTTGTCAATATGAGAAGAAATACAGCTTCATAAAAGGATGAATAACTAGGTCACAGGCTAGCAAAGAAAGATCTGCAATTATTATGTTGAGTGCATTTAGGAAAGAGGGATTTTGACAGTCACAGCAGAGCTTCCAGACATAACAGGGTTTGATTGAGGAACAAAAATCATTGCAAAATGACAGTGAAAACTTAAAAATAGCTATACGTTCAAGAGTTTTAAAGCATCTAAAGTTACAAACAGAAACTTAGAGATCAAAAATAACCTAATTTTAACTAAAGAAATGTTAATGCCTCTGGTTAAAAAAAAAAAAAAAACAGAAAAAAGGAAAAGAAAAAGAAAGAGTCTGTAGCTATTAAACTTTGATTACATTTTCTATGTTTTTCTGCATTTTTTTCTTCAGTCATTGCTGGGGTATTGTCACATTGGAAACATGTTCTGTACTTCTGCTGCTCTAGCTGATCATAAGCCATCTAAAGGTGCAGGTTTAGACTCCACAGTCACCTTAAGCCCATAAATGAACAGGACTGCATAAAAGGACATAGGGCTTCCTTGCTTCCTTTTTCCTCATTTCCAATTAGTCTTTTCTCCCACACTTGCAATTCACAGAGCTCAATCACAGATCTGATTCAGCTAAAAATTGTCAAGATCTGATATGGTGTGACATATGGCTACTCTAATATTATTGCCAGTGTAAGAGTGGTAGTAGGAATGTGAATCTAGTATAAAGATGTGAGGAAGTTCAGCTATTTTAACAACAGCCTTTACTTACATTGACTTGCAGTCATCACAGAAACAACAAGCAATTAGAGAACCTAGGTCTAAACTACAGACTTGCATCATAAAAAAAACTAATCTGTTTTCATTTGTAATCTGTCCATCAGGATTTTTCTTCCGAATGTCCTGGGTTCAGCAGTAGCAGTCATTTTTTCTCCTTGGTAGCTGGTGCAGTGCTGTGTTTTGACTTTCAGCTCAGGAACAGAGCTGATAACAAGGATGTTTCGGTTTGGCCAAGGACTTTGTGAGCCTCATGCTTTGCCAGGGAGGAGGGGAAGCCGGGAGGAAGCAGAGACAGGACACCTGACCCAAACTGACCAAAGAGGTATTCCATACCACAGCACGTCATGCCCAGGAGGTAACGGAGAGTTACCTGGAAGGGCTGGGACTGCGGGGTTGAACGAGGTATGGGTTGGTGCTTGGTCGGGCTGGGGGGTGTGAGTTATTGGTCTGTTGGTGTTGAGGTGTTGTATTCTCTTCCCTTGTTATTTCCTTTATCATTGTTATTATTGGTGGTAGCAGTAGTGATTTGTGTTATACCTTAGTTACTAAACTGTTCTTATCTCAACCCGTGGGAATTGCATTCTTTTTGGTTCTCCTCTCCAACCCTCCAGGAGTAGGGGGAAGGAAAGAAAGGAGGAGGAAAGGGGGGAGTGAGTGAACAAGCTGTCTGTCGGGGTTTAAACCACGACAACTAAACATTTAAATTCTCCTCTCAGTATATTGAAAACATATCTTTTTACCATTTATCATTTTATTAAATAATGTGTGCAAATTGTACCATACATTTCCCTTGACTGTAGGGTTTTCATTGGCTTCGGAGACAAATATGAGTGTCCAGTGCTTAGTCAATAAGGATTAGAAGCTCATGAAGCCTTCTGAACCTGTCATGTGCTTTGGGCACATATCAATGAAATAGGCACATGATTTATTTACTGTTGTCAGTCACCAAAATTAGGAGTAATTCCCTAGGAAACAACTGTCCACAGGACAACTGCCACTTGCAGGACTTTATGAATGTCATCCCATCCACAATCTTGTTCCCACAGTAGTCAGCAATAGACCTTCCATAGGAAGAAGACAGAAATTTCAGAATAAACAACGGTACAGATACTCCCTAATCATTCAGTCTTAACATCGGAGATTTTTGTTATGGACTTTTTTTTTATATTTATACCAGTACTCTTTCTGCTAGCATTATAAACATTATAATATATTATGATATTATATGATATATAATATGTAATCTATATAAAATATATAATAAATAATTATAAAATTTTTATAATTATAAGCTAGCATTATATAGTTATTATTTAAGTATCTAGTGCAGTAGCTCTCCTAGAGTAAGTATGAATGCCTTTTTAAATGCAAAAGTGAGAAACGCATACAAGTTCTTCAAACAGAGAGACACATGCAAAGCATCTAAGGTGGGCACCCTTAAGGTCTTAAAAAATCATTTTTCCGCTATTAACTATACAAAGGAACATATGCCTTACGTTAGAAAGATCATTTTCTGAATCTTAGTTTCTTGTTCTCAAGAAAATAGTATTGTATGTCTGCCAAGTGTATGCCACTATATGGAAAAATATATCCCTTAATTATTCCAAGAGTGAGATTATAGTTTTATTACTTCTTTGCCCCCTGGTTCTGGGGCATAAACCAAGGAGATCAGAAAATTGTACCTCTTCTTTACAACACTCATAATTCTATAGATTTTTTCCCTGCCACCATCTCCTTTCTGAAGTTTCATAACTCATCTTTCAGTGTTTCTTCAGAGGTCCCAGTGACAGAAATACTGACCGCTTTTCTTTAATTTTTGTGCCTTCCTTTCAAGGTGGAATTATCTGGTTTTGTGTACAATATTCCAGAGAAGTGTGTGGTATTGGCTGTTCAGGTTATTGTTTCTGTCTCATTTCCCAGCATTTGTACAGCCAATAGTTTTTTTTATCTGGCTGTAACTGCATAGGTTCACTGAAGAGCAAGACCCAGATTATTTCCGTGGATTTACATGCTAAACATATAATCCCTTATGGTATATACATAGTTGAAATTCTCTTCACAAAGTTTAATTTCTTTCAATTCTTCAGCACTGAACTTCATTCTTTATTCAGAATGTTTTCAGTCCAGCTGAACTTTGATTTTTTTTTGGACTTCAACTTCTTTCTGTACATTTTACTGCCTTGTTATTTAGCCCACTTTCTAATGCATTAATACATTACTAAGTGAAACATAGCATATGTGAAACCCTGAGACACCCTGCTTTTAACCTTTTGTACTGATGAAAACTGATTGGGTTTTTCCTTTCGTTTCCCCTTACCCAGTTCATATATGTGACTGTATAATATTCTCAAGCAATAATAATCGAATTTGTTGCTACCTATTTTAGACACCTTGTTAATGGATTTTTGAAGGGCTAAATAAATTGTCACCAGGATAACATCTTTGTTTTTATGCTTTGGAAGAATTCACTAGAGAGAGAATATACCTTTGCAGAAATCAAGCTGATTAGCCATTCTCATATCACAGTTTACACTTTGTTTTATTATTCCCCTTTGAAATATTGTTTTAACCAACTTATTAGCTTCCAAATACATCTGTAGTTTATTTGTCAGAGAGTCTTTGGATGACTCAGGGAATCATTCAGGAGTATAAAGTAAAATATTTTCTCCTCTCAACACATCTATTAACTTTTTTAATGACAGAATGTACAATTTTTGGTAGCAGGTCTAGTGTTTAATTCACAAGCTCCTTGGTAGCATTCCAATGTTGTCTCCTATTTGCTGAACAAGCTGTAGCAACAACAAATGAAAGTAAATTTGAAGGGCAAAACTGCATCTCAGTATTTTCCCTGATGTACCTGACCCATGCAAATTGTTAGATGTGTCAGCAGATAGTTGCATTCCAACTTGACCTCTTGGAGCGCATGAAATCATCTAAGAAAAACTGCAGTGAAGTAAATATTTGAAAATCAAAGTATAATCAAAATAAAATAGAATGACTTAATAGGAAAAAGAGAGAGAGGAATAAAAATCGAAAATCACAAGTGATGCACAATACACCTATGCACATTGGATTCTCTCCAAAGTAAACCCAGCAGTGGGAGGGTTAATATATAAAAAGAAAAGTTCAAAGACAGCCAAAGAACTATGAGCCTGCTAATGAAGGATAAACCTCAGAGGCATTATGGGTTTTGTATGCTGGTAAAGAACATGTACACTAGATTTCAAGGGATTTCTCAAACTATATTATGGTGAGATTATACATAGAAAACTGCAAACAAACAAACAAAAGTAACACAGCCTTCCAAAGGTGGATAAAAGCTTGGAGTCTCAGGAATACTTCATTTATATGGTATAAGAAGAGCTCAGAATGCTGAACTCAGAATTGTGAGCTGTCACTGTGGGTCAAACCACAGCTTGCACAGATCCATAGCTAGACACTTGATGCTTCCAGCTCTTCTGGGAAATCATAGAATGGTTAAGGTTGGAAAGAACCTTAAGATCATCAAGTTCCAACCCCCTGCTGTGGGCAGGAATGCCTTTGCCTAGACTATGTCACCCACGGCTCTGTTCCAACCTGGCCTTGAACACTGCCAGGGATGGAGCATTTACCACTTCTTTGGGCAACCCATTCCAGTGCCTCACCACCCTCACAGTAAACAACTTCTTCCTTATATCTAACCTAAAATTCCACTGTTTAAGTTTGAACCCATTGCCCCTTGTCCTATCACTACAGTCCTTAATGAATTGAGGCCCTCCTCTGCACTTGTTCCAACAGTTCCATGTCCTTTTTATGTTGAGGACACCAGAACTGTACACAATACTCCAAGTGAGGTCTCATGAGAGCAGGAGGGGCAGGATCACCTCCTTCGACCTGCTGGTCGCTCTCTTTTTGATGCAGCCCAGGATACAGTTGGCTTTCTGGGCTGCAAGCACACACTGAAGATGGCTCATGTTCGGTTTCTCATCAATCAACACTCCCAAGTCCTTCTCTGCAGGGCTGCTCTGGAATTCTTCTCTGCCCAACCTGTAGGTGTGCCTGGGATTGCCCCAACCCAGGTGTAGGACCTTGCACTTAACTTGGTTGAACTTCATGAGGTTTGCATTAGCCTACTTCTCAAGCATCTCAAGGTCCCTCTGGAAACCAGAGGTGTGAAGATTGTGTTACAATCCCTATGCTGGTGATCACCGGTTCAGCCTGTGAAATGGCAAAATATATGTGCAGGTTGTTCCGTTGCTATGTAATCTCTTGTAATAACAAGCTTAATTCTGTTGTGGAAATTGTCTAGTTCCTTGTCAGACTGGGGAAATTCATCACTCGGGATACCTGCTCTTGGGTGAGCTTATTGTTGATCTTATTGTTGAACAATTCAGAAAGCTTATTTTGCTTTCCCAGAAAACAGGATTTATCAAATGGATGATTACAAGCTGTCATGGCTTTGACTGCAATGTCAGATATGTCCCCCATTATATTCCCATTCAGGCCAGGTTTGGCTACCTGGACTCAAGCCACCTTTTGGTGCAGGTGTGTTTCCTCAAACCAGAGTTGTGTGCGACGGTAACTTTGAGAAAGGGGGACTTGTCTCTTCCTTGCAAGTTGCTTTTAAGCTCAGACACTCACCCTCTTTGGATGTCTGGATGTCTTACTTCAATGTCATAACAACAGCACAGAACTCTAAGGTCTGTAAGTCAGCCTATATATTAAATATAAGGGCAAGAAGTAGAACAACTTGAGGGCATTGAGTATAGCAATGTAGAATAGTGCAGTGGTATTTCTAGCCCCTTTTGTGCATTTAAAAATGTCTAGAGAAAAAAGAAAGGCCAATCTGCTTTGTCTTTAGATTGTTTTCAACACAATATAATTCTTCTAATCAATTTCAAATGACCATGATCAAAATAAATTTGTGTCAGTGATACAGGTTATATCATTAATAGAGTCTACACTATCACAGGCTCTTTACATTATTTGAAGTTCTGGGGGGTTTTGCTTTTTGCATAGATTTCAGGTTCTAAAGCATTTATCTCTGATGCCTTGATTTTCTTATTTCTCATGGGTTCATTGGCTACTTGGTCATCTTATTCATAGAATTTTCAGATGCTTGTTTGGATTAAGACAGAGAACTTTTCAGCCTGTATGATCAAGATGAAAATTCAGCACTGAAGTGGAATAAATCTTAAGCTTAGAGAAGTTACAATTCCAAATGCAAAGAGAATTTCAAGGCACAGAAAACTATTTTTTTGTGTATGTTTATATCAGCTTGTGACAAGCCTCCTCATCTGCCAGGAATCTTCAGCAGCTGTTGCAAGTTGATTGAAGGCCCTCTGGGCCCATAAGGGATTGTCTCTTCTGAACAAGACTGGAGCTTTGTAAGCAAGAAAAATTCAGGTCCTTAATTTGAGGAAGCAGAGGATATAAAGAGAGTGCCCTGGTCTGCTGCATGCATTCATAGCCAGCAGTATCAATCCTCTGAATAACGTCATGTTGAGCTCATTTATATAGACTACCATGACTTTCAAATTGATTGAAAGCGCAGTTGGACACAAAGACTTTCCAGCCTTGACAGGTCGTTTGGTTCATGAATTCAGATGTATTTTAAGAACAGACAGTAAAAGTTTAAAACAGGCCCCTGCTCATTGCAAAATGACTTGAAGTCAGTTGTCCTAAGATCTTCCAGACATTTTAAAGATTATTAATTTGTCTTATTTTAATAATTTGAACATTTTTAATATGGTATCTGATTAGATGGAGTACTATTAAGCTCACAAAATCAAAGGCTAATTAGTGCCTCCTTTTTACCAGACTACTTCTTTCTATAATGAGTTATTTAATCTTCAGTTTCCTTTAAGCTCACCCAAAGGGATGTTTATGTTCTGTAGAAGTTTCTTTGCGATATTAAGAGCTAAGACTGAATTCTGATACAGATGATGAGTTCAGGTTTTAGGGTATTATAAAACAACAGGGAAGTTAATCATTATGATGACCCCAGTTGATTGGATGGCTAATCACCAGAAAGATAAGACTGGTGGATCTGGGTTTTTTTTTTATATCTATTCTTGCAGAAGAGTAATTTATTTTGGCAGATAGGAATATTATAGATCTTTTCTATATCTGATCTCTGTGAGATTACCAAAGTGACAATGAGACATTGATGCAATCTCCTCTGCAGTAATTTCTTCATAATCAAAGACACATATTTGTATTAGGAGCTGGCTTATTTGCATCTTTCTAGTTGTCGTTTCCAATATAAACAAAGATGTGCAGAGCAGCTTGTCATTGCTCTCATTTGTATTTGGTTAAAAGAAATATTGTTATGTAGTATATTAACTGAAGCTAAAATCAACAGTGTTCTGGCAAATAAATTTCAACCTTGGTTTACCTTTTATACATCTACAAATGATATAGCATATGTGTCTTTCAAATAGAATTAGTTATTTAATGAGTAAAATCAGGAAAGAAACAGGTTTATCTATTTAATTTACCACCATTTAGGAAACACTAAAAGTCTTTGTGTCTTAATACAATATTTTGCATTCACTGGCATCCACATCTTCTGGATAAATATTGAAATATTTATCATATGATATTCCGTCCATGCAGATACATGCAATACAGAAAATATTAATTATAATAAAATATAAATAAAATCAAAGGTTGCAATAACCATCAGACAGATGTGCTTGTTCCCAAATTACTGTAAATTTCAGGCATAAGTTTCCATAATGTGAAACAGACATTCTCATTTCCTAATGCAATCTTTTAACACAAAGAATTTAAAAATTGCACAGAGAATGGAATTACTGGAACATATAATGTCTGTTCTACAGAAAGCTGAAATTGTTAATCTGTGTTCATTTGGGATCAAATTAAAAAAAATAACTCAAAACCAAAATTAGAATTCCCCAGACAAAAAACAAATGTCAGGGATGAGTGTGGGGGTCTGTGCATGTACAAAGCAATTTTTCTAAAAAGAGGAACAGCTTTGAGTCAATATTAATGTAACAAAATACAAAGGTGTGATGTGTATTTAAGTGAATAGTTTGAGCAGTGTTTGGCTGTATAAATAGAATGAAAGTACTTTATTTGGAAAGAAGTGTTTGAACCTTATTGAGAAATATTCCCTCAGTCAAAATTATTTTATTCTAATAGTGTCGAAATAAAATTAATAACTTTAAAAAAAAAAACAACATCTGTTTATTGAAAACCTGTTCCTGTGAAATACCTTATTTGCAGCAACCCAGATACTTCAAAGCCACTTATTACATGTTTTCTACTGCATGTAATGAAGAATTTTATCACCTGATTGTGCCACTGACTCTCATTGGTAAAGATACCTTATGGAGGATTGATCCTTCCTATCCAGTCACTATTTATATGCTTAGTCAGTCCTATCCTGAGGCTGTTCACAGTTTCCAAATGAGACTGGTAATGAAGGCCAGTAGAAGAGAAATGCCACCAGAAGTCCCACAGCTCTCATGGGCAGAAGGCTTCCTGTAAGAACTGACTTTTATTCTGTTAGTACACATGCAAAAGGCAGTTTTCCTCAAGTCAGACAGACTTTACTGCTCAAAACTGACAAAGTTCCTGGGGGAGTTCACATTTGTAACACTGCCCTTGTCAGACTTAATCAGGTCTTGTACCAGTTAGCCATCTATATTTCGGTTCTGTAGTTTATATAAAATACACTTGTAAGCTATCTAAAAGACATCTTTGCTTGTACAGCATGATACCGCAGGTCCTGATGCACACTGAGATTGACCCAAGTGTCTCCTAAAGACGCATTGTCACTCAAACCAACTCGTAATACCCTGGTGATCCAAATATAAAAAGCCTTTTAGAGGTTGCACTACAGAGAAAGTAGCTATTACTTCTCTGCTGTACAATATGAATAAGATTTAGGGTGAATTTTACAGCAAAAGCTTTATCATGGGAAGAAATAAGCATGCTCTTCTGAGGTCCCTCATTGCTGGCATGAAACTCATAATTGCAAGATCTTGTCCCCTTATTTCCTATCTATATTGTCTGATATATTCAGGCAATGTTCAAGCACAGTTTTGTATGAATGAGTGGATATCTTTATTTGGGTAAGTAAAGGCTGAGAAGGTTTTCCAGGCTTTGCCCGTAGCTTTTCTCCAACTATTATTGACAGCATCTCAGCTCATGAAAAGAACTAATACTATTTTAAACTCCCTTACTCCAGGTGACCCTGCCCTTTAAGATTATGGGACACTAAAACAGACTAAAATGAAGTAAAAGAAGTTTACTGAAGTAGATACTAAAAATGTAACCGAAACCTTAGAAGAGACAACATTATGATTGTGATAATGTCATAGAATACCAGAGACAACAATTCACCCAAACTCAAAAAAAAGTCAAACCATGGGATTTAAACATATGCTCTAATTTTAAGTGCACATGTAATGCCTTTAAATAGTTCATACATTCTAAATCTATGAATCAGGCCGAGATTAGACATCACCTGCTGCATATAGACAGTGTGCTGCAAACTAGAATCTTTAAGGTTACTTTTGCTTACAGAAAATTACATGCTAAAACAGGCTGACAGGAGATTTTGCTCTCCATGCGCAGCTTATTTACTGTTGTCAAAGAAATAGCATGGGCTGGGGACCACTAGTTTAAAACAGAGCAAAACTTGAAGGCCACAACGCTATTCTGCAACCCAGATGTTTGTGGTTTTTTTTTTTTAATGAAAGCTTTTTAATGAATATTTCTGTTTTCAGTTCTGCTGAAAAAGCTCAGCTTATGTGATAAGTTATTGTATTAATATTCTTGGAGAATTCAATTGATTAATCAGTCACAGCCTTAAGTATTCCTCAGTATATATAAAGACTGCAGAATTTAGCTCAAGATACTCACAAGCTTTAGGAGAACTTGAGTTGGAATCATACCAGACTGTCAAGGCAATATTGTTAATTCCTTTATCCCAGTAAGGTACAATTTACTGGATGACTGAAAATGTCAATGAAAGAATGCCTCTGAAATTCATGAGGGGCCTCTGCTGTTTCAACTGGTAGGTTAAATTATTAAGTTGTTCTCCATTTGAAGACTTCCTTTTCATGCATATGGTTTTAAAGCATCTGTGCAAAGAGTTAAAATTTCTTTTGTTTCAGAAGGTTTACCATTTTGGAAGAGAGAGCTTCTGTTGTGACTTCTTTCTTCCTACTTTCTTTCCCTCCCACCATCCTCCACATCTACACAGTATTTGATGATTTCTAGGTTTCCTTTTGTGTTATTATTTTGACAATCCAGACAGTAACATCAATTTTTTGTTCAGTGAGGGGAAAAAAAAAGTCATTTTCAGGTAGAATAATTAAAGTAAGCAATTCCTGGAAATTTTACTGTTCATCAAAAATTGTGATGGCAAAGGCAGCCAGGAAAAACAGGGAAAGGGGCAGAAGAGAGCTGAATTTATATCTTGAAAACTATGAAGAACTGACAGCTGTAGAGAATGAAACTGGTTGAGCTTTTCCATTCTGCTCTACTGATACATCTCATGCAGTCTGACTCATGTGATTCAGGCTACATAGTCAATCTGTCTTGACAGAAATCAGGTTATTTAGAATCATATATTGTGCATGTTATGAGTGAGTGAGAATAAGAGGGGGAGGGAAAAAGACTGTGGGTGTATATGCATAGTAAATACAACTTTATCTTCCCATCATTTTTGCAGCGTTAGTAAATTCTGGTCATACAATTCAAATTAGTTTTATGCACTCACACAGCCAGTTACGAGTCATCTATGGTAATGGCAAGGGCTGTGGTCGTGTACTATTCCACCTGGTGATACTGTACACATTGCTGGCAGCAGCCACTGGCCCCTATCTAGGCAAATAATGTAACCATATTGCCTATACTTCTGTCTGATTGCCTTTCAACACCGGAAAGAATAACTCTGAAACACTGTCTAACCTCATGTGTGATATGAGACACAGAGTACCCTAAAAAGCAACAATAGCTGGACTGCTATTCCCCACAAAGAGACAAAAATAGGTGTTCTTCCTAATGTCCTGAGAGAAAAAGAGCACACTGTGCTCTTTTATTTTCTCAAAATTCTCCATACACAACCTTGCTTTCTTCCCTTTAATTCTGAATCCATTATTATCTGTAAGATTTGACAGGCAAATGCAATTTAGTGTCTGGTTTGTTTATGAAGCGTTAATCCAGAGTCCTTAAACTGCTGAAGCTGGTTATTTGTGTTGGGTGCTTAGCCACAGAAGTCATAAAATATTTTTTCTGCTTCCAGACATTGACTTGAAAGTTGTAGAAATAAAATGAATGCCAAATAATGAATTCATCTGTCGAATTAATAATATATTTTGTCATGACATTATTAATCATTTATAAATACCAAGAAGATTTTTAACGTGATCATTCTGGAAGGCACTCATGTATGTGAATACAGATATATGACACCAGCACTGGCTGGTGCACATTTTCAACAATGGTTTGTTTTAGGTTTTTTTTTGTTTCCCACAGGAACAAGGTAGTGTATTTTTAATTTATTTCGGTGAGCAAAATTGCCACTGAACCCTGCTGAGACTTTGTAGATATGCTTCTGTACACGAAAGATGTGCTTATTCTTATATAATCATATCTTTCCATCATAGTGTCTTATCTAATAGCCAGGACCATATCTCTTTCAAATATAAAATGCCCAAAGTTCTGTTGATGATAAAAAGATGAAATATTTAGATATATACAGTTATTTACTGTATGTGGTTACCATAATGCATCAATAATACAATTTATCTGGGTTTTTTCTTTTGCAAAAAAAGTGTAAAACCAAAACCAATGAAAAAACATGTGTTTTTACATTCTTTGAGATCAGTCTGTCAAAATTCTATTAGCAACTATAATTTTTCAAAGGTTTGTCATCTCCCGAACCAGCTGAAAACAGAAGACCATTTTAATTCTTTTCCTGCATTGTATGCATACTGTAGATAAGAGATACAAAGATGATCAGGGGGCTGGAGCACCTCTCCTATGATGACAGGCTGAGAGAGTTGGGTTGTTCAGCCCGGAGAAGAGAAGGCTCCAGGGAGACCTTAAAGCAGCCTTCCAGTATCTAAATGGGACCTACAAGAAGACTGGGAAGGGGCTTTTTATAAGAGCAAGTAGTAATGGGAGAAGGTAATGGCTTTAATCTAAAAAAGAGTAGGTTTAGATATAAGGAACAAATTCTTTACTGTGAAGGTGATGAGACACTGACACAGGGATGACCCACCCCTGGCAGTGTTCAAGAACAGGTTGGATGGGTTGGATGGGGCTTTAACCAGCCTGGAAGGTGTCCCTGCCCACAGCAGGCAATTGTAACTAGGTGATCTTTAAGGTCCCTTCCAATCCAAACCATTCTATGATTTTACGTGTCTATGAACACATACAAAAGACCATAATATGTAGCAGAAGTTGTACTGAAAATACAAGCCTATATATACTTTCATTTATAGTTTCAGTCTTTGTTGTACAGTGCATGTTTTAAGATTCTGGAAATCAGTATTTGGAATTTGCTAGGAGATATAGAATTCTGTGACAAACCTTCTATTTTCTGGGGTATTAGAAGGACATAATATCTACTTTTCTATTAAGACATTTTCTTAGAAATTTCAATACATTTCATTTCCAAATCATGGACTTCTAATATTTAAGCTAAAGAAGTCACCTTTCACTATCTCTGAAATAAAATAAACCTGCTCTTAATCTACTTACTCAGTTTGGTCAGCTATGGGTCTCATGGAAAGGCTGCTGAGCAGTTAGTTAGTCGTATGCACAAATATGAGATCAGTTCTTAACGCTTCTGTACTCCCTCTTGGGTAGCACATCTACACATCTACAGAGTTGAAGACAGTAATGTGATAAACAGATTTCAGGAGCAGGTATACTCATGAGTTCAAACACAGTTTTGAGCCAAAGCTGAAAACTCGGGAAGATGATGTGTACGAAAATGTTCACAGAAGAAAACATACTGAAATTAAACCTATGATTGCATTATTTACTTCTGCTTTTCAATAAACATTTATTTTCTGTCTTGCTTAAGTAAATACATGAGTTTGCTCATTTCCTTATTACAGGCATGGTTGCTGTTCAATATGCTTCCTATAACTGATATATGTTTTCAAATATATTCATAAAAAACCTTACTACTCTTAGATCCAGTCTATGAAGAGAACGTATTCATACTAAGCAGGTGTGTTCATACTAAACAGGTGTACAGCACTAGTGATCAGGAAGGAACACCTATGAATATTTATCTGTTACTAGGCACAACATTTGTGTCAGACCAGTAGACGACGCTAACTAACTAAAAATAGAAAAACAATTACTTTATTTCTTTTATTGTTGCAATTGTCAATATAGGAGCTGAAGCATTAAAGGTGTAGTGGGAGATCTAGTCAACACTGGGAAAACCACTTGCTCTTTAGAAGTTTATTCAAAAGCAAAAAGTACACACATTGCCTAGTCTTCCTTCTCATTAATCATTTATTGTGGAAAGAAAGCTTTGTAAGCAACTAAAATTGAATCGGTAATAAAAAAAAAATCATGTTCTACAGAATGCACAAAAGCTATTATAAAGAGATACTCACAAAACATAGATTAGTGATAAAGGCTTCACTTCATCACCTGGCAACCTTAACCATAACTGTCACCATTGCAAGCAAGGGAAGATAAAAGTTTTGTGATTCTGGGACTAATACATTTAAATTAATTATACAATTTAAGCTGCTATTTACATGAATAAAATTATAACTGATGAGATGAAACCTGCTGAAATGAAACCAAACTCTCAGCTAGATTGCTCTTTTCAGGTGTCAGGTTTTGGAGTTTCAGTGCTTAAAAAAATGAAATCTCTTCCCTTTTTTATTGAAAACAGGTCTAGGAAGAAGGCAAATAATCAGTTGACTGTATTGCTTTTCAGCCTGGGATAAAGGAAAGGTAGATACTAAGATTTTCAGATATTCTGAACGAATACAAAAAGGAAATTTTTCTTGTATAGCAACCTAGATAGCAAGTATCTAGCTGGTAACTAATGTACTTCAAAACAGATAAGTGGAAAAAAAATGGGAAGCAAACAAAACTCTCTCTGTAGTCAGCCTCAAAGATTTTTCATCATCTTCATAGCCTAGTGTGAAATCTATTTTTGTGTGATCAGATGTGAAACTTTTCTGTGTCCGAAATACTAGTTTAATCCTTATGACAGAGACCACTGATCAGAAGAAAACTAAGCAAAAGAAACATAAATTTACGTGTTTATTTTGCTTTTCTGTTTAAATGATGGTAATCATTGTAATAATCATAGATCCTGCAGCCATGCCTACACGGGATCAGATGACAGCATCTTTAATGTGTACCTTTTGGTTTTCAAATGTAGAGAGCAGTCCTCACTGTTGCAGTTTTTTTCCCTAGGCTGCAGCTGTCAGTGATCAGGAAACGTGTTTGTACTGAGGACTGATAAGGTTTTATTTGAAGGGAAGCAGCACCATCTATTGCAACCTGATAGCTTAGCTCTAGATGATATAAAGAGCAGAGCTGGCCTGAGCCCAGTTTTAAGCTCTTACTTGCACTTTCAGAATTTTTTCTCAGACCTGCTTCAAATGAGGTTAGGATCTCAGTTTTTATATGATACAGGAAGAGGGGGCTGTGGCATGTGTGCATGTGTCTAGTAAAAAAGTGCATCTAAGAGACATACTTGTTTACAAACAAAGATAAAATAACAGCATAAACTTAGTCTTGACTACTACTTTTGAATGACTTGGATGAAATTTTAATTTTTGAAGTGGGAAGATAGTCAAAAGTTTAGAGTATGTTTTACTCAGGTGATATTCTCTCAAAATTTACTTAGAAGCAGCATTAATGTAGGTGTACAGTACCATATGTTCTAATAATGGCAGTGCTATTGTCATCCATCTATACCTCTGGTTCTTCTCTTTTTCCAGACTGTCTACAAAGCCTGGCTCTGTTCCCAGTATTTTGAAGTCACACAGTTTCACTGCAGCAACAGAATTCCTTGCAAGCAATACTGTTTGGAGGTTCAGACAAGGTGTCCCTTTATATTACCAGACAATGATGATGTCATCTATGGAGGACTATCAAGTTTCATCTGTACAGGTATAGTATAGAAAGCTAATTTCACTTGTTTTCATAAGTCTATATGTATAGGAGAGTGTGGATAATGTTTCTTCCATTAGAACTATGAGAACCTGAAGGTATTCCCTGTCACAAATACAGGTGAGCACACCTCACCTATCAGAGGTGGTAGGATTTGAGCCCAGATTTAGTAATGCACATTTATGCTACAGCTTGCCATAGTCATTAACTTTACAAAACAAACTTACTAGAATAAATTGGTTCTGGTGTGGGGTTTTTTATGCTTAATAATTTAGTGGAAGAGTTTTATTGCTCCGTATCATGCAGTGCTCGGAGAAGAGTAGCTCTGTGTCATGCAATATTCAGAAAAAAGGAAAAAGGCAAGTCCAGTTTTTAGTATATTCATCTTTGTTCACCTGCCTTCTTAAGTTAAATAAACAAAGATTCTGAGGTGTAGCCATCAAAACTATGCAGCACTTTGAAAGTAAATGTCTAAAGAAAAGGGCTGTCACTAGCAAAGAATTTTAAGAATTAGTTCTTCACCTGTAAAAAGCTGATCTTTTGGTCTCTTCTTGAGTCTTTTTATATTCTGTGAGTAATTTTTAAAGGTATTGCTAATATAGGTCTACGCATTTATAAAATGGTTTGGTTCATTTAACATTCCATTCTGCTCAAACACTATCTCAGAATGATCCAACCAGGGAGGACATAGTAGGCAAGAAGTAGCTTTAGTACATCTCAGGTGCCTCACACACTTTTTTCAGGACTGGCTGAGAGACATCCTCACAAAACTTCAGCTTATATCCATGCTATCTGCAGCTTTCCAGTGTCTAGAGTATCGCCTGAGAATCTTGATGATATTCAGGCAACTTATTCCCACTGAATCAGTAAAAAGGCACTTCAACACTTAGATCTTTTGACATCCTGATCCAAATATCTGAAATTAGACATCTTCAACATTAAATTAGGGCTGCACTGTAAACCTTGATACAAAATCAGTTGCCCATGGTAAGCTACTTAAAAGCAGAGTAAAATATATAACCCCATAAATGTTTGTGGTAACTCACTTCACCTTATAACTGTGTTTGGATTTACGGAGGTTCTGGTAGTCTATTGCACACAACTGAGCAATATTCATCCATGTGCAAAAGACAATATAATGAATTGTATCCTGAGTTACAATTTGGTAGTCATCCATAACGTAATGTACTTAACACTTCAGTGCATTTCATAAATATGCCTTCCAATGTGCCTACATCATAAGCAAATGAGTGATATTTTCCAGTTTAAAATAGGACAGTAAAAGCTGAAGTGAGAAGATTAGGACATTTTTATTTACAACATGTATACAATATATATGCGTATACATGCATGTATGTACATGTGTGTATACATATACATACATAGTGGCGAAGAATAAACCAACAATAAACAAAATCATATTTGTAATTATTTCAGAAAATCTCTTAGGAAATACATATCCACATCTTCATTTTTTCTATTTTATCTCCAAGTCCAAATTCATTCCTAAGACACATAAAATAGATGACCTTGCAAGGATTACTTAGTTAATATCTCAGTTTGGGATGAAAAGCAGATTTTGCAAAGGATTAAACTCATTTTACTCCAGGTATTAGTAGCATAAACTGTGATTAAGTTCTCAGTAGGGTCACTGAAGATCTGGTGTAGTCAGTAGAGCTGTTTAATTCAGTCTAAGTAGGCATCTGCACCTGGCGAGCTGACTAGCTCTCTATGCTCTGCTAACAGTGCTGGCTGCTCTCTTGTTTGCTGTAGCTGCTATTAGTCACCAAAGTCTTATTGCAGACACTTAAAATCAGGGAAACCTCAATCTCATCTAAGCAGTCCACTAATATTTGATTGAACTTTTTGTTCTCTTAAGTCAAGACCCTCAGCATCAAGAGAGCAGAGCTTGTATTCATGGACCCATAGGAGTCAGCATTCTGACGCTAGGCAGTTGTGGGCAAGAGATGATGCTGAGAAGTACAGGGCTGCAATTCAAACTTTGTCCAGAATAAAGGCCCATGGTCAACCTCTGCAGCTCTGTATAAGGGGACTTCCTTCTGCTAAACAGGGTATTAGACTAATAGCTGCTGTGGGACTAAAGAATTAAATTTCTCTGCAGCTTAGTGAAAACAGTACAGTGAGTTCAACAGCAGAAAAAATACTCTACCTCAACATGGCTTGTGGCTTGACAGTTAACTTGAATTCCTTTTGCAGTAAAGCAACTGAAAGCAGGTCACCCTTGTCTTGAGGAACCTCTTCTGCTGCTCTCTCTGTGAGCTCGTGTTTGGCAGACATGTTCTAGGATTTCTGCTCTTCCTGTCATTTGTGAAATTCATTGGCAAAACCCAGAAGAGTCAGATCAAAGATATATCTATTTGGTATTTAAGTCTTATAGCTGGTTGTCTGCTGTCTCCAGTTGATCTAACTTCACTATGAAGCTGATCACCATTGAGCTCTGCTACAGGAAACAAAGCAGGAGCAAACTTTATGTTCAGGTATTCCTCATGAACAGCATTCTGTCACAGCCTGTCACTCATTGAAATTACTCTTGAATATCCCTGCTGCTCCTGACTCTGATGGTATCCCATGGAGAGAAAAGCTACCAGTCATTTTTTGAAATTTTCACTTACATTTTCAGAGAAGCCCAGCAGGAACTGAATGGGGTTATGTTGGTGCGATATTCTTTTCCTCAATGAAACTAACGAAAGACTATCTAGCTAGCTAAGAAAAACTATTAATTAGAAAATAGTTTCTGGAGAAAATAAAGGAGCCCCCCTAAACAGGATGACTTATCTGAGAAACATCAAGAATTTGTGGATTCTGATTTTCTTTAATAATGTTTCAGAAGCAACAATTTTATAATAAGGGCTTTCCTTCCTCTTCTCCATGGTAACAGACTATTTCCTCTAAGGTCCGGTAGAGACTGAGGCTAATGGAAAGACAGAAGATCGACTTCTATAAAACATTTCAATATACTGCGGAAGGCAAGTAATAGGAAAAAGGGTACTGGTGATAACCAGTTTTATTTGATGTTGACTACAGCACAGAGTGCAGGATGTGTGAACGTTACATGTCATTTTTCAGTTGCAGCTGAGTAAGAGACTGGTGTGGCTCCATGTCACTGGTGGCACTAGGAGCTGCTGCAGCAGTACCAAGCCACTGCCTCCCCTTGCTAGCCCTCTTCCACCACAGCAGTAGGCAGGCGCATGCTGGCATCAGTGGGCAGAGAACCCACAGACTTGGGTTTTTTGCTTTCAGAACAGAATTTTCTCAAGGTTGGATGCTGTAAAAACAAAGCAAAACAAAAAAGTACTGGAGGTTGTGAAAAGGAATAAGAACAAAAAGAAATAATAACAAGGACCATTCTAAGAAGGCTCACATGATGAAAACACAGCATGGGACTGTCTAATTTTAGCCAAGAAATTTTTCAGTTGTTTTCTTTGGCAACATTAAAAAAAGTAGTTTATACCATGGATTAATAAAGACTTCTTGGAAATTCTTGAGGACTGATATAAGAAGACATTCTAGCCTGAGAATATCTTACTTGATTACCTGCAACAAAAGTAGACAGTGGGAAAAGGAGAGGGAATGCAACACTAGTTGTGGATCACTGGAACTTATCTTGTGTAGAAATGCATGTAAGGATGTGGGTCAACTGCATCACAAAAGAAAGTACTTGGGAGATTAATCAAAACAATCAGAATCACAGTTTGGTTCTGATTACAGAAACATGCGGTTAGCTAGAAAGAATTTGTGTTCCACTCTCCCCACTTTCTTCTAGGAATAGAAGAAAAATGTTGGTCTTTCCATCAGACAGTGTTCTGGAACATACTGTTTTTCATACTCATTAAAATTGAATGGTTGCTTTCAGTTTAGACCTTTGGAGTTTATATCCATATGAGTTAAGTTTCATCTAATGTTTCTTTCTGCAGCTCAGATGTCTAGAATTGCCCATACAAAGCAGAATCTTATTTAAGAGAGATAATAATAGTGTTCAGACATACATACCCACATGTCAGATTGCAATGAATGAGTCCCACGCAAAGTTCTAGGTCAAAGGTTTTAATTGTGATTCCTATGAAAATAGCGTCATAGCAGATAGATTGTTTTCTTTCATAGATGTAGTCATCTTTTCCTCTTTTCTCCCAGTGTGAATAGAACAAGTGGAAGATTTTGTTCACATTGAGTGTGAAAAGAGAGATGAAAGATGTATGACTCTTTGTACAAAGCACTGGAAAGAGACTGGTAATAATTCACAACTCCTGCTTTTCCCTTGCCTTCCAAAGTAATGTGGTCCAGCAGCTGGCTTGGCGACTGGTCCAGCCCATGAACTGTTTCTGTTTGGCTTGCTGCCATCTCCCAGTGGAAACAGAGACTGGTAACAGGAGGCATGAACGTTTTCTTCACAACCAATCCATTTAGGCCTGAAGTTTGCTTAACCTAAAAAACATGAGAGCTCAGTTTCCACCAAATGAGCAGCAGAATACTCAAAGAGATGACCTCTCCCCGCACATGGCCCTTCCAGGATATGACATCAACACCAATACTGCAATTGCATCCACATTAGTGATCTAGTTCAGGAGTGTACTTTTGAAGCAAATCTCCTGTTCATACTTCTTGTTGTTTAACTTGCACTGGGGAGAGGTCTTGGAGGATTTGAACTGGGTTCCTTTGGATTAAACAACCAGGAGATGTGCTACTGGAACATACCTAGCATGTCCCAAATGCTAATGCACATTTTGACCTACAGAATTAGACTAGAGCTAGAGTGAGTTAAAAATCCTTAAAATGCCTTTAGAGTTGACACAAGATACTCAGCACCAGCTGTTTCATCCTACATATCTTCTCTTGCCCCAGACTACTTGTTAATACGGACATAGCCTATTCTGGTTTCTGGGAGAATAATCCCAAAACTGCTGTCCATGTGCCAAGTCTGGACTACTTCGGAATGCTGAACTAGAGCTTGCTGTGTTGCTAAGCTCCTTCTTTGTATTGACCAAGATTTATGGCCTCTTGTGCCTTCTGGCACAACAGGGCCATCACCCAGCAGCAAGTATCAGGCAGGAAATTCCAGCCACTTGCTCACACTCTTTACTCTTTTTGTCATGGAATTTAATAGAGCACCTAAGTTCCTCTGTGAAGGAAACAAAGGAAATGTGGTGAGCAGCAACAAGGCAGAGATGTGTTGCATTAGCTTGTTCCAAAACCAGCACAGCACTCTGGTACTTCCTAAAAGCAGTGTCATCAGAATGAGTCTTCTGCCACCAGGAGGAAAATCAAATTTGTCTCCTCTCCTGTGCTGAACAGGCTTCTGATACTTTTCATTGTGGAAGGAGAAAGCAAAAAGACAGAGGAGCTGAGCAGGCAGGTGATTCAGGTGCTTTGACTCACTCATGTTTCCCTTCAGTTCATACTAATTTAGGGTCCTAATTTCATGTGTTCTGATTAATATACCCGGTGGCTTGGAATGCATAATGTAAATATTCTCCCATGCATCAGTTTTTGGCAAATATCAGTAACATATGCTTATGTGGTCCATGCAAAGTAACACTTCCTCAGAAACTCCTCCTCCTTCAGAGTAAAGAATATTCACCAGAAATAAAACTGTCAGTCATGCTTCTAGCAAACACTAATGTTTCTAAGGGCGTAGTGAGAATTATTACAGAGAATTCTCAACAACCTGTACGAGGAGTTTGTTGTTTAACAAAGCTCAACAAAGGTATTGGGAACAATTCTTTAAACTGCAGCTTCCTCTCAAGAGGCAGATATGTGTCTGGGTTTCACTAGTAGGTTTAGCTATAGAGTGTCTCTTTCAAAACAGATGCCCTGATTCCAGTGCAATTTGAAAAGCAGTTTCCTCAAGAAAATGTGATATATGGAATGATTCACAATCTATCTTTTATTTGCAGAACAATTCAAGAAGAGAAAATCTCTGAGTGCTATTCACTTTATGTTGTTCTTGGCAAACTCAGACAAAAAAGTATATACTTGATCCAAATTCTTACTCTAAAAATAACTCATAATTATGTGTCATTTGCCTCCTGCCTACACCTCTTAGTAGGTCCTAAAATATCAAAATACTAAGCTAACACAGCTAGCAGGACAAATCCCATTTATGTTTGACAAGCATGGTTTAAATAGTTACTGTGGAAATAGTTACTGTGGAAATAGTTACTGCAAGGAAAATTTGACATGGTTTTACAAGCAGAATCTGTCAATCTAATAGCTCATCTTTTTGAGTTTAGTGCTTTTCTAGTCTTGAATGTTGGGGCTTTCCCATGAATAAGTAAGTTTATTAGCTGCAAATGTTCTTCTCCTATAAAAACAATACAGACAATTAACCTATTCATATCCCTGAACTTTCTCTGATAACACAGTACTTATATATGTATGACTCCTATCATATCACAGTAATAAATCTTTTTGATAAAAAATTGTACATAATAGAAGCAAAAGAGGAAGGGGGTGTGGGTACGGAAAGCCAAAAGCTTGCAAGCATCAAGTTATCTTACCCTCATCCTGTATCTCAGCAGATCTAAAAAGGTTCATTATATAACCTTGAGAGTCAGCTACTCATTTATTTTTCTGACTTGCAGCAGCTCAGTCAGTTTTATAGTTATAATATTGATTTACAACTGCAGGAGGAATTTGGTCCTCTACATATTTCAGGGGGAAAAAAAAATCCATTCATGGTGAGGAAACACAATGTATTTTTCGTAAATGTGGACACATACAGACAGGAAAATGTTCCAGGGGCAACTGTCTGAAATAACCAACATACAGTGTTAAAAAAAAATAAACAACCAACCAACCTACATCAACCCAGATCTCCTTCAACAACTGGAGTCGAGTCTGAGTAAATTAGCCTTTTCAAAAGAGCTGAACAGCCGTATTCACCAGTTTAAGAAAAATCTGCTCAACTAAAGAATAATTTATCTTTAAACCTTCTTCTATATTTCATTTTATTACTTTTTATAATATGAAGGGTATAAAATACATGCTTAGACAGAAGCATCATAATGTGTCACAGAGAAGTTGAGAGGACCACCTGGATAAGACTGAAGAGTGCTGGCTTCCAGATCAGATGTAAGCAAGCAGTGAAATCTAGTCGTATAATATCTAATGTGTTCTTTTGCCTTCTGTAGTTGGAAAATGTTAATATTGAAATCTCTGAAAGAATTCTTCAGAAGGAGAAATGTCATGCAGAGTATTTGCATTCACTGATACAATGATGTAACTGCTGGATGGATCAGTCTTGGCAGACATTATTTATTTTGGCTTTCACAATAAAATGAAGTATTCAAAACTTCTGGTATACCACATCTGCTTATCTGGTTTCTTCTAGTTCATGGTATTTTCTTTAAGCACAAGAAGCTTGGTATGCCTCTCAAAATAATCAGAAATCTATGCTAAAAAGGACCACAGTTTAGAGTTCTACAGAAAGAAAATGGGGAAGAACCATAACATACCATAAGGTCTGTTTTATTTCTGTGGCTTTCCAAAATACTTACCCATCAATGACAACAAATATATCAACCAGACCAGTTTTCAGACCAGTTTCCTTTGATGCAGAGTACTATGGCTCCATAGCTCTTTCTGTAGCAAAGAAATCAAGAAGCAGGCCAAGATAGACCAACTGCTACAGATACAGATCCAACTATGAGCATGACACATCCTGATAGTGTTGGGGTGAGATGTGGAAATGCAACCACCTGTTTTGCATGCTGCTTCCTGGGCAAATGAAATTAAAGTGCTCAGGCAGAAACCACAGCGTTCCCTGAGTTAGCTGGTGATCTAGCTGATCAGCAGACAATGCATGCATAGACAGTCTTTTGTTTTTAATTCTTGTATAAAGGTTATTTGCAGTTTGCTGATTTTCCCCCAAAGCTGTTTCTGCAGAAAGTGAACATGAAGCTGATGCTGTCACTCCTTTTTCTTCCAGTATGAGTCAGCTGAGCAGAATACATGGGGCTTATCCACAGTCAAGTCTCCATTAACATAATCTCAGTCAAATGAGTAGCCCTAATTCTTTCATCAGCATTAGTGGCACACATTCCCTACAGATATAACTGCTGTGTTGATCATCAAAATGTTATCGACATGCGAAAAAACTATCTGGTTAAAAAGCAAAGAGATCCTCATGACCTCCATGAGTGACAGCATATCGGCCTGGAGAATGGTTTGATACCAAAAAGTATCCTAGCAAATTCTAGATCTTTGATAAAGATCAACATCCACCTGGACCAAGATTTTTGCTGGTGAAATATGGGCGAGTGCTGAAAAAAGTTGGGAAATGGAGATCCAGAGCAGAGAGTTTTAAGTGAAAAGGGAAAAGCAAATTAGGTTTTGAGCCAGTAACAGTTGGTAAGTCAGTCTCAAAAATACAATTTCTGAACATCCAAGTAATACAGAGTAATGATGTCTACAAACTGAACGATAAAGACAGAAGAGGAAGAAAGAAGCCTTGGTGGTTTGATGGGTAAAGATGATACCCTTTTGATTTCTTACCCCAAACTCTGTATCCATATAAATTGTTTTTATAAAAGAACAAACTAGGGGTTTTTCTCCTTGTTTTTCCAAGGCTGATGTAGCCAGGCTTCCAGGGTTTCTGGTAAGTCACAGGTTTGTAACTCTTTGACTGAGTAAACTGATTAGATCCAAGGGGCCAAAACTGATAATTATGGCTTCAAACAACTATGTGATGAAGCACAATCATGAAGTTTTATTATCTCAGTGCAAAAGCTCTGACTGAATTTATATAAATGTTCTGCAACTGTCATGTGAATAGTGGTTCTGTAGTTAATTTATTATTAAATATGTAACTACAATTTCAAAACCTAAATTCAATTGCTGAATTGAAATAAAGATGAAATGTAATTTTGCATCAAGGAACAAGTTCAATGCAGCTTTAAATGTGGAGTTGTCTTCAATTTATTTATAATTCAGTAAGTGCATATGGACTATTTAAATACCTTTTGATACCCAGCTTGTACATATAGGCTTTGATTTCAAGGGAAGTCTGAGTTTTCCTATAACAAGAAAGACAGGAAATATAGTCTGAATAGTAAACAAACCTCAGTGGGATCAAAGCATTAACCATTCTCTGTGTCTCTTTAATTACCACTAACAGTTTGAGCTACTGCAGTCACAGAACCGATCATATAATTACCTGCTTTAGGAGGCACTTCCTGTATTTTACCATGTTTAAAAACACACTTCTGCAAGCAAACACCAAAAGATGTGTCACAGAAAATATGAAGTTAGGAGTAAGACTGCTTTATTATACTTGTAATAAACAACTATCCACAAGTTCCAAAATGCAAAACAATCTCTTAAAAAATATGAAGTACATTCATTGATGATATGATAGAGAATAAATAATTTTCAAGTGCTGATGCTCTGCCTTAAGTGTCTGACTGCATAGGTGCAAAAAAATAGGCTTATTTCCTACAAAGTAAACCCTGACTTTACAGAAAATCAGACAAGCTGTTGTCATTCTTGTATCTTTAAAAACTTGGTTGAATTAAAAAGTAAATGTAGCTTTACTTGGATAACACATAACATGGTAGACTATTGTATCAGGTATGTAAAAGAGTGCCAGTTTGGGTTTAATCTCCATTTTAACATGCTCAGCATACCCAATGCGCTTTTCTTTTTTAGTTGCAGATCAATAATATAGAAATAGGAAAAAAAGAGTTCAGTTTTGTCTTATTTAAAGGTGTGCTGCTTTTTTTTTACAGGTTATTCACAAAATACAAGCAGTCTGATGCTTGGACCTAAGGATGCTATGCCTAAACTTATAGACATTGCTTTCTGAAAATGTTATCATTGCTGTGATACTTTACACAAAATGTAATTCTTGTTCCAAGAAGTAAAGTTAATTTATAAATTATAACAATTATGTATCTGCTTTCAAAATCTTTACCCTAATATTTCAGTACATATAGGACTCTTGTCTAGTGAAACCTAGCACTACCATAGAGTAATTATTTACTGCAAAATTTATTCCATGATCAATTGAGAAAAAGTATTTGTCCTTTCCAACTCTAACTGTTCTATGATTCTATGATTCTTGAATGTGACTATTAATTAAACAGACTAATTAAGTTCTTGTAGAAAAAAATATATGTAAGAATCAAATTGAATACTCTGGTTATGTTACTGTCCTATATAGCAATGCAGACAGCATTGACAATTTCCAAAAAGACAGTTGCATCTTTTGGAAATGATGGAATTCCTAACTGTTAAAAAATTCATAATCAGATCAGTCTGAGAAACTCAATAAGGTTCCAAAGGCAGAAAGGCCCTGGATGTATAGTCAGACATATCAAGCAATCTGATTGATGCATGGCAGGGAAAGATTGTTCTCGTCTCTGGGATATGCTGAAAAGAGCACTTCAGCTGAAGCACCTCAGATGAGGTAGGGTAAAGAAGTACGCTCTGCACAATTCTGTTTGAAGCTGTTCCTGTACAGCTGTTTGACCTGTATTAGTTTGACAATCAATATTGTCAATATTGTAGGTGTATCAATTATTTGTTATTTAATGCATATGTTTGTGTGGGCATATTGCTAGTATGTGCTCACAGACTGAGCAATAATTTCAAGGTCCTTTCAAGTTTTATGGAAATGTCTGGTTTGATTAGTTGTTACTTCCCAAAAAGGAAGAATTCAAATATCTTTATAATTCAAACATCAGTAATTACTTTTTAATGCCATTTCTTTACACAACCATGCTCAATGTCATACTTCTGTTAAATGATTTTATGATGCTGCTTCCTGTTAGATAATGCATATCCCTTCAACAACTTTAATTATACAAAATGGCCAGTGTTCTGAGGGCCTCAGGCTCTCTCAAAGATGTGGATTTCTTAGCTTAGACTAACCTATTGACTGTTCCTTTGTGCTACCAGCTTCTGCCCGTCTTTTGATGCCTGATGGTTGTTTTTTCTTGTATTTACCCTGCAGGGCTCTATGAAAACTATCCAACCAATGCAGAACCAGAATGCTGTGATGTCAGATGGGGACTATTATCAGATCATCAATCCAAAGGGACTATAAAAACAAGTGGCTCAACAATTTGTCACAGGACATCACTCACAGTTTCATCAGCATCGAGACTGTGTAACAGCAGACTTAAACTGTGTGTTCTTGTATTAATGCTCTTACATACAGTACTTACAGTCTCAGCAGCACAGAACTCAACAGGACTGGGCATAACAACTTTAGAAGATAATTCAACCAATGAAGAATAAAAGAAAGGATTCATCTTATATGATAGAAACACAACAGGCCCAAATGGCTTCAGTCAAAAATAGCAAGGACTGAGTACTTTACCCTCAGATCTCTTCTTGATTGACCTTTTGGGTAAAATGAAAAGAATGGGCCACTACCCAAATAACAAGGACACATGAACACAGCTTTTTATTGACTAAAAGGCTGTTTTGTGACTTAAATTTCTCACACCATTTTATACACTGTGTTTTAATGTTTGGAGTTTCTTTTTTTGTTTGTTTTTTGCACTTGTTAATACAGGATTTTATTTTTTGGGACAGTTTCTCAAAGCTAAATTAAGTCTTTTCTCTGTCAATATATTTCTAGTCATTGTGTCTGTTCATCTGATAGTTCTGTCTTTTATGTCCTGTCAGTTTCTATTAGAGGAATGACTGCTATGATTCCATGACATAGCAAAAAAACAAAAAAAACCCAAACAAAAAAAAAAACAAAAAACCAAAAAAACCCAAAAAAACCTACAAACAAGAAAAAAAAAACACAAAAAGAACAACAAAATTTAACAAAAAATAAAAAAGAAGAAAAAAAACGAAAAAAAAAACCAACCACAAAAAAAACCAAAACAACCTAACTGTCCTCTTACCCATGGGAGCCATTCATCTCCTTTCCCCTTCCCTTCTCCCGTCACAGACAACATACATTTGCTTCTGTCTGTGTAATCACAATGAATGGGTACACAATTCCAGTGTGCCTCTGCCACTTGCACAAACCAGTTGACTGAGCAAACCCAAAACGAGCATGAAGGAGGTTCCTTTTAGCTGAACAAACAAGTGCTCTCCTTACAAGGTGAGATTGGACAGTTAAAAAATGTAAAGAAATATATAACAAACTGTTGCTCCAATACCCGTTTTGAAGAAGTCCAGTCCTTTCTCACTGGTCAGTTGAACAGGAGCAGCCTTTTTTAGATATGCTATGTAAAACCAGTTATGCTCAGCAAGTTGAGTAGTTGGGAAGCCTTCATATTGGAGGTGAAGGATTGGCATTCATTGTGAATTACGTTTTGAGTTCTCCTGCTGTCATATAACCAGCAGCTTTCATGAAGAATGGGAGTAAAAAGCTTCCAAAATCCAAGTCTTTTTTTCTCAAAAAATTACACTAGAAGCCTTTGAGCATCTACAATACAAAGAATCTTTTCGGTTTTGAGTTCATTGTTTTTCTAGTATCTACGTGTTGTGGAAAGTTAATCTAGCTATTAAGGGTGCACAAGAATGTGTTAGCACAGATAAAGAAACTTTTTTTTTTTAATATATTGACAACCATTTTCATAAATGTGCAATAAAACTAGTAAGGATATTCCAGGATATGAGTAGTCAAGACAAAAGATTGTAATATGATTGCTGATTTTTCATTGTTTGGGGTGATTTTTAATTTTTTTTACTTTTGTGGGAACATTTCACCTGCTGAGTGTATGAGAATTTGCTTTTTAAAAAGGCTTTTTAGAGTTTACAGTAGAATCAATGGAAGGAAAAGTTAATAAGGGCTGTTTTTAAAAACTTTACATTCCTTCCTATTCTCTAACTACACTTGGGAAGTGCACTTTAGAGATGTTCGCTGTGTAGCTGGGAGACGAAGGAAAACTATAGAAAATGTTCTCTTAGGAAATAAAATATAGTTACCTACTTTCTAGATATGAAATACCCCTTGATAAATACTAATGTTGTAAGAACAATTAATCACTGGTGCATAATGCTTTTTTGTATACACTTTATGGTCTGTTAAATTCTGGAGAAAAAAAAAAAGATGACCATGCTGCTTAAGCGGTTCAAGATGCACATGTTAAGCTGCAAAAGCTCAAATATTTTGCAAAAGTATTTGTTTTGATAGTGTTTTACTACAGCCTGGACTGAGGAGCCTAAAATGACCTGTGCAAACATGGCAACAAAAAGCACCAGCTAATGCAAAATTCTTCAGCACTGGTTTGTTTCTATAATTCCTCCCTTCCCTTCCTTACACATGCTACATTTTGTTCACTAAAACATGGTGCTTTTTATTTTATTTTCTGTTAGAGGCACATGTATTAATTATATTAAATTGATGCAGAATTGGGGAAAATGTAGAAATGCAAATGAAAAAGCCTTAACTAATGGTAGAATGTAGACTTTTGAAAGGACAGAGATGTTATTAAAAAGTGATGGAGCAATAACTGGGCAGTGCTCTGGTACTGTACAACAGCTGATGAGTCACACTACTGGGAAAGCTCTTAACTAGGTGAGCTCTTGTTCAACTGACCTCTTAATTCTAGTAAGTGTACATGGTCAGTAAACAGTTTGTTATAACTTTTATCTACCTCTGCTGTGCAAAGGCCATCCGACATCCATTTTTGTGATGTTTCTCATCTTTTTGTTCACACCGTTACTCACTGTCATCTATTTTTACACTGTACCAATAGAGTAGCAAGTCTGGTTCATCCCGATTGAAATGGCACAGGAAGAAGAGTTATTATTTCTGTTTTGCCTCATGGTGAATTATAGAGAGTTACACTTAAGACATTTTCTTTCTTCTCTCCTGCTCTTTTTCAGCCTTCATCCCTTATTTTTCTAGTAAAATGTTTTCGAGTCGTGTCAGTGAAAAATATGACTCCTCCACTGCTAGGCTACATTCAGTCGCGTGTCATACGAGAGACATAAGGAAAAACAGTGACAACATCATCACATGCAAAAGTAGCCAATTAAACTGAGGCAAAATGAAGCAGAAAACAATTACAGACTTTTAATTATTACACAAGATGTAATAAACTCCTCTCCCTCTCCCCACCTGGAGTTAGTGCCTGCAGTTCAACGGTCTGTGAATTTTCTCTGTTATCTTTTTGAGGTCTATCTCTTTAATTTTTTGAAACAGAGACTCATGTTGCAGAGGTGACTACTGCTGGGGAGTCTGTTGCCATTTTCACTCCAGCAGTGTGGTATGCAGTTGCTCTTGGTGGCAACTGGGACATCAGGAGTAGAAGAGGACTATTCTGTGAAGTTAAGCAACATGTAATCATGTATGATGCAAAATTCCATTCCATCCATTCCTCATTCGTAATAGTTTTCCTGGCATAAACCTAAGCATGCTTGATATTGTGCACATATTACTTTTTTTCCAGAATAAATTTGCATCTTGCCACTTTCAACTTCCATCTTGTTCCATTTCTCCTTGTACTGTATGCCTAATACATACATGATAAAGAACTGGCTTAACAAAGGAGTAATACTAAAATATTTCTGCCAATGACTGATGAGAAGAAAAAGGAAAAATAGAATATTTATTTTATGATCATATGGAAGAGAGAAATTTCCCATGTCTTTCATGTCTTATTTTCTGCAATAGGGAAAATCCAGATTTTGTGCAATATGTTAATACTGCTAAGCCAAATGTCATATAACATAACCAGAGCTATATGTTATACCTTATTGCGTTTGCATTCGGTAATACATTATATTGATGCTTTTCTTTCATTAAAGAGACAGTATCTTTTTTTTGGAAAATATAGCAGGTGAAGGCTGTCCTTCTGCATGTCATAATTTAAAGACAAAACCCAACAAAACTTTAGAATGAAGTTTTAGTTCTATAAATGGTGAAACCAAGCCATCAGCTGCCAAAGAATCTGTGGAATGATAGATACAAACCAAACATAGACTGTCAAGAAATTCTTTCTCAAGGTTTAAAAATAATGTTATTCTAAGTGATTAGAGAGGAAAGAATAAGAGCTGTATTTCAAAAGCAGAGATGTCAGGTTTCATTTGGTACACGATGTGGCACTCTGCTTATATAGTTACACTCTTCTGTTAAAAAGTGAGGGATGAGGACATTGTCTTCTGCTCTCTCTGTATTTGCCATGATAATGGATATCCTTTTTGTAAACGTTGCCTCTCTGCACAGAAGATACCTGCTTATGGTGAGAGCTGAAGACAGCTTATGTATATGCACACAAATTGACACAGTGAAACCTGTCAAGTGACTATCCAAAGCACAAGCAAAACTCACCTGCGGGATAGAGGTAGCTTTAAGGAAGGAAACAAATTTGTCTTAGGAAATTTCAGGATTTTTCCTTATTTCAGCTTTCACTGTATTGTTGGTGCCATCACCCTGTGATGAGCCCTGCGCAGGCAGGCTTCGAGCTGGGCTCAGGTGCATGCTGACTTCAGTGGGCCTTGATACAGGTACAGGCATGCACCCACAACAAATTCACTGTAGCACATAGGTATCAGTTTGTTGTCCCATAGTCTTTACTCAGGAATTGCTCATGGGCAGAGTGCATCAACAGAGGATCACTGGGTTCAGCCCTAGCCAACTGAGTCTTAACAAGAGACTGGCAATGGCATATTAACGGTGAACAGTTCTGTTTTATTGTTATTGTCTACCATTATATTAGTTCAGGGAAGGAGTGGTTTCAAACTTTAGATAAGAAAACAGTGGACAAATTAACAGAAACCTTGTCGTTGCAGAGATGAGATTCAATAGCCTTTCTGAGGTAAAAAGAAGCTCTGCTGTCTGTCAGCAGCTGGCTGGAAAAAAAAAATTATTTCAGAAAAGCCTGGGAAAATAATATGTTCAGTTCTGAATCATAGAATCATAGAATCATAGAATAGTTAGGGTTGGAAAGGACCTTAAGTTCACCTAGTTCCAACCCCCCTACCCTGGGCAGGGACACCTTACGCTAAATCATATCACCCAAGGCCTTGTCCAACCTGGCCTTGAACACTGCCAGGGATGGAGCATTCACAACCTCCCCGGGCAACCCATTCCAGTGCCTCACCACCCTAACAGGAAAGAATTTCCTTCTTATATCCAACCTAAATTTCCCCTGTTTAAGTTTTAACCCATTACCCCTTGTCCTGTCACTACAGTCTCTAATGAAGAGTCCCTCCCCAGCATCCCTATAGTCCCCCTTCAGATACTGGAAGGCTGCTATGAGTTCTCCACGCAGCCTTCTCTTCTGCAGGCTGAACAGCCCCAACTTCCTCAGCCTGTCTTCATACAGGAGGTGCTCCAGTCCCCTGATCATCCTCGTGGCCCTCCTCTGGACTTGTTCCAACAGTTCCATGTCCTTTTTATGTTGAGGACACCAGAACTGCACACAATACTCCAAGTGAGGTCTCACAAGAGCAGAGTAGAGGGGCAGGATCACCTCCTTCGACCTGCTGGTCACACTCCTTTTGATGCAGCCCAGGATATGGTTGGCTTTCTGGGCTGCAAGTGCACACTGAAGCCAGCTCATGTTCATTTTCTCATCAACCAACATCCCCAAGCCCTTCTCCGCAGGGCTGCTCTGAATCTCTTCTCTGCCCAACCTGTAGCTGTGCCTGGGATTGCTCCAACCCAGGTGTAGGACCTTGCACTTGCCATGGTTAAACCTCATGACGTTGACATCAGCCCACCTCACAAGCGTGTCAAGGTCCCTCTGGATGGCATTCCTTCCCCCCAGCGTATCAACCGAACCACACAGCTTGGTGTCATCGGCAAACTTGCTGAGGGCGCACTCAATCCCACTGTATAGTCCTCATTAAAACTAGATTTTTGGTTGCAAAGAGGACTGAAACTCATACCATCTCAGTTGAGGGATTTAATTTGTCAACATGTTTTGCCACAACTCTGAGCAATTCAGTTTACTGAACACCTCTAAGTTTTCCAGTATTTTCCAGCATTTTTTAAATGTTAACAAACTTGATCTGTCCCTGAAGGGAGAATAAGAGAGAGGGAACTACTGTGAGTGGCAAAACTAAAACAAAAAACAAAATAGATCTGGGCCAAAATCCATCTGAGAAACAAGCTATACTTCTTCAAAATATATCAGAGATGCAAAAAAAAAAAAAGAAAAAAAAAGTAGATGTAGATAGAAATAGTTCTTTTTTAAAAAAGTGACACATATATATGTTGTCCACAGTTATTATGAATACAGCATACTGTAGAGTAAAAACACCAAAGGATGACACCTATAAAATAAATAGGACAAAATTATTGTATTTATATTTCTTACTATGGAATGTGGATTCCCAGGTAGAATTTCAGCACCAGAAATATATTTTGTAATATGAAAATTAACAAATTTGGGAGAAATGAGTAATTTGGTTATTCATTCCACCATCCAGTTCCTATAAGCTTAGTTATGATCCTTCTGAATTTTTTCATTCAAATCCTTGATTCCCACAGTAAGTTCCCAGCACAGACCCCCTTCCGGCAGTTCCAGCATCAGTAGTACAGGAGGTCTCAGCCGTGGGTCCTAAGGGCCTCTGTTCAAAGTGCAGACTAAGCTCCAGCACTTCAGTCCAATCTCTCGTCTCTCATTCTCCTAACGCTACATTTGTCTCTTGGATATACAAAGTGACTCAATTTCCTCTTGAGAGGGGACTGTGCTTGCCCTGCTTACGCCTTCAGTCTCAGTCAGGCCCCACTGCGAAGGTCAGAACAAATACTAGTGTGTTTTAAATGCAGTAGATGCACTGAACTCTCCAAACTAAGGCAGGATTAAAATGCTTTCTAACCAGCCCTCCAAGTAAGGCTGAAGATTTTACCAGCTGTATATATCTTCATTTATCACGTACATGAAGGACTATCTCAGCAGAAGGAGTGAGAGGTTTGACAGCAAATCGCTGTCAAACTCTCCCTGCAGCAGTTCAGACATTACCCTTCCATCCACACCCCTGTATGATATTGCCAGAATGTATTGTCTCAGAGTATGATAAGCAGAAAAGAGGATGTGATGTCCACTGCAGTGCAAAATAAGCAGCATCTGAGGGAAGACTATACTGCCAGCCAGGACATCCATAAAGCAGACACACATACCTTTCCATCGAGTCTCTAGCAGTAGGAGGATTAAAGAAGGGAGATAGCATCTGTCAGAGGGATAAAAAAGCAGGCAGCAGAGGAAAATAATGTCTTCATACACCACTGCAAGATTTGTTTTACTGTATCGTTAGTCAGGACAGCACTGAGCATTGCAGCACCAAACCCTGATGTGTCTTATAAATGGTAAATATAGACCTCTCAATTAAGCTGGATGAAGTGTAATACACAATAGCAGTTGGTGATCAAGAAAGAGAACGCAATGAGGCAGATGCTGCATAAACCAGTGGTCTACACTGAACAGGACAGTCTTTAGCTCTGCCCTCTCAGAATAGTTCTCTGAGCATAGAATCCACCTATCTCCACCTGGGATTCATACTTTTTGAGTTTTTGCTAGTTTTAGACTCCTACATTACCTTTTTTTCATGAAATATAGATGGAGGATGAAGTGATAATCCCATACCAGGTAGAATGCAGTGAGTGACTAGGTTTCCTGTGAATGCACATCTGTCCTCTCCCTGATCATCAGGCTACCCTTTACTGAATGAGAAAGAAAAAGAAGAAGTAACTTTATTTCTTTTCTGGTGTTGCTCCAGTGGACACAAATGAATGAACTATTAATTGGCCTAGTAAGAATATGCAAGGTCTGGTTACTGCACACATGTGGGAGAGAGAGGCTCTTTCCCTTCTCTGAGGAATGCTGACAGATTACATATTAAGCAGTCAATAATTTGGTAGCATTACCTAATTTTGATGGCATTTATTGTAATTTGCACAGGGAATACAGGATTTCAACCAAGTGAGCTCAGTTCTAATTATCGTATTTGATGGGGAAGAGCACCTAGCACTTTACAGGACCAAGTTCCTAAGTGGTAGTGGTACTTGACTATTTATCAGCTACTAATGAGCTTTCTAGGAAAACTCTGAAAAGAAAGCAGAGCAGCAACTTGAGTTGGAAGATATCAGACCTGTGACCAGTGGGAAAAATAGTCACTAGTTTTTGTTGGTTTTGAAGACCACTAAACATGAATGAGAGAGAAATTTTTTTTCTTTCTCCCATTCCTTCCTTCCCTCCACCTTTCCACATTTCCACCTTTCCACCTTTCCCTTTCTCTGAGTGAGTCACCAGTCTGACCCAGGACATATTTTTGCCTTATTAAGCCTCTTAAAAATTAAATGCATTTGATAAGATGTAAAGCTCTCCTATTTTATATTTGCTACACGTGCAGGAAACAAAAAAGAAGAAGAAAAGGAAACAAAATAAAAGGATTTATTTTTTCATTCACAGAGGGATATTCTCCTATCAGTTTCCTACCTATCACTAGTTCACAGGTCCACTGAATTCAATGGGACTCATGCTTTTCATTTAGGTGGTACTAGGATTAACGGCATGGATCAACACCTGCCAGTTGCAGCGCAAGTCCTTCCACTGAGTTCAGGAAGGATTTGGAAAGCCCAAGGTCCCTTTCAGCATGAATAAACTCACAAGGCTAAGATAAATAAGCATGTGAACATCTGAATGAAATGTTCCAAAAGTTTGTCCAAGTAGTAGGTCAAATAATTAGCTGCAGCTCTATGCAAAAGCCATGTTGAGCCAAAGCTTTGAGCTTTGATTTGATAGTCCTTTGTTTTTCTGAAATCTAACAAGTTTCATTCAGGGTTTGAATATGCAAAAAATTACACAGGATTATAAATACAAGAAAAAATATTTAAAACAATTGACAAAATTTTCACTCCTACAAGTGAAAATTGTGTTAAGAATTCTGTTAATTGCATGTTTTATTATCAACCCCTAATGACAACTTATGTAGTTCTTCTGAAGCTGCTTGGTTTCTTTTGTTTGTTTTCCTTTCTTTCGTTCAAAACCAGATTTTTGGCCTCTTAGAGACTCATATTGAACTATGCAGCTACAAATTACATGCTTATGTTAACAGATTTGCAATTAAAACTATACTAGTCTTCTGTTTTTCCAAATTGTATGAACAGAAAGCTTATGTTAGAAACAAATTTAATTAACTGTGTTTAATCTTGTTTCCTTTTTCTTTTCCTTCTTTCTTCAGAGTTAAGGACTGGATTTTATTTGAAATGGGCTAAACTGGCATCAGTGTTTTTTAACTATATGGAATGTCCTATGATTCTTAGCATTGAAAAGAGGGCTACATGGTCCTGTCAGAAAAAAAAACCACAAAAAAACAAACAAACAAAAAACACAACTTTAAATTGTAATAATATATTAAATATTGTATTATTATAGCAACTTTAGCTAAGCAACTAATACTATATTTAATTTTTTACAGAGAACTTTGATGAAATAATTTATTACAATGACTCACAGAAAAACTTGTTTTCAAAATGACAGGAGAAACTGTTGAAGATTGTGAAAAAAATACTAAAAATAATGCTCTACTAAGAATAAATTTAAAGATGCAAACAGTGAGTCTGACTTTTTGGTACTAGGGATTTATGAATGAAATTAAACCCAAGGCTTGGGGGGGGGGAGGGGGGGCAAATATTTTTTTTTTAATTAAACATTTCTTTTAAAATTTAAACTTTCTTTTTTTTTTTCTCAAGAGAAAAATAAATAACAAAAAAGAAAATAATGTGTTCTGACCTAGACTGCAGCTACCTATTTAAAAGAATGCTTCTGAAAAAATATAAAGATCAAGGTAATTACCTCATAGTCAACTGATTTTCCAGACTGTACCATATAACAGCATCAGCACTTTACAGATGTTCATCTAAGATTTCTTATGAAGGGAATAAAAATCAGAAGAAAAGAAAAATAATACCCACAAAAGAAAAGCATTTAATTTTATATCATGTGTATATCAAAATTCAATGGTGTGGAACGTACAAAAATGCATATTTATTTATTACCTATGGGATATTCAGTAGTTTATAACAAGGATCTGAATTAATAAGTGCGATTAGATATTTGTCTGTTTGGTCATGCAAGCATTTTATTCTCAAAGGGGATTGATAAAAAAAAAACACAACAGTTCAAAGAGGTAAGTAGATAGACATTTACAATTCAGATTTCAAATGTTTTAGGAACTATTTTGGTTGACAGTATATGATGGTAACACATCTGTGGAAATCAGTGCTCAACATCCTGATCAGATAAGACAAAATACAGTGAAGCTGGCATAAGGTACTGTGGCAAAGGTCAGGCGAAAATAAAAACTCTTTTGTAACAATCATCTGAGCTGTAAATATGGTGAGGAAATAAGCCAAAAGTCTCACCATTTCCTAACAGTCCTGTAACCTATCTGATATTTCTACTCACCCCTTCACAGCCACCAGCCTTTTTCACCCAACCACTTGCTCACACAGGTAGGTACATGCAACGGGTCAATGAAGTTCACCATGACTTCTATTTCAACATACAGATTTACTACAAACTCCTTTTGCATATCAGAGTAGTCTAAAGCCAGATTTTCTCAGCCATGAATAGGTTCAGACATTGTGAATGAGAGTAATTTCACTGATTCAGTAGATTAAGCCCAGCGGATCAGCAATGCCAGTTTGTCATTAGTCCACTGGCTTCCAAGGAGGAGACAGAAGGCTTCAATTTTGTTTCAAACCTATGGTCAAATTCTTGCTGACTACAAGAACATCAAGGTTTCACTTTATGTGTGCAACATCACCAGACATAAAGTAAGTGAGAGTTAAGTGTGGTTCCTATTTTAAGAAAACCATTTGGAACACAGAACAAAATATTTTCTCTGGCTGGCTGTTATTCCCATGGGAATGAGAAGAAGGAAACGGAGTATGTGTAAACCAAAGTAAAACTCATCAAGCTTTTGATCTATATGTAACATTATTTCAAGAGCCCTTTTTTTTTCTTTATAACATATTTTCCGTCTTTTAGTTTCAGGTTGAGCTGCTCCACTTTTCTCAATAAAGCTTTACAAGAGTATACTAGACTATAGACTGAAAGTGATGGACTCTGTTCTTCCAAAGTAAATACATTTACCCGACCAAGCATGCAAAGAGTTTTTCAAGCATGCGTTCATCATTTCTACTCACTTAGCTTATCCAGTCCTCTTCCATGCCTTCTTCCTAACTATGGCTTCTTGCTTAATATCCCCTGAGCATTTCATAAAATCATAGAATGGTTTGGGTTGGAAGTGACCTCACTAGGTCACATTGCTCAAAGTCATGTCCAACATGACCTTGAACACTTCCAATGATGAGACATCCACCGTTCATGTCCTGATAAGAAGAGACTCAATTCTTCCTGCCATTAAAGATCCATAGAACATGTTTGTTTTTACAGGCTTTGTATGATCTGTATCCTGATTTCTCATATAGGAGGTAGGGTAGGAAAAAATCCTAAGGCAAATATTTTATGACTTACATTCTCTCCTATGATAGAACTCTTCTCTGAATCTCTGTAGGCTTTTGAGTAGAGGCTTTCCCCCTCCCAGTAAACCAATCAGGGATTCAAAAGAAAGCTTAAATTCAGAACAGCATACAGATTTCAGAAACAGCTAAAACTGGAGGTACAGCTGAATGCAGTACAAGGATATGCTGTCAGACAGCAGGAGGAGTACTAGACATAGGCAAAGGCACACAGTCCTGTATGAAATCTGGTAATAGAATTTGTCTTTCATTGTATAGCAATAAAAGGCAAGTGGAAGTCTGTGTCTGGCACATTAACAGTGATGGACAAAATTTCCCAAACAAACCAGAAGCTGATTCAAGAATATAGGTTTTGGCTTTTTATGTTTTTTTTTTGGGGGGGGGTTGTTTGTTTTTTTTTTGTCATTATAAAAATTATTTGCAATTACGAAGGGTTTATTGTTTCAGGGTTGGTTTGTTTCATTGTGGTTTTTTTTTAGTTCACTATTTTAAAGGCATCCTCTGCTGCTACTAAAATTACATTTCCAGACTACTCTGGAAAAGCTCTTCTAGTACTCTAATAAGAATTGGGTGAAGTCAGTATGAAGGAATCATAATAAACTTATCTTTGAATGGTCCAAATTATCCAATATGAGAAATATACCTTTCTTGTCAATATTAACTTTATTATACATACCGTTATACAGGGAACAATCAGGGTCAACTTCAAATCAAATAGGTCTTCTTTTATAGGTCTTCTTTACTTAGCAGAGCACAGTGTATTCCTATTTTATAAAAATATTATGTAATTATATGTTTTCTTCAAGGTCACTTATGATTGTGATTGCATTATAGAAATTCAAGGCTTGACAGAGTTGTAAAAATCAGCCTTGCGAAACAACAGAATGTGTTCTAAGAACTGCATCAAAACTCCAAGGGTTAAATGATACATTGAAGCCATGTCACTGTCAGTTTAGCCTCATGTGACTTAAGAAAACTCAAAATTCATCTCATGTTTTAGGGAAATGTAAAATAAAGGGCATTGTGGCTGCTAATCCCTAACCCAGTTGCACACTTACTCCCACCAATTTTGACAGAACGCAATAGTATCAGTTACTCTGACTTGTCTGCAATAAACCATGCTGAAACTTTTTGCCCTCCTAATCCCAGTATCTGGCTCTTGTCATCAGTAATACTTTGAATTTCTGCTCCTGTGTATAGGTAATTTTAGGTTACTTAGGGGGCTGGCAATGTGAGCAGAAGAATCCTATAGTCAAGAAGTTTCACAGCTGTTTGATGGAGGCTTTACAGATTGCATGAGTTTCATGAGTTTGTGGTAGGGTTTTTTCTGTTTATCACTGCTGCGTGAGGTGTCATGGATGTTGATACTATATTTTCCAGAAGAGCAGAATTTGGTGCAAAATTTACCCATAGGAAAGCAGTTATGAATTGTTTCTTCATCTTCAGCCAGAACAGTAACACAAATCTATCCTGCATTTGAACTTACACAGTATTTTGTTTAAAGCAAAGATGGAAATGAAACAAATGTTTCATAGGCCTGAACATTCTCTTTCTTAGTAATGCTTAGCATTTAGAAACTTAACACTGAATTTCTCTGCCAGGTCCTGTACTGTGTGCGATCAAATTAAAAACCTAGAGCTAAACAACCTCCTCTTTGCTAATCTTCTGGTAATCAAAATTCCCATTTAAGTGTTGATATTCTGTCTCATTTATAATTCAGATCTCATTTCACTCCTTAAGAGATGTCCCTGAAGTGTCAAATTTTAAAACTGAATAAATAAATTTCTACCCTAAATAAAAAGCATGAATAAATCCATTATAAGCACAGTGGATTAAACAAGCAAATGAATTTAATGCAAATTGCAGTGCCTAGCTGACATCTCCTACCACCTCTACAGCAGATCTAGAGCTCTGAGTCAGGTAAATAGGCTCTATAAAATACGGGGGAAAATTAAGTTCTTCACTGAATATAAACATACTAAGAAAACTGTTTAAGATAGTCAGAGGAAATATAAACCTTCCATAGTCTCCATATCCATAATAATTCCAAATCTTAAAACAATTTTCTCTCCAGGGTACGTATACCATATGCAACACTGCAGGAAGAATATATGCAAGAATATAAAATGTAATTCCTTTGCTTATGGGAGGTATCCCTGCTTTTTTCCTCCAAATGCCAAAGGACTGAACTGAAATGAGGGAGAGTAGATTTAGCAAGCACTATGATATTACTGAGGAAAAAGTTAATTCCTTTTTCTTTCTCATCTTTCTTCTTGCTCTACTTGCATTACTGCACACTTTCACACTTTTTTCAATAAAGTGGTTTAAAAGTATTCAGCATGCTGGTGGTGGTGGTTCAAGTTCTTCCTGTGGCTGAGATCTGCATTCTTCTGGTAAATGCCTTCCCTTTCAGGCTAGAGGGCATTGTTTGCCTGTTTTCTTGTTCTTTCCCCCCCATGTGTGACATGTTTCCAGTTCCAAATTAATGGTGACGGGAAAAGAGAGCCTGGAAACAAGAATGACATAGTCAAGAGGGCAGATAAATTTGTTTGCTTCATATCCTTTTCCTTCTCCAAGCCTTAGCATCTTGCTGTAATACATTTCACATCATCCATCACATCCACTTACTTCACGACTCATTACCTCCTCTTTCCAAAAGGTGATCCTCCAGGGATGTGCCTGCTAAGGACACCTGGTCCAGAAAAGAGGAAGGCAAAGTCAAATGTTCCATGCACCATGAGGCACAAGATTTCCAAATCCCAAAATTTTACTTTGCATCAAGGAATTTTCTTTATTCAAGAATGTTTGGGGTTTTGGGGTGTTTTTTTTTAATCATGGGGAGAAAAAAATTCTAACTAGTTCTATTTTCAAATGCCGTAGTGATCCTAGAATCATGAATTTAATTTTAAAGTACCATTAGCTTGTTATTTGAAATAGTCGAGCATTTGCTGGTGACTTCATAATGCAATTTGCTTTACTTTTTCATTACAGTAAGTCTTAACATTAAATGATACTAAGTTCATCATAAACCAGAAGGGAGATTTGTAACCCATCATTTTAAATCTTGAGAACATATGCTCTTTGCCTGTTCTGATTGTTATTTCCATGCTATTTTCTCATTCTCCTAGAATCTAATTGTAAATGTAGGACAAACAACAAATGCAGGAAATGAACTTAGCAGGGGGTTTGTTGTTGGTTTTGGCTGTTTGTAAACAGTGCTACTGTTTATAAGTGTCATTCCAAACAAATTCCAACTGTTAAGAAAAATCTGTCCTTGTATGCTGATGGAAGATAGTTCAGAGAGCCCCTCATGAGTGACGTATTTACCAAATCTCAGCTCATGGGTTTAATGTATCATTTTCTCTTTTAACGTCTAAATAGTCATTTAAAAAACGAAACGTAAGGCAAAGAATGAATTAAAATTTTGCATACATTTCTCTGAATAATTTCAGATGGCTTTTCTACAGGATGCCACCTGGATCTCCAGAAATGCTTTTTCTACTAAAGCACATTCAGAACTGCTATTTCTTAATAATCCTGGAGATTCCAAAACCTAATTGTTTTCTTTTCTAGCCACCAGGTGGCAATCATAAATTTAGCCTGCTCCATCAACTCCTCTGAAGGAGACACAGCAGGCTGAAAATATGCTGTGAGCATAAAGCAGAAAAAGGTATCTCCATGGTGACTATTATACTATGTTGTTTATCATGGGTGAAACTAGATGAAACCATGTTCATGCTTCTAAATTACATATTTCATCTCATTAAGTCCTGAGCAGCTAACCTTGAAAAAATATGTTCTACTGGAAGACGTACTTTGTTTCATAGTCTGTAGATAGCTTATTACCCATGTGGTATTTTCAGCCTTCTGGACACTTACTATAGTGAGCATTTCTGCAAAACATTTATATGGGTTTTCAAATTGCTTTTCCTAGCCAAGTAAAATATCTAATTTAATAATAATTCAGCCTAAAGTACTTGTTTGTCTTCTATCAAGGCTTTAAGTGAGTCATTACAGGGCTAAGGCAGGCAGAGAAAGAGGTTCTACACTTTCCCTCTTGTGTCACTTGGATTTTAAAGAACTGAGAGCCCTGTAATAGCAGCTCAGTTTTCAACACCATCATAGCACTCTGAAAAGTAAAGATGGAAAGCTCTGGTCCATATATGTGTTTAATTTGAAACATTCTTGTTGAAATACAGCTAAAAAATCAGTAGATCTTATTTTTTTGCCAAAAGTGCTTTAAGATCCTAATCCCCACTGACTCTTAGGAGTGGAAGTGCTTTGGACCAAAAGAAAAATTTAGCTCACTTTTATTTAATTTTGTTTTTCTTGCAGGTCTACTGCATTTAGATCTTTTCTATAGATCTTTCATTCTTAGCTCCCATCCCTTTGAACTCACTTGAAACTGTCTTATGCTTAGTTCCATTTCAGCTAAGTGGAAAACAAGACCACAAAACAGAGCTGTAAAGGATATGCTGATTTTGCCTAATCTGATAGAATTATGTATTTTGATTATAGAATCATAGAATCATAGAATCGTTAGGGTTGGAAAGGACCTTAAGATCACCTAGTTCCAACCTCCCTGCCGTGGGCAGGGACACCTTACGCTAAATCATACCACCCAAGACCTTGTCCAATTATGCCACATTATTTTTGAAAAGAAATAGCAGAAAGCAAAAAAGATTTTAAAACAACTGGGGAAAAAAAACTAGAAATACAATAAGGATATCTGTAAAAGAAAAGTTACATAGTTGGAAATAAGAGAACTTAGAAAGAAGAAAAAAAAAAGCAGAGTAAGAATTGTTGGAAGCCTCCAATGGGCTTAAAGAACATCAGGTTTATACCATGGAAATAAGAAACTTTGTACTCAGTGTCCTGTTTACTGGTTGAAAGTCACTTTCAGAAACAGCAGTGTTAGCAGGATGTGAAAAAATAGTAATAATAAGACCATCTCACTCTACGTGATGTAGCGCAAAAAAAACCCCAGAATGACACTGTTGGTGAGTTAGCTATTTACTGCTTCCTATTTTAAGCAGTCTTCAACACACTTCTGGAATATTTGTAAAGTACAAGGTAGTAAACTGGTAGTCCAATTTTGTCATTTCATGTAGAAATTCCTGTGATCATGCAGTCTGTTGTTTCCTTTAGCTTTTCACTGCCCTCCAGCATATGCACTGCTTTGTACCTTGTCCCTGGGCAAAGCCAAATTTCTGAAGTACATTTCCACTACAGTTTTAACTGTCCCTGTCTTCCAAAGATATACTAAATTTCATTGCTTACAATCAAATTCAGAACAAGTACAAAGTCTTAATATTACTATTTGGGGAAAAAAAAGACAAGGAAGTTATGATTTTTAAAATAGAGAGGGTCTACCTTTATTCAGTCACCATAACAACTAGAAGGACTTGGTTCGTGAATCGGAGGTATTTTTCTCTGGGGCTAACTTGTGATTCTCTGTAGGAGCAGTTAGATGGCACTGTTGATACACCATTCGAAGCAACCATTCTTTATTTCTGGTTTTGTCAGAAACCATCACTTCAATCCAACATTATAAAGTCAAAGCATAATTACCACTAATGCTTCCCCTCTCTTGAGCAATGCCATCAGGGTATATCCTGCAAATGAATGGAAACTGTTAATTATAATTATATTAGACACCCATATTGTACATCTCAGCAGTGCTGGTGTCGTCTTTGGATCTTTGTTTATCATTACACAAGAGACATTAAAGTAAAAGGATGGAGACCACAGTGACAACACTACTTTAAAGTATGAAAATTATGCATCCTATGTCACTAACAGCTCAGGCTAATAATTTGAAAATGCTTGCAATTGGATTACTCTGTACCTGTATTTTATGCATATGTCTCAAAAAATAGAATGTTTAATTAATTTTCTTTTTTTTTATTGTTTGCAATCTAATTAATATATTTTATTTCAATTATAAGGCAGTAATATTTCATATTCATTTTGCATTGTATCTTCATTTTTCAACCCAGCCTCCAGCGAACTGTTTCAAACAAAGCTATAATATGTGTACAGTACAAAATTCTGTCTCTAAAGAAACTGAAGAATAGCATGTACTTTCTTAGCTCTTCATCCTCTCTTCTTCACACCAATTTCCCTAGTTCTGTTTTCCTCTTCACAAAAAGCCTGGTTTATTATTAGCTTTCTGACCTTTCCAGAAAAGACCTGTCATCTTTCGCTTAGCATTTTATTTAGCCCATCTTCCACAATCTGCCTGGTGCACCTCCCTGAAATTTTTCAGCTGTGCTATCATTTGCTGCACTGTCTCTGAAGGTGTTACTTTATTCAGACTTCTGCTGATTCTTCCCAGTTGCCTGAACTTAGTATCAGGAAAGTATTACTTTAAGTGCCCATGAACACATTCGTTTGTACCCTCCACAGTGGTGATGCAATTGTACTGTTATAAAAGACCTGCTGGTTGTAAATGTGCATCTTCTTGCAGCTATAGCAAGACTGAGTAAGCCGTTACTGACTGCAGCAGATCCTTACATAGGTCCTAGCAACCATTGCTACCAGCTTTATCTCCATCTGAAGAGTGAGCTGAGGAGCTCATCCACTTACTGAAATGTTTCATTCAAAATGAGCCAATCTGCAATGAATTGCTCATTGGTTCAAACTGATTAAATGACTAAACATGCAACTTTTCCCTAATCAGACTATGATAAGAAACTGGCAAAGAGCTATCTCTCAAAAGTTCAAAATACAGGTGCCAGGACTCAGCTTTTGCCTCACTGTAACCAACACAAGGTCTCTGTTCAAAAAGCCTTTTACCATCCTGAATCACACTGCTAAATAGCCACCCACTCTTACCCATTTCAGAAGCCCATCTGGGCAGCACACAGATATTTCTCCTTGAAAGTAAATTCCTGGGCATCATTCTCTTAGGGAAAATATAGTTTGCTTCTTTTTTTTTTTTTCCAGTACAACTTTCCAACCTTTTTCAAATCGAAGCTGGCCTATTGCCAGGATTGCTGCCATGTGGTCAGTAGTCTGGAAGCTCTAAGAGCTGCATGGCAAGCTGACACCCTCAGGGTTCTGGGTGGCCTGGATACACAAGTAGGGAACCTGGAAGCCTTCACTACAGGTAGCGTTCCTTAGCTTCCCCAGGTTACCAGCCCTGCAGGATCTTGCCATGGGGAGTGTCAAGGAAGCAGAAAGCAGGCTGTTAATCAAACAGATTTTTCCTGAGAAACCTTCCTGGATCCAATTGGGAAATTAGAAGAATTTGACATGTTTTGGTGGAACATTTGAAATGTTGTTGAATGTGCATTTCCCTGTGGAAATTTTCCAGACAGCTGTCATAAGTTCAGGCCAAGAGATATAAACAAACAAACTGAAGACACCATAACCATTCTCTTCTTTTTTTTTTGCATTAATGCCTTAGAAGCTCATTTTCAATAAAATCCTTTGAGTGCACTTACTTTACATGAGCTCAGAGATAATTATGTTGACATTCTGCCTCTCTTCAGATAAAAAATATCTTCCTTAAGAACTGATAGAGATTCTGCATGAATATATGACAAATTTCACTTAGTTCATATGCAACACTCAGGCAGATAGTATCTATTCTCCACCTTAGCAATTACTCATAAGCAATTATTAGATCAATGTTCACATTGCTGCATATTCAGTCAGGTCCCATGTCCTCCCTATGTCTCAGAGCCATATAGATCTTCATGCATGAAACTTTTGGGAAAGTAAATCATGAAACAGACAAGGGTATATTTATGACTGATCATTGTGGAGGCTCTTACTCTGGCATCTTAAAGGTAGGCATCACGGCCTGACATAGTCATTTGATGTTCCCTATGGAAAGAACTAGAAATTTCTTCAATGACTCACATCACCTTCATATTCCCAAGTTAGGAACCTCTAAGAGTAGTCAGACAAACTGCAGTCTAAGAATGCCTGTAACTCTTTGCTGATTATAAACAAATCTTGGGCAAGTAGGTCAAACCTGGACATCTAACTTTGGGAGTTTTAAAGTTAGTTGAAGTGTGCCCCAGTCTGTAGTCTTCATACAAAAAATAAAGGTACCTCTCTCATTCAAAAGTATTTAATTCAAACTATTAGGAGGACCTGCTGGATGTATCTGAACCTGTCAAACATAATGTTGGTATTGACCTTTTTGACTTCAACTGAACCACTTTATCAAAAGCTGATAACATAGTGTCCCATGAACATATTATTTCACAAATTCATTCTGCACTTGTTCCCATTTAAAGTCAAGTTTCAGTTCAAAGGGTTTTGTTCTCTTATTTGAAGCTGTTCAGGAAAGAGTGACCTAAGGCATTTGCATTTAATTATGGTTACCAATCTTACTTGATCATGAAAGCCTCAGTCAGTTAGGGAGACAACTGAAAGTAAGAAAGAAGTTCACACTGAACACTTAATAGGAAAGACATCACATCTGCTCAGTATCTTGGTGGCCAGGTCAGGAGTTTGTTGGAGCTCTCAGTTCCATATAGCTTTGCTGTAACATTTTAGCTGACTCTCTGTGGTATGTATGCATATACCACAAATCTGTATTTGAAATTCAAGACAAGTAGATATAGCTAGATGTAATTCATTTCAGTATACACACAAATACCATGTTTTTATTATTCCCAGTAAGCTCATACTTTGAAAAAAAAAGGTGTTTGAAATTTTTATTTATTTCCACACACAAAGAATTTTAAAATAAACCATATCTCTCTTCATATAGTATTGTTTTTTTTTTAAGAAAAAAAAATGCAGGAAAAAATGTAAATTAATGGACAATCATCACTCCAAGGACTCAAAGTACAGAAGGCCACATACAAACCCACTGCAAATAATTTGATAGACATCTGCTTAGATCAGATCTGTATTTAGGTCGTATGATTTCTCTAATATAATCCAACAGAAAAAAAAGGATTCCTTACCTTACCTAGGGTAAGTAGATGCAATACCATCAAAGATCTTGAAAACAAAAAGTGGAATTTCAAGTGATTTTTAAATATTTTTCATTTATGCTTTTCCTTACCATATTTTTTTTTCATGCAATTCATCAATCATTTTAAAATGGGAAAATACAGCTTTCAACTGTTTTCTATTTAGCAATGCACATTTGAAAGGCAGAATAACAAAATAGAAAAATACACTTTTAATTTTCTTTATTGAAAACCTTCTCAGTATTTCCTCACTTTACTTTTAGTGCATTTAATTAGCAGGCTACACAGCTGTTTAAAACTCCTTTTCAAGTAGATCCTACCATGACTGTGAACAAGAGCAAGGATGAATATTCTAAACACATTTAATAAAGCTGCAGTCTCTCCTTGTTTGCAAGCTTCTCTTTTTACCCAGAAGCCTCTTGTTCCTCTTATTTTCTAATTTGCCCATGGCTTCTACAGTTGATCTGCTCTCTAGTCCAGATTACTTCTATTGCTGCAAGACCTCTCAACAAACCATCTTTTCTACTACCCAGTGCATTTGTATTAAACAATATAATGAGGTATACTGTAGTAAAAGATATAACCAGAATGACAGAGTAATTGGAGATGGAGGTAGGAGAAAAACTTGCTTTAATGCCCTTATATTTTAAACAAACAGGGGGGTTTATATTAAAAAAAAAAAAACACTCTCCTGAATTTCCAGAGCCTTCCCTCCCCCCTTCATTAGCTGGACAATTTAATTTAGTGGTTTAAAAAAAAAATCCAATTCAGTGCTGCTTTGTTCACCTGATTGTATTTTTCAATGCAAAATGAAACTAGCCCACTGAAAAGCTATGAAAGAAAGTGTAGGGAAGGCAGAATGCAGAAGTTTAAAAGCTTCCTTTTTCATTCTTCTACTTCAGATACTGTTGCTGCCAGTTGTGTTTGTCAAGATAAAATAAAACTAACAAGATAGCAGGGTGAGAGAAATAGACTGTACATATGTGAAGAAGACAGACTCCTCAGAGGAAGAATTCAAAATGGACAAAAAGTGATCATGGGATAAAAAGGGACTTTTTCCCTTGTAAAATAAAAAGAAAATAATCACCTTACAAATGTGCTGGACTTTGTAAATTAGTATTTTGTAAAACTCTGTCAAGACTAAAGTAAGAGTGAAAGATTATTCAAAATATTTTTTACTGCTATTATCAACTGATGTCAGGATTTGAACCTCAGGGCTTTATGAACTCTGCAATTACGAAAAAAATAGTGATAAGATCTAAGGCCAAATACAACTCTTAAAATTTCATTTTTTAAACTAGCAGACAAAGAGAATGGAAAGCCTATTACAATAAGGAGAAGGCCACGCACATCCAAACCCAGGTGTAGGCAGAGACACCAGATGAGCATACAACCAATACTCACTGTATGTCAGGTTTGGTTTGGTACCTGAGTAAGGGTTAGGGTTAGGTCTTTGTCACCAGCTAAACGGAAGCAGCTGATGTTGGAAGGTGAGGAGTAGTGAAGACCAGCTGTCTCCCACTTCAACTGTAAAATTAGCCAGCCCATCCTGCCAGCTCTGATCCTAGAGTCTTTCAGGAAGAAGAGCTGAGGTATCTGCACCTATAAGAAGCCTGAGAGTTTAAAAATGTGATAACTGATAGAAATGTCCTTGATCGTGCAACAGAGGTATGCAACAAGCAAGGGTGCAAGCTAGCTATTGTTGTTGCAACGACTGATTAAAAATACCCTAGAGAGATTTTTCTTGGATAGAATAGGGTGGCAAGGAGGAACTACTGTGTCAAATGGCTGGCATCACAGATGTGTAGGAAAAGAGCATCACCACGTCATTACCTTATTCTTCCTGCTGTTGGTAACAGCCAGAGACTAATTCAGGTTTTGTTAAAATAGTGGTCTGATTCAAGATGTCCATCCTTATATATTCATATGATAGCTCAGGTTTCAAGATAACACGACACTAAAAGCCTAGGAACATTTCCAATAAGTTCAGAGATGCCTGTGCCACTGCCTTAATATTATGCTTCTTAATTGCCTTAATGAAACAGGCCATCAAGTGTTCCATCCCTAGATATACTGCGTATGGGAATACAGAATCTAAAACCACTATTCCTTGAAAAGCAGAAAGATAGTATTAAGTAGGAGTATTTATAATAACTGTTTCTTGGAAGCTTACATAGATATTCTTTGTTTTTTTTTCATATCAATCTCTTCACATAGAGTGTCACTTCTTACTGGTTAAGTTCTGTTATCTCAAGACGTGCAGGTATCCACTGATTCACACTCAAGATGAGGACTCAATCACTGTCACTGTTTGTCTGAAGAGGCATATTTTATTCCGCTGTTGTTTACCCCAGCAAAGAATTCTTCCAGAAAAAGAAAGTAGCAGCATAAATACAAATTTTACAGGTACTATAATTTGTAGAAGAAAACTCCCAGAAAGAACCTCCAGAATTTGCATCCTTTCAAGTAGGAAGATAGGGTTATTATTATAGGAGTGCAGAAGATAGGTATTTCTCATGAACAGATAAGAATACTGGGTAAGACATGCCACCTGTTACATCCTTCAGTAATATGCAATGACTAATTGAGCATTGTTTCTCATTTCATATGGCTGCTGCAATGTTCTTTGTTAGCTTCATTAGGTTATGAGAATTAAACACTTGTAAATAAATGCAGTAGGTTTCAATCCTCATTTCTTACTTCTCATAACACTCATTTAGATTCCAGATGAAAAATGTTCCATTAGTCATGAGAAGTAATAGGCTTATAAATTCATTAATTTTGGATAGGCTTTTTTTTTTCCTAGTGAGTTAATAAACACAGTTTTCAGTTAGCTTCCTTTCTTTAAGCAGATAGGAAAGAGCTGGTTCCATTACATTTTGTCTCAATTTAATCCCTCACTGTTATGAGAAGTGGAAAATGCAATTAAATGCACTTCTGAAACCTTTCCCTAGAGTGCTGTTTACAATATTGCCTACATTAAGTAGTCCATGTGAGGTGACGCATCTGCTCTTCCATGCTGATGCTGTCCTTAAGAAACTTTAAAATCCCCCATTTTTTTGTCAAATAATAGGACCTCCCTCCCAAATAAACAGTAAAAACAGCCTCAACCCTTTAGTATAAAAAGATGCTTATCAAGAAGTGGTGATGTCATACATGGATTCCTGATGGATTTACAACAAATCACTGTCAAATGAGGCTGTATTTTTGTTCTCCCATTGTTTTCTCCCTTCCACATTACTGAGGGCTATAAACTTCCAGGGGACTTTAGCTGACCCCATACAAATTTCATATGCTTGCAATATTTCCTATCTATTTTTTCCTTCTACGCAACAAAAAGAAAGCTGTTAACTTTGGCATTAGGTATGCTCCAAATATGTTATTGCTTCATGCAAAGTGTGTCCAGATAAACAAGGTGGGATACAGATGTAACCCTCTGCATCTGTACACTTCTGCTTCCAAGGTCATCATCTAAGCTCAGTTTTTAGTTAGTGGGGGAAAAAAATAGGATTTTTAATGATTGACTCATCTGAACTGTTCGAAGACTTGTAGCTTAGGATGAGTTACAACTATTTATTGAGGAGCTACCCTCTTAAATTGTCCTCTGTTTACAACCATGCAGTTAAGGATCCAAAATCACTAGTTGCTTTTTAAAATCTTGACCTTTTAATTGAAGACTGATATAAAATGGGTTTGGTGTTACAGTGAGGTAAATATCCATTGCTCGAATAACTTTGCTAACACCAGAGGAAGTGAGAATGATCACAATAATAAATTACTACATACAATTAGTAAGGTTAAGAAAAAGAAAAAACACTCACCAGTAAAGCATCACAAATTATCTAGTACACTGCTTTTAAATTTTTACAAGAATTTTCATAAAGAGCTCCTAAAAAGAAAAATTCTAGGACAACAAGTGCTATTACAGACTGGCAAATTATCTATAAATAGGAAACAAAGTACAGGAATACACATGCAGTTTCCAGAATGATGGCATATATAAGGAACTTTACTTGACACCTGGCCTAGCATCTCCACAACCTGAAATAATCTTGAGTATTCTGGGAAAAGTAAAACAAAGAAAAGGGGTGTAAAAGTTGCATATGACAAAAAATAATTTCAAAACTTGGGTATAAAATTTAAAATGAAGAATTAAAGAAGATTTCATAATACATGGGGAAGTAGGTAGCAAAATAACAAATGAAACTCAACATCAGTGAGAAGAAGGCACCTCGTGGAAAAGTATAGCCATAAAAATATCTTTGTAGTTGCAAGCTCTAAGTTTGCTATTACTACTCAGAAAAGCATAACGGTGTCGCAGTATATCACTCCCAAAAATATCGACCCAGTAGTCAGGAATAGTGAGGAAAAATGGTGGAACACAAAGAATTATGAGGGAGGGGATTGGAAACAAAGTAGAAGTTTTACAGTCATTATGCTATTGTATAAATCTGTGGTAAGTCCCCATCAATGAATACTGCATGAAATTCTTGCTGCTCTCTCTCAGAAACTTAACAGAGAAATGGGAAAAGATACAAATAATGGAGATAACTTATTGGCAGAGGTTAGGAAGAGTAGGTGTTTTCTGCTTAGAAAAAAAAGCAAGTGATGGGGTAGGTATCAGTTAAATCAGGCATGGCAAGGAAAAATGACTAAGGCATGACTATTCACTGCTCTTCACAATACAAAACCAGAAGAGCACCTACTGATACCATCATGCAGAGTTTAACACAGAGAAACAAACTTTCACAAGGAGGACAGTTAAGCTGTAGAGCTTATTAGAGGAGAGGGTGATGGAAATTGTAGCACAAGAACTTACCAAATAAGAATGAGTACATAAGGGAAGAAGCCAAAAACAGTGATCAAAACTGAATTTCTGACTTAGTCTCTGTTTTTATCTGGAAAGTATAAATATACACAAAAGAAGAATATTAGCTGGTTTCTTATACACTTTTCCCAAACTGGCCATCGTTTGAGTCAAGATACTGGGCTTCCCAGGTTCAGGTCCCAGTTAGTACAGTCATTCCCATGTCCTTAAAAATTAAGGTAGAATATTTAGAATTTAAGTGATATTTAACAATAGTTAAGACCAACAGTAAGACCTGGTATATTATTTAACAATTATACTCTCAGTCTCTTCATCCAAATGAAGTTTTTACCTCATTCTGGTTCACTGGCTAGGGAAAATTCACTCAGAGAAAAAAGTTGTCATAGCTTATGAATCAAAAATTTAATTTCGTACTGTAAGAGGAAGTCCTTTCTTGAAAAATATGTAATTACTCTGAAATGTTAGGGCTACATTTTCAACAAGATTTCTTTACTCCAATCTTTAAATTGTTAGGGCAAACACATTTCTCTGGCTACAGCTTGTTTTGTAGCCAAAAGTGGAATGAGGAAAGAAATAGAAAATTTAAAATTGTTCTATTTTGTACTGCAGGTTTCTAGTTTTGATGACAAAAATCTTAAAGTTGAATGTTTTCTCTATATCATGACAACTTACTTTCCTGAAGGTGTAATTTTAAGGCATAACCAAAGTTGTACAAATCAGTGCTCTTTGCTATGTTGCTCTCTTTCCAACATATATTTGAATCAAATAACAAGAATTTTTGAATTTAAATTAGTTCAAGTTGCAATCATGTGGAATCTCATACTGGCTTCCAGAAAGACAGCTAGTAGTCATTCCTTTAATTTATTTTTTTTTTAATTATTTTTTATTTTTTTTATGGTATAGGAATACACGTGCCTGGTCTCCCAGACATTTATTATCTGCTTGTATTTAGCTTGTTTGGGCTAGGTTACCAAGCAACTTGTATAGTCTACCAGATAGACTTTTTATAGATTCAGGGTCACAGAGAGATATTTAATCCCTGACTCTCACAAGAAGTGGTTAAAAGCTATTAAACTAATTTCTGAGGTCCTTCATATAATTTTGGAAGAAGATGGAGGATTTTTTAAACAGTCTGAGAGAGTGAAGCTTCTTATCTAGTAGTATGCAAATATGAAAGAGAGGAAAAATAAAACTGTACATATTTTTTCCCTGAAGGGACCCATATGCACAAAATTTCTGCCTTGGAATAGCTGTGTAAAGTTCATTTTTGCTCTTTTTTCTGGCATGTCATATCCTTTGATCCATGAAATGTAACAGGGCATTAGGAAGACTGTTCAGGAGGAAGGTTTCTGTGAACCTTTAAGTGTGTTTTCAGGTTTTTCTGCTTTTCAGCCCAGACCACTTATATGTGTGAGTCTCTTCTGGTCCTAAGAGAGAAGAAGAAAAAATTACTTAATATGACAATGCCAAAAATTTTAAAGCATTTTTGTCTTCTCCTAAATTTCAAATGTCATTTCTGTGTTATATGTTGCAATATTTTGAGTGTGGCTGGAGTACAAGTCTTCACAACAGCAAGTTAGTACTGTATCATACACTGGATGGGAAATGGCACCTCAAAAGGCACCCTCACAAGGAAAGAAAACTGTACAATTTTAAGCTAGTGCAAACATAAGATCAGTTGGAAACTCAGAAAAAATAATTTTGGGTGGGCAGAAAATGAAAACACAGCAGGGTCATCTATCCTCCTGGCACTTGAGAAATACCTTGCAATATACAGTTCAATTCTCTTCCAATTGTTCAGCTGTCTACATCATTAACCCTGGAGCCAAGAAAGTAAACAGACCAGCAGTTCTAAGACTGCCATTCAACACCATGAGGAATTCAGACTCATGTCCTTACAATTATCTCCACTGCTAATGATTTGGAAGAGGAATGTTTTTACAAGTTTGGGTTGCTAGGACTTGAAGGAAGGATGATTGGCGGCCTTTACCTTGTTAGATTGGACTGTTTTCAGTTTTGTTCCTTTGCTAGCAACTCTTGCATCTACATTTGATTGCTTTGATATTAGTTTTATTTTCTTAGCAGTCTAAAAGCAGGCAGTTTGTTTTGCTTCCATTTCTGTGTATCTTTGTGCCAACTACCTTTTGATTTTCTTTGGTTTCCCTGTTTTTATCACAAGGTAAAATGATGATAAAAGTACGTTTATTGCTGTACAGAAAGAGGAAGCCTATAACATAGCTTTTGCCACAGGAAACATTGTTTGAAGAAGGATTAATTGACTCAATCTGTCAACATTTTGGCAGTAAAAAAAAAAAAAAGAGCAAAGAGCACCTCATCATTCCTACATAATAAGAGACCAGACAGACACATTTGTTTGGGATCAAGAGATCCTGGATGCAGATATTTACTCTACAGTTTGCAATTGTCTATTGAACAAGAAATCATACACCAATTGTTTCACGTCTAATTCTGGCATTATTCCTACAAATAAGGTTAAATATGTTCTAGGAATGTTTGTCACATCATCACCTTGTCACTCTGTACAAATTGTTCAATCTTCTGTTAATGAATGAATTCTTTGTACGGCTAGTGGGAAATCATGAAAAGGTTAAGGAGGAGGAAAGGAAAGATAAAACAAACACCACCTTGCTTTCCTTGCTACGCAGTCACATATTTTGTTTGGTGTGTGGATGTTTCCTCCTCCCTCTGCCTGCATTAGCCTGCAGCCTGACTGTTAAGGCAGTTTCCTGAAGCATGAAAGTGTCAGGCTTGAGACTCTCTTTTCCCATTCCCACGGGACTATTGTAACCCCTTGGTACTTAAACAGGATAAATCAACCTTTTCGGTGATGTTTAAAAAACTGTGGCAACTGCAAACAGATTCTGTGTGGAACTCAGTCTCACACACCGTACAGCATTCCCAGCAAAGCCCTACAAGGCACTAAGGCAGAACGGTATCTTGTTTCTGGATTCCTGTCTTAGGCAGGTGTTACAAATACAGGCATACATGTAGTTTACACATACTTACCTTGAATAATTTAATGTAAAAAATAAGGTACCTCCACAATCAGGCAGGGGCTGAGACAGATATTGCAGGATCTGCAGTCTGGGTTTTGATGCATAGTTCTTCAACCAAATTAGTTTAAAGCTTGGATTCACTGCAGCTAACATTAGCTGGTTAAATTGTTGGCATTTACTTTTCACAATTAGTGGGGAAAGGTAGGTAAGCCCCTCTAGAACAGTAATTAATTTCATCAAAATTAAGCAGGGTGAATTGTCTTCTGGAAGCACTCATTTACCTACACTAGCTAGAGGAAGCAAATATATCTCAGTTTAGAAGCCTTGGATTTGGATGGATAAAATTAAGAGATAGGACCCCACCCTAGAAAATAAAGTTCTTTGGATTAGGAATAAACCAATAAAATGTATATTTTATCAAGTACGTAAACTTGATGAGAACATGAAAATTTTCACCATCTCAACATTTTGAGGTTCTGAAGACTTCTTGGCAGGTTGGAGCTCATTCTAGTCTGTGAACATCTAATGCAGATCAAAAGTTTAAATCCAGAAATATAGTCATAAAGAAAATTCCCATTTAATTTTTCAGCTAAGAAAAAATGTTTTTGCAAACTATTTCAAATTAATTTATTTTGATATCTATATTTATGTTTTATAGGTGTGCCAAGCCCTAAGCTTTTCACATGAGAATTTCTGGATTTCCAAGTTTCTGAATGTGGAGAGGTTCAGAAGTGTGAAGGCTCTCATAAAAGTGGTCTTTTCCACTTAGGTAGTGGGAGATGGAGGGTTGCGTGCCTGACTAATGTGCATTGGGGTACACCTGGAGGTCCTGATTTAGTGTCTGCTAAGCCTCCCACAAAATCATTCTGGATTTCTTCTCTGTCACATTCAGGCTACATGGAGTCTGTTAGAGAGAAGAATGTTCTCAAAATATTTACCTCAAATGGCAAAGACATTGCACAAGCATGCCTGTGTGACTACGGCAGTTTAGATACAGCTATTAAATATCACAAGGGATATGCTCATCTTATCTTCCAGTTTTTAAGTGCTTGTTTCACTTCTACTTTTCATCTCTTCTTCCTTTGAATTATTTGCAACAATCTCCTCCCAGTTTCACTACCTTCATTTCTTTGCTCTTTGTAAAGATCATTCATACTTCTTTTGCTTGTGCTTTCACTTTTCTTCTGACTCGAGCATTTTTACTAACTGCTGCCTACCACAGAGGCTGCTAAACAGACACTATTAGTGCCAGATGGCGGAAAATTGAGGAATGATGTGAAATGCATGGAATCCATTATTCTATCCTGCCCATGATTTTCCAGTGAACTTGACTAGAGCTTCAAGCAACAAAAATGCTGTGATTATCATTACTGCTTTATTATGGAAAAAGGATTTCTGGCGCTCTGTAAAATGTTTTCTTGACTAAGCTGTTACCCACACTTAAAAACTCAAATTCTCTTTCTGCACAGTTCTGCGGGTATTATAGGATATAATTTTTAACCTCGATCAGTTAATTTTCACTACCATTTTGAATTGCCCAGTATGGATTGCAAGACAAGAAGCTATTTCCTATCTGATGCCACTTTGAGGTAAGTGATCATCACAAGTAGCTGTTTCATATTTATATTCTTGATAGTGAAATCATCTAACAGTGTAGCACTTAACTCACACACTACGGCAAATTGGAGAAAAATAAAGGAGAAAAAAGCTAAGACCTTTCTTCCAAACCAGTATGAATGAGGGTTAAAATATACCACATCTCGCAGTACCTGACTTTTGGGTTTGTTAATGGAATCTAACCTCATCTCTCACATTGAACTTCACTCAGCCAGTGAAGGTATATGAGGGGGATGCAATTTCTCAGTTGCTTTAAATCAGCTTAAGAGCAAGTAGTCTTACCCTCCTGCCCTTGGTTATTGTCTCCTACAGCACTTCTTATACTGGTGCTAGCACTGTTAGCTGAACAAGGACCTGATCTAGTGGCAAATTTAACACACACACACACATATATGGAGGTGTATGGGTTAGTTTCATATTGATAATCTTCAGATGGATTGGTTGTCTTATCTGGCTGACTGCATAGAATCATAGAATCATAGAACAGTTAGGGTTGGAAAGGACCTTAAGATCATCTAGTTCCAAACCCCCTGCCATAGGCAGGGACACCTCAGAGGAAACCATGCCACCCAAGGCTCTGTCCAACCTGGCCTTGAACACTGCCATGGATGGAGGATTCACAACTTCCCCAGGCAACCCGTTCCAGTGCCTCACCACCCTAACAATAAAGAACTTCTTCCTTATATCCAATCTAAACTTCCCCTGTTTAAGTTTTAACCCACTACCCCTTGTCCTATCACTACAGTCCCTAGTGAAGAGTCCATTCCCAGCAGCCTTGTAGACCCCCTTCAGATACTGGAAGGCTGCTATGAGGTCTCCACACAGCCTTCTCTTCTCCAGGCTGAACAGTCCCAACTTTCTCAGCCTGTCTTCATACGGGAGGTGCTCCAGTCCCCTGATCATCTTGGTGGCCCTCCTCTGGGCTTGTTCCAACAACTGCATGTCCTTTTTATGTTGAGGACACCAGAACTGCACAGTGCTCCAAGTGAGGTCTCACGAGAGCAGAGTAAGGGGCAAGATCACCTCCCTCAACCTGCTGGTCACACTCCTCTTGATGCAGCCCAGGATATGGTTGGCTTTCTGGGCATAAATACTAGGGCTCATTTAAGAAAATGATTAAGAATGATGAAGCAAAAGAAAACTGCCCTCGATTGTCACAGAACAGAAATCAACATTGCACACTCAGTTATTCCGTGAATATACAACAATTATAGCTATCACTGCTAGCTACCTTGATAATAAATCCTGTACCATCTTCTAGTACTGAGTCCTATGTAGTATGCATCATTTAGATAGTTAAACTGGAAAACTATGGTTTAGAGCAAAAAGGCGATATTGTCTTCTTTCTACTTACTTACCAGGTTCAGTAATTCTCTTTTCACTGTTACCATAATTTTTGAGGAAAAATTGAAGGTTTTCAGTCAAAGAATGCAAAAGAAAGTGACAGCAAGATAGAATTTGCCCTAAAGATCTCTTGGTTCAGTGAAAGAATTATTATTCCTTTAGTGTGTATTTAAGAAATTAAGACAAGAAGACCTTTGCATAAAAGCCATCTTAGTGAAACCAGTTATTTATTTCTGTGAATGAGTGGTATACCACATTACCACCAAAAAATAATTCAGTACATTATCAGTAATAGAAGTCTTTTTTTTTTCTTTTGTGCTTAGTCATAGAATCATTTAGGTTGGAAAATAATTTTATGATCTTTGGGTCCAACCTAACACTACAAGTCCACCACTAAACTATGTCTCTAAGACCCACATATACACATATTTTAAATACCTTCAGGTATGGTGACTCAACCACTTCCCTGAGCAACCTGTTCCAATGTTTGACAAACTTTGTGGGGAAGTATTTTTTTCTAGTACCTAATATAAACTTCCCCTAATGCAACTCGAAGCCATTTCCTCTTCTTTCATTGGTCATTACTTGAGAGAGACTTGAGAAAGACAGCCACCTCGCTCCAGTCTTCTTTGAGGTAGTTGTAGAGAGTGACAAGGTCTGCCTGAGTCTTCTTTTCTCCAGACTAGACAACCCCAGTTCCCTCAGCTGCTCCTTATGAGGCTTGTTCTCAAGACCCTTCACCAGCTTTGTTGTCCTTCTCTGGACCTACTCCAGCACCTCAATGTCTCTCTTGTACTGCGGAGCCCAGAACTGAACACAGTATTCGAGGTGATGACTAGCCAGTGAAAAGTACAGGGGGACTATTACTTCCCTAGCCCTGCTAGCCACACTGTTTCTGACACATGCCAGGGTGCCATTGTCTTTCTTGGCTGCCTAGGCACACTGTTGGCTCATGTTCAGCCAGCCATCAGTCAGCACCCTCAAGTCCTTTTCCGCTGAATATTTTTTCCAGGCACTCTTCCCAAAGCCTGGAGCATTGCACGGGGTTGTTGTGTGGGGCCCAGGTGCAGGACCAGGTACTTTGCCTTGCTGAACCTCGTACAGGTGGCCTTGGCCCATCAGTCCAGCCTGTTCAAATCAGCCTTCCTACCTTCCAGCAGATCAACACTCCCACCCAGCTTAGTGTCATCTACAGACTTATACTTGGGAATAAATTCTAGCAGAAATGCAAATGCACATGCTGATTACAGCTAATTCCATGCATATAGATGTGCATATATACACACATACATGTACGTACACATACCTGTATATGAGTTTTCAGTTCAATCAACTTGGCTAAAATAGAGGGTCTACCAGCTTTCAGGTCAAACATGGAGTTATTCCTAGACTGGGTCAGTTTCAAAAGTGAGAAGCAGGGTGTTTTTATTTCACTATATTTCTTTATCCACTGGTAAGTATTCCAATACTTGCCCATCTATAACCTTTTCTTTACAGAGCATGCTGTAAGGCCTGTAATTTATTACAGTATTATTTTCTAGACACAGTAAGTTATATTAGTCATCTCTTTCACCTGTGAAAGATCATTCAGGAGGTGAAAGACCTTAGAGATATGGCAAACATTATTCTAACAAATGGTGAGGAACAGCACAGTATAAATCGTGTTTGTGGGCTGGGTGAAATGTTCAGTGATGAGTCTAAACATCATATATAAGAAGGGAAATTTTGTGAAACACCAAACTTCACTCCACAGGCAAAGTCTTTTCAGGTAACCTTTTGTGTCCAGTCTTGTAACTGTTCAATCTATTCTTGGCCAAAGTAATGTCTTCATGGTAACCATATTGCACATTAAATTATTTGCATCTTTCTGTCTATATATACAGTTTTGTCTGCCAACCTGTAATACTTCTAGGTTTTGCTGTTTAGTGATTATTGCCATAAAAGTAAGAAAAAGTAGTGTTGCATTAGTATGACAAATGGAGCAATTGATTGTCAATCGCTTCATGGCTTCTGGTCATTTTCAGGAAAGAAAATAACAAAACTGGTGCACATAGTACGACTATTCTATATTCATACATTATACATATGATACAAATGCATAATGTAAAGTATATTATAGGGGATTTTGAATGTAAATGTGCATTCTGGTGGAAATGCAGCTCCACCAAAATCAACAACCAGTTCAGATATGTATTTAGGGAAATATTTATTAACAGCAACTCAATATTCTACTCAAAATACACATCAGATGTCATAGGGAGATATGACTGTAGCAGTTGTGTAGGTGCTGTTCCTATTGCCCCTATCCTACATATTATTTTGTGGACGTTTCTGACATGATTTAACTCTATGACATTTTATTCATCACCTGGAGAATTCTCAATTTCACCCTAGCAAGTTAAAAAAGTAAAAAAAAAAAAAAACCAAAAACAAACCTGCAATTTTTTTCTTAATTTGATCCATATACTCTAGGCTGAAGTCAGAAGTGAAAAACTGACTTAATAGATTTCTTTGGGTTATATCAGACATTCATATTTCATCATATTCTTTGTAGAAATAACTACAGTATTTAACTTCTTTTTAGTTGTATCTTAAGGTTGATTGTCATGTGCACTGTAAATATTTTTATTTCTCTGTGGAGACTTCTAATTCTTTGATAGGAATTTAAAAAATGAATATCTTTGTCAACAAACCAAACCAAGGCTGGCATCTTGGAGCTGTGTGCTTTTCTTTCTGGGAAAAGACTACCTTCCTTATGATGAAATAGGGTCTTTTATGTTTAAGCTGTGTGTTGAAAGAATTGGCTGCCAGTCATGAGTTTTCAGGTATAAGCATGATTCTCAATAAATTTTCAAGTGATGTCAAAAAGTAAAATTTTAAAGATGTGGGGTTTTTCATGTCTTCTGGGAACAAGTCAATATTTTCCCCATGAAATACATTCTTTATGAATAATGCAATTTTACCAAAATTACAATTGCTCCTTAAAGTTTCACCAGTTTATGTGGTGATGAAGACTCTTTCTTACCTTAGATGAGACCTGTTGATGAATATGAGAATCTGAAAAGGAATGGGAAGGAAATCAAGAGGAACCACTCTGAAGAAAATTTTGTTTCCTCACAAATCACTGGAACTAATGAAGTCTGTTGTTTGGTTTTTTTTGCCATTACCTGTCTCACAACTGATTATATTTGATGCCTAAAAAGCTGGTAGGTCTGATGAAAACCCTTCCTTTTGTTGGGGTGTTTATGTCTTCTATGTCTTGATACGTTCTAGACTCAGGTGTCTAATGTGTGCTCATGTTGCTGTTTTACTCTCAACTAAGGTACCTTCATTGCTACCAATTTGCCTATTTGCAGAAAACCTGCATAATTTAATAGCCTGAGACCTCTACTCTTTTTTTAAATGTCACTGAAAAGAGTTGATTTTAAAGGCTCTTGGGCCAGAGAGCAAGAAACTCTCTCTCACACAAGCACACTTGAACATGGACATAAACTTCATTTCCATAGGAAAGCAGACAAGGAATACTACTGGCAAAATGTGGTGTTATAAGTCCAATCTATTGCAAAATCCCACGGCCGAAACACATATCAAATGAGGAAAAGGAATTCTTAAGAACTGATTGCATCTACTGAAAATTTCTCAGTGTTCATTTCCATTAACTACAAATGAATCCTTGCTGTATTCTACAGTTTTTCTTGACGAGGTAGACTTGAGGAAGTTCTCATCTGTAATGTCTGTATCTGTTGTTGAGACTTACTCATGTTTGCCATTTGCCCTTTTCTAGTGCTGATGAGATCAAAGGCTTTATTAGCTGCATTACCTTGCTGATGAACTTGTCAAGCTTATTATTTGCAAAGACTCTGTATTTTTGCTTATCTTGCTTTTGCTACTTGAAAAAAAACCTTGGCATCATTTTGAAAAACCATAGTAATAATATTTTATTAAAGTAAAAGATTTCTGTGTAGGGATTTGTTCTTAGATGTTATTATGCTGTCATTCAATCACAGTCCCATTTCATTTCATGTCATTTCATTATTTCATTTAATTTCATTATTCCATTATTTCATTCATTAAAAACTATTATAATAGAAGCAAATGTAAAATGCATTCTGCATGTTTACAGTATTAGGCTGACACTTTCAAATCCTCAAGGCCTATTTCATGAACTGCGATATACACCCTACTAATTAACTTGATTCATCTGCTTTCAAAGCAATCCTCCCTCACTTGAGGGAGCTTTCACTGTCCAGGTTTGTAGCACTAGAGTAAATTATTTCCTCACTGTTCTGTTGTGCTTCAAGCATCCTAAAGTCTGCTTCCACACAGAACCTGGATTCAGTGAATGCCTACTGTTTGAATGAGCTGATTCTTTTGTTCCTTTTTATCATTCACATACAGGCACAGAGGGGTCTCTCTTGATGAAGTAGGCTCTTTAATGCAGAGGTTTAGTTGAGATAACCCACGTATTCAAGGCTATGCCCTTTGGAGAAGTCCTTCAGACTGTTTAATGAAGCAAAGAACTGGGAAAGTACTTTGTTCTTTCAGCTGCTTATCCATTCTTCAAAACCACAGTGTTTAACAACAAACTAATGAATCCGGTTTATTGGATGGAAATACACTGCTTTTCATTACAGATGTTTTAACAAATAGTATCAATTAACAGAATGTTACAGCAACTCAGGAGTGTAAGAAACTGATTTCCAATTACAAAATTGCACTTGTGCAAATGTCTATTGGATGTTGATAACTGTGTTGAGATAGCCTTTAAAGGGAAATTCTACACTGGCTGTGTGAAAGTAAAGTGAGATGGACTAGAAATAACACATTTACCTGAAAGGTTAAAGACTTGGAGATTGTTAGTCTTAAAGTTATATTGTTGAAACACTTTTGAAGGAAAGCAGCTTTGGTGCATTGAAAACAGAAAAAGAGACATTCTGAATGCATTTTAAAATTCTAGCATGAGAAAAAACATAAGGTTCACCAGGTAAACACTTATTTTTTCAATATTTGGAAAAGGTTGTGAAGAAAAACTCTAGTCAAGCAAAATATAAGAGTTATATTCTAACCTATACATAGCATACTAAGCAGATGGTATTAGAGCTGGTTATTTCACTTCAGGAGTTTATTCTGACCACGTGTTTTTAGCAAAATTAATGTAGTTACTAGATTAATAGTATGGTATTTGTATTGATAAATCAGAGATTTATTTCAGTACTTCCATCTGAAGATATTTGAAGTTATTTGTGTACCTATGCATGTGCATGTAACTAACTATACATGCACATCTTATTTTCTCAGTAGACTGCAGCAGCTCCATCACTGTCTCTGGCTGTTGGTCAATTTGGCTATTAGCTTCCTTTGCTCTCAGCCTTTCATTTCTTATCTACCACTGATATGCAGGAAGATGGCTTTGAGGAGTTAATCAATGACTGTGAAATGATTAAATATAACTTATGTGCTTTTTTCTTTTCCCTTTTTTTTTTAAAAAAAAAAATGGAAATACCATGACTTAGTTACCAGGAGGGAAACTTTCAGATTGTGATAGTCTGTCTAGAATATTATCTTCTCTTTGATCATCAGAAATCTGCAGAATGTTTACAATACAATTTGTTTGAATGGACAACTATTGAAGAGTATTATTGACTTCTGGATTATATCCAAAGAAGTTACTGTAGAATCTTGGTGAATTTTAGACAATGACTGTATAAAGCTCAACTTATTGTCATAGCAGTAATGTTAACCCACAAGCCTGAGCAAATTTATTTTCTATTTTCAAGCATCCCAATGGTTAGGTTTTCAGATGAGTCACTGAAGATGTGATCCATCTCACTGAACCTTATGTATCTAAAAAGTAGACAGATACTTCCGAACAAGTCATCCAGACTCTCTTTAAAACTGATAAAGAACAGACAAAACAAAAAACTAAACCAAACGAAACCAAACAATAATTTTCTCTGCTTTGAGATAATTATTCATTGCACTTACAGGTAAATATTTAAAATATATCACGTAGATCGTGCCCTAAAAATGCTTCTTCATTTTCTTTGGCTATAGGGGATGCTCAGACAACTAGCTTAGGTGTTGACATTTAAACCGTAGATCCCTAGAAATATACCAACTTAAATACACACTAGAAGTCTGATAACATTAGAGAGTGGACAAATAATTTCTTTCCTCCATGGGGTAATTCTGAGAAAAAGGAGACCTGTATATAAGAAAATAAAGTTTATTTTAGTTAAAGAGGATTTGGATTCTGAAACTATCATCAAAAAAGTATTTAATGATGGAATATGAGATATGCATGTAAATTTTTATGTATAATATGAAAGCAAAGTAAGAAAAAAAGAAAATATCAGTCTGTTGTTACATGATCTGCATTCTGTAAGTTACTGCTTTTTGCTCTAAATCTTTTCAACTTTCATACTAACAAATGCTATTCTTAATGAAAGTAATCTTTATTCAGCATATAATAAACACATATTTGATCCTCAGTCTGAGATAACCATTCAGTAGCATGTATTTAAATAGAGACTGTTTCAGAAAAAAAAACCCTGTGTGCACAGAATTAATGACTTACACTGCCTTCACAGACAGGCCAAAACACTAATGCAGATGGTGCATCTTTAGATCCACTAATTCAATTAATTTCATATAGCCACATACCATAACTCAGATTTGAGCTTTTTATATATTTTTTTAATAACTAACTTTATGCTTTAATTTTGTCTTAGTATTTTCTAGTGAGCTGTACAAAATGTCAGAGTATCAGAAATGTTCTTCTGTCCTGATGATACTTCTTTGACTGATTTAGAGCATGAACTTCACTAGAAGTCTGTAATCACACTTCCAAGTCACAGCTTGAGTGTTCCACCTTTGATCACTTTCAGTAACGTCAAGTAAAATCATTGCAATGTGTCTTTTTGTTAACTGTTTAATTTTCATTTATTTTCTGAGCTTTTGTAAAGCTACAAAACATTACTCCCCTGGTTGGCATATTGATATATGATTTGGGCTGGCAGTTAGACTACTTCTCTCTGCTAAAAGTAAGGCACCTAGTCCATGTTAGTAATCAAAGCTCCTTCTTCTGCCAGCAGAAAGAGAAATTGCTTCCCACCATAGATTCATCCCAGCAATCTTAGGCACTTATTATTGAATGGAGCAAATCTTTCACCTTTAAATGTGTCTCTGCTTGTGTTGATAATGGAACCTAAATGACTAGCTCAGACTTGAAAAACTAGCATTGTTTCCCACTCCATGCAATTATTTAAACTGTACTTTAAACAAAAGATAGCTTATTTGTTACTTTCTCGTATCTTTTCACCCCAGTTCTTCTTTGTTGTTCCAAACTGGCAGACTATTAAATTCTTTGCCTCCAGATCAAAGCCCACCTCCCTGGTAACTATGCAATGCAACTTTATTTAAGCTAAATTGAATAATAGTAACATTACAAAAATTACAGATTATGTATGTGAAAAATAATATTTTAGACTAAACTATGCATTCCAATACTCATGAGAGTTTAACCATCTTTTCATTCTGTTTTACTTAATTTTTTTTAGTCAACCTAATTTTCACTGTCTTTTTCCTCATATGAACATAAATGTTTAACAAACCAGAACAAAGTTAAATTGTACTAAGGAAGAGTTAACATAAAATTTTGGCAACCACCTTAGAAATACAGCACTCAAAAGTGTAATAGTGTTATATCCTTTAAAATAATGTATTTGAGTTTTCAATTTTTTATGACATTTGACAATACTGCTAAGTGATTGATTCTAAAATATGTGTTTTGACAAAAGTAATTAAAGTGTGGACATTTTGAGTTATTCTGATATTTGAAAGTAAAGATTGTCTGTGTTATTACTTCTCATCCATCAATTGTTTCATTCACAGTGACCTTAAAGTTACTCTGGCACAGTCACCTTGAAGATGAATTCTAAAACTTTGGTTAGCAGGCAGTTTTTGTTGGTTTTTTTTGCCTCTGCTACACTTTTGGCAGGTAAGCTAATATGGAGACATTACTCTTTTAGAGGATTTTAGAAAAATCTGGCAGAGATTTGATTCCTTAAGGAAAGGTAACGTCCCTGAAGGGTAGAAAGGAAACAAACTAGGAAAAATAGACTCTGGATTTCTTTAGAAAACAATACCTAGATGCTTTCTCAAGTAAAAAAAAAATTTTGGCAAACATAAAATCTGAGTACTATATCTAACTGCCTTCAGTTCATATTACATATTAATTGCCTGCAGAGTTCTCTTTTTCCTTTCTGTTCCAACGTGTTAGCCTGTTCTTGTGTGTTCTGTTTATTTTTGCTTTGTTACAGGAATGCCTTCTAAAAATGAGTACATTTTGTATTTTTGTTCAGACATGTTAAGGATGTGGGCCAATTTATTCCTGTGGGAATTAATCCAATAGTTGAGATCTTCCTGTAGAAAACTATCTATCTGGAATTTTTTTTCACCTGAACTCTCAAGGTTCCTCTTGACCACATAGCCCTTATGGGTCCTTGATGAAGCCTCATTAAAAATGCTTGCTAACAAATATTTTAACATGTTTTCCCTACATTTCAATATGTAATACGGTTTACTAAGTGTAAATTGCATCAGCTCAACTTGAAGGAACTAGAGGATGGTTCATAAGGTGGATTCATTCTTCAGTTTAGTCTTCACTCTGCCTTCTTCATAACAGTCTCCCCACACTTACAGGTATATAATTTCCTCTGCTTGCAATGTCTGCGATGTTACGCAGACATAGTCATTTTTTTATTAAAACGTGGAAATCTGTGCACTGGAATATGTTGTGTGAGCCATTAGTTTACATGGAGATGTTTATAGGGATACTATGCATGAGGAAAGTACATCTACCTCATTGTTAGTTTAAAAAAAATCTTTGCATTGAAATTTGTTTCAGGTGTTTTACTGAAGTTGTTGTGAACTTTCTAAACCAAGTCTAATGTCAGTATTTGCCATTTCAGATAAAATAGATGCCTTTATTAATATATATCTATATAATAAAAGAAAAAGTGTAAAGAAACCCATATATTTTCATAATCCTACTTAAAATCTTAAAGGTCTTTTCCAACCTAGATAACTCTATGATTCTACGATTCTAAGATACGTAATTAAAGATGAAATTTTGGGCAAACATGGAGAAAAAGAAATATAATTAATCATTCTATGATTCTATGACCATATGCCCTAAAAGAAAGTTTTGTTCTGTCTTTGTAAAGTCACAGATTAATGGGGTGAAAAACAGGTTTTCTTCTCCCGGTCGCCCATGCATTAAATTAGAGTTTATTTAACCATTTTGAAACATGATATATCATGATACCACTAAAAAGTGGGAAATTATGCATTTAGACTGAAAAGATTTGTTTTCCCAAGACCTCTGTTACATAACAAAGCTTTTGAAAAAAATCTGAAGCATTTATGCTTCAAAAACTCCCACTTCTAGAGATTGTGATTGAATTTGTTGGCTTTGACAGCCTATGACCTTGAAAGATGCTTGTCTTATCCTCCACCATGCTATTTCTGTTCCACAAGTCCTCTTCTAAAATATGTTCTTTCTGAATGAAAAGTAATTTTAAGCACTTCACATCTTCAGCAGAGATCTGGTATTTTGTCATTTCAGCATGTCACATTGTTAAGCTACCTAATGCAATGGATCAAAATGATTCAACACTAGCTTCTGTGTTTATATTTATCCTGATGTACAACATATTAAAGCTAAATGGCAATTAAAATTCTCAGCCAATAGCTATCTTGCTAATGATTATAAATATAAAAGATATCTCATTTGGGTTGGATTATCTGTGTATTGTGTCAGCAGAACAATGGATGTAGGCACTGAAAATTGGTTCAGGTCTGACAATATTTATTACTACAGCACCATTCAAAGCTAGTTAGGTTTCTTAAAGGTGTGTTTGCATCTTAATGCAGTATAGCCATTCTTTGCAAAGCAAGCTTGAGTTCTTCTGGGAGTCTGGAACTGAGAGAATTGGGAACAGCACATTTACCTGATGTGCTGGAATGAAGGTGGTGGAGCCAGAGTCTTCTCAGTAGTATCATGTGACAGAACAAGAGGCAAATGACACAAATCAAAGCACACAAGGTTCAATATGAACACAGGAAAACACATTTTTACTGTGTGAGACATCAAAACCAGGAATAGGTTGCTCAGAGTGGTAGTGGAATCTACATCCTTGGAGATATTCAAAGGCTGGCTGGACATGGTGCTGAGTAGCCTACTATATCTGACCCTGCTTGAGCAGGGACAGGAGTGAACTAAGTGATCTCAAGAGGTTCTTTCTGACCTGAGCAATTCTGTGTTTCAGTGATTTTGTGTAAATAATCCAAAAGGTGAGTGGTAGCAGAGCGCATGTATGCTGCTGAATAATCTGATAGGTGACAACACAGCTCAGATGAGCCAGTTTGAGTCAACAATCTTATTTCTAGCCTCCACCATCAGCACAAGTTCTAGGATTCATAGAAGGGCTTTTCAGAGCTCAGTAAATTCTAGTTTCTAAACAAAAATATCTGTTCATAATACCTTCTTCTTTTCTAGAAATCCAACTCTCAAAGTGGTTCCAATACTGAGGATTTCCCAACCTTTCTGGTACCTCAATAAATTGAGAGCCAATGCACTATGTGTATGTATCAGCTTTGATCAGTGTCTAAGGATCTGCCAGCTTACAGCAAAACTGATCTTTCTCTTCAGGTCATCTTTTCATGCCTGTATTCTACAGCAGTACTCCAAGCAAGGCCAACTAACTGCCTTCTTTCCCTAGGGGTCCATAGTTCAGAATTCACATGTGCTCATCTGCTTCAATAATTTCTTGAGAACTTCTAGACAATTTAACAATTACACAGCAAGATATTGTTTACATCAATGTAAAAGACTTATTTTATGCTATTGCTATATTTCTAAGACTGTCTAAACTATTTCTAGATACATTCCTTAAGGCCTCTGCTACGTTATAAGTCTATGGTCTTGTCTGAAGTTTTTATAATAAATTTTAAGATTTTAAGTAAAATTTCTCAGATATATTCTTGTATTCTCAGATACCTTATGTTTATTCTGAACAAACCTTCAAAATATGATAGTCTTTAAGACCACTTTTTAAATATACAGGGAGCAGAACTAAAATTAAACAAGCAATATATACCGTTCAACATTCCTTTTTTCTGTGTTCATTTCCAGTGTGTAACAGCTATGCATTTTCTTTTTCTTTTAGTTTTTATAGAATAAAATAAATGCAAATAACGAGCAAAGACTTATTTATTTATTTATGTGAGTAGGTTATTTTCAGCCAGGGTATCCCTTGAACTCTATGCCTGCAGAAATTTTCACACAATAAATTGATGTCCCTATCTGAGCTTGGGGAAGCCATGGAGAACTAAACAACTAATGAAATATTCCTAAAAAATTTTGTGACTTTTTACTCCTTCATTCTCAGAATGCCTCATGTCAACTATAGCTCCATGTAAACTATAAGAGGATGAATAATTATTGTAAAATAAGCACACTTGTCAGCTCTCTGAAATGTTCATCCACATTTTTGAGTTCACAGAAGCGGAAGGGTCCCTTGCAACACCTCCTTTTAGCTGACCACATATGAAGACATATGGGGAGAGTCACAGAGAGATGCTGCTATGGATTGCTGTAGTCCCATGTCAGCTTGCAAACTGCTTTGAGCAAACAATTATATGTAAAGCAGATACATTGGTGGGAAAGGTTTGGATGAAGCAGACATTTCTGCATTGATTCATCTTAAATGGCTTTGTAGCTATGCCTCATCCATGGGACATAGGATCATTCCTTCTTTACCTACCCACCTCAGAAAGAAGGGAACACACATTTAGTGGGTCCTCTGCTCTGGAAAGGCAGAAGCTCTCATAGAAAGATTATTTCATAATGTAGCTGTATCTTGCTAAAAATAGATAGTTCGAAACAGAGAAACTTCATAGATACCTGGGCTGTAATGTCAGTGTGGTATTGCCTTTTCATCAGTGATTCTTTCAGTCATCATTTAGAGGCATTTCACTGCTTCTACCATTGATGAAAAAAAGATCTGAGAATTTAAATAATGTTTATCTAAGTTTTTCAGTTGATGTCCCTCATAAACAAGGCACAATGAAGTCCTGGTATATTATTAGCTGTTTGGATTTTATGTGTATAATTTTAAGCTTTAAACTATTTTTATTTATTGATCATTCTGTGTATATTTAACTACATCATCACTACATAATTTGTCAGAACTGCTAAAAAAAGTGGGATATAATCAAATATAAAAAAAAGAATTTGAATGAGCATTTAGATCACATTCATGCTATCCTAAGACCAGTTCTGACTGTGAAAGTACAAACACTTCAAACAAAAATGTTCAATGCTATAGAATCATAGAATGGTTAGGGTTGGAAAGGACCTTAAGATCATCTAGTTCCAACACCCTATGTCCCATGCTAGGAAAGTCTTGTACTAGACCATGTCTCCCAAGGTTCTGTCCAACCTGGTCTTGAACGCTGCCAGGGATGGAGCATTTACTACTTCTTTGGGCAATCTGTGCCAGTGCCTTACAACCCTCACAACAAAGAACTTTCTTATACCTAACCTAAACTTCCCCTGTTTAAGTTTATACCCATTCCCTCTTGTCCTATCACTACATTCCCTGATGAAGAGACCCTCTCCAGCATCCTTGTAGGTCCCTTTCAGATACGAGAAGGCTGCTATGATGTCTCCACGCAGCCTTCTCTTCTCCAGGCTAAATAGCCCCAGTTGATGAGCAGTGCCACCTGCAGCAAGGGAAAATGAAATGCATATTGTATAGCTATGTGCAATCCTTTTCGTTTATGAATATCCTTGAAAGGATGCCCCAAGATAAGACACAAGTATGCCTCAATTCTAGATTATATCAACTACAGTTTTCTGAACCAAGAAGTTTACACTTCAGATTGAGTGCTTTTATTTGTAAAATAAAAGCTTTAAAATAATAATTACAAGATTTAGAGTACTAGAAAACACAAACATGTCCTGAAATGCTACCTCAATACACCTCCATCAGAAGCAATGGGAAGCTCCTGATGTTTCCTAGTGACCCTGGAAAATGAACTGCTCTGCTATACTCTCAGTCAGGCAAACTAAAAAAAGGCTGTTGGACATTCCTAAATCCTTTCTTTATGTGGTTAGCAGATGCTTTATAAATTACATTCACTGTCTCTGAACATCAGAAAAATATTTGTCAAGATAAGCAACACTTTTCTTTGTGATACAGAACAGCAAGTGGTTACAAACATTTTAATTAACACCATCCTTTCTGCCACTTCTGCCAGCTGCAGGGTTCATCCATTCCATCTCTAACCACTAAAATGAGAAAACTTGAAAAACTTATTGGTAAATGTCTCTGCAGTAAAGAAAGAATAGGTTGTCCTTGAAATAATTTACTGCAATACTCTTGAATTATCAGCATTTTCTTTCTATACTCGACCAGTATGCTTAGTCCTTCATAATCATACCTGTGTGTACCCTCTTCTACTTTCAGTTTCTTAATACATTAAAGGAGGTTTATAGGTGCCATCTATAGTGCTTTACAAAACCAGCTAACTCCAGATTTCTTCTATAAGCACTTTCCTTAGGATGACAGTGCTCATGAGTTCTACAGTTTAACAAACGTAGTTATCTCCAACAACCACAGTTTTAGACAATTTTAACAATCAGATACATACTTGTGTCATGCAAAAAAACACACAAAAAGAATTTTTACTTTGAGAACTTTTACTTTGTCTGTGTGGTTTTGCAACACTTCCAAACTCTTTCTCATTCTGAAAATGCCTTTAACTTTTCTAACGAGCTTAGACAGTGGGAAAAAAAAAAAAATAAATTCAGACTATGCCAGCCCTAAATCACATTTCCTGTAACACAAGTTTCTTGGTCTCAAACAAATGTTAACAAGCCCCCTAGGTTAACAGCACATAAACATTTCTTATCTAAAATGATTAAATGTCTGATTCAACCCTCAAAATGTAGAATCTTCTTCTGAGACTGGAATGTCTCAAAAAATCACCTTTTCTTTTTAAATAAGTGTCAATATACAAATATGGGATAGATGCTGTCTGTTGGTCACAACAGATAAACAATTAAAATCCATGTTAAAAAAACACATGTTAAACACACAAAACCGCAATCAACAACTGTCAGTAAAAAGAAAACAGCTTCTCCAGGTGTGCAATTTAAATGGTAAGACAAAAGCCTTTTTAAACATGCATATTTGGTGCAGTCCACCGCACATTCCATATTATACACCTACCATTACCCAGACCCATTAGAGAATATTCCAGCCACCTCCTTGCCTACACAACTGACACATGACACTTGGGCACAGATACCTTCTTTTTCAGGCCCACAGTTCATAAAGGTATGCAGTTTTGCTTCATACATAAAGAACTTGCTGCCTCAGAAAGAAATATAATGTGTTAATGAGAGCCAAAAAAAAAAAAAAATATAGAGAGAGGATTAGGAAAAGTTATGGACATCAGGCACATCAGTAGCCGTTAAGCGCAGTGAATGAAATGCAATCTGCCTCCCCAAGTTCCAGGAAACTGGGAGTTTTTAATGGGAAAAGGATCACTCTATACCTGTTCTAAATTCTTTTCTTTCAGCACAAGAAACTGAAAAGTATTGGAGACAGAATGTTCACGCAAATGTACTTTTGAATTGATGTATTAGAGAAATTTATACATTTTACTTATAAACCAGTTTTCAAAGACCCATAATAAATACCAAATGGTATAAAACATAATAAAAGATCCCTTGAATCCCCAAAAGGAGTACTATCGCATGATTCCACTGGATCTTAATTCTTTCCTGCCAATTCTTAATTCCACTGGATCTTAATTCTTTCCTGCCAGAAAATGAAACAATCTGTAGAGGTCTACATCAGGATAGGAAGGAAGTTCAAATATGTCCCATGTTAGTCAAAGATTTGACAGTTACCTTCCACTGTTATTACCCCACAGACCAGAGTTTTCTTCCATTTTTGCAAGTTGTCCTCCTCTTCAACTGGATAGTCTGTCATGCTGATTGATGGCTGTTAAACTGTATTAATTAACATTTCCTATATTAATTTCTTTCTTTCATTTCCAATTTTCCTTTGATTTTAATGCAGTAGCTATCTGAGTACGCATGCTCAGGAATTCACTAGAAGTGGTCATGCTCCATCCTGGAGCATTGTCATTTCCCATTTCCCTATTCTTCTAACTAAGAAACTCCAGAACCTGTCTTACTGATTTATAGTTAGTCCACTCAAAATGTGACCACCACTAGTCTAACTGAAACTGCTATGAATCATAGAATCATAGAATAGTTAGGGTTGGAAAGGACCTTAAGATCATCTAGTTCCAACCCCCCTGCCGTGGGCAGGGACACCTTATGCTAAGTCTTCCAACGCGATGTTTTCTGTGATCGTGCTAAAGATCCTATGTTAAATCTTTCCTGACACAACCACCCCCCCCCCAAATCCAAAGTACCACAGGAACAAGATTCGTAACCTTGATTCCAGAGCCACTCAGTTCAAATGTTCTATATAAATTTTAATAATTCACATCGAAGGTGCTCAGTTAAATCTTTTTTCTTTTTTTCTCCTGACTCACTTCCTGAATTTGTAGGTATTTCAGAAGCATAAGGAAATGATACCTTGAACTTCTTGATAGCTTGAATGGTGATCCCGGATATTAGACTTTAAATATCAAGTTTCCGAAGTAATGCCACACACCATCTTCATTTCTTCAAGACAGCACTCAGTAATTCAGATCCTCACATGGCATGTCTGTGTGATTTCTTCAGAGAAGGAATGTGATTTCATCAGAAACTCCATTTGCCTTTATTCCAAATTTGCTTATATTCATGAATTGAAAATATTTATGTACATATTCAAAGGAAACACAATCTATCTTCTCTCTTCAGTATCCCTTATCCATCATTGTCTCTCAGGATTTAAAGCAGTTTCAAAGTAAGGAAAAAAGAGGACAAAATGGAATAATTAAAATAATACACTCGTATAGTCTAGTACTCATTTATTTTTCTGCATGTAGGAAGAATCTACATTTTCAGAGTTTGCCAAGTAGAAGATACAGATCTAAATTTTTCTTTGAATAGCATTTTAGTTAACAAATAGATGCTTAGTGGTGGAAATTTAAGTTAACCTGGAGGTTCTAAGCAAATATTTGGTAATTCTACTGTGCTTAAAGCCTAATACAACAGACTCCACATGAGCAGTAATCTTGAAAAAAGGGTCTTTGGGTACAAAGAATTATTAAGCTACATTTACAGATTTTTGTAAGTCCACATTATGCTGTTAAGCTTTTGAAAAACTGAAATGAACAGAATTTATTTTGTTAAAAAGGATTGCATTTTGTGAACCACCTGTTCACACATTGAAAAAGATATTATGCAGCAATTGCCTTCAGAAATTCAGGTCATATGGTCAGCCCCTGAATTAATTATTTGATCAAGACTGATTGGGGTGAGACCAAATAATTACTCATTAGCATTCAGCACCACTGTGGTGCTGCATTTTGCAGGCTACAGTGTATGCTGTCCTTTTACATTTTACTCAGTATCCCTTTTTGGGTTACACCATACTGTTTGGCATGACTTGGAAACGAAATTAGAAACAGGAAAATAGAAGTTTGGAGAATAAAGCAGACATGACTTTCTATAGAAAAATGTGCCTTACACAGTTTTGCTTATTGAATGATCAAACTGCCTATGAACTGTTTCTATAAATCTGCCACATACTGGTCTCTCTGGGAAGCCAGTAGGAATTCTGGGCATAGAGAGTTTGCAGCATTATTCAAAAATTTGTTCAAGTTCTTCAAAACTGGTGAATCTAGTGTTCTACATTTAAGTGATGCATTTTGTAACGGGTTGAACTGTAGAGTAATATTTCCTCTTACCCTGTAGGCTTGTAACATTTTTTTGTGTGAGCAGTATTGTATTTCAGTAGTCATGCCATTTAGCACTGCATGGTGTAGCATTCACATTCTTGGACGTGTGAAAGAAGAATCGACAGCCCTAGCTGTCCCCAGATCTGTTTTGGCTATTGTACTTCATCAGGCTGTGCTATATATATATATACAAAGCCACACTATAACAAGCAAAATGGCATCTTGAAAGAATGATACACTGAATGTCCATGAAGGTCCTGTATGTTTTGTAGAAGACGATACACTAGATTTAAGCTGCAATGTTCTTCAAACCTGTGTCTATATTGTTATGCCTAAACTAGTTAAATAATTACACCCAGGAATCCAGTCTCACAATGATGCCAAATGGAGCAAAACAGCTGCACCCATGCTGCTAAACTACTTGCTCTCCAAAACAAGGTGTCTACACTAGGAATGTGCCTAATGGGACCTTAGGCCTCTGTGCTCCAGACCTTTGTTGGAGATTTGTTTTGGAGAATTCTGGATGGCATGAACCACAGCAATGCCAAATTAAAAAAATTTAACCACATAGACACTAACATTCCAGAGTCTGTGAAAGTTAAGTGGCCTTAGCTCTAATACAGATGTAACTGTGTTTTCTTACAATAAGGAACCAGAAAATAATAAGTACAGATCAACTAAATTCACGGGAATAATGGTAAAATTTTGCATTGCCTGAACTCCAAAAAAAAACTTTAACCATTAAAGTACCTTTTTTTACAATGTTCCTCACTCTATCACCAATGCCAAGAAATTGCAGTCTCATTATTTATTAAAACTCTGATTGTAAAACATTATTTATTTCCCTACAGGTTCCAAAAGAACTTTGAGAAGGACTGTACATACATGTTTGTGTTTTCAAAAGCAAAACAGAATACTCTCTAGACTATTAATTCTTGACATATCCCTTGCTCGATCTGAAAGGTGTCATCTGCAGCAATCCACACACTTAAGTGCATCTGGCAGAGGCAGAATCCAAATTATTCAAAATTACTAACATCGTTTCAGAAGTCAAATGATAAAATAATTTTTATTTTAGACAAGTTTTGTTAAGGAATCTGGCTGAGTTTCTCCTCTTGGCAACAACTAACTGGTCATGGGGATGCACTGCTAAATTCACCACACATTTCAAGACCCTGAACCTGAAAAGCACTTCAGCATTCCTTACTTTATGGATTCTACATGGTTTGAGCATCATCAAAATAATAAAATCTGCTTGTGCTCCACTTTCTCTTTTCTGTAGTCAGTCTGAAGCACTGTGATGCTGGGGAAAGAGCCCTTTCCTTCTGGAAAGAATCATGACCTTCCACTTTGATTTCCTCTACAACTCAGAGTCTTTCTGCATTAGCTTGTCTTCTCTGATCTTGCACAAAAGTCATTCTCTCCTACCTTTGCTACAGAAGTCTACTGATCTACTGTAAGATGCTACTATTCCTTATGTGTACCCGTCAGCCTCTCTCTGTTTATACCCCTCTCATAGCTTTTGTGGATTTTGGCAGCTTCTTGTTCCTTTGCAAAAAATTATTTTCAGAGATCTCATCTGCAAAATACATACAGGGTTCTGTACTGATCATTTTGGTATGCCCTTAGCTGATGTTACATAATCCCCAGCTCTGGATAGAGTTAATAAGATGGACTCCTGCAGTCTGCCTCAGAGACAGACAAAGAGAATTACAGTGCCTGTAGCCTGGCTGGAGCTACAGATCCCAAACCCATTGCAAAATTTCCAGGTTCTGAGCCCTAGTTTTGCAGCAGAAAGTCTGGAAGTGCTGGAACCTCTCACCTAAACTGGGTTTCATGAAGGCTTTCAGAAACCCTGCTGGTTTATGGGGCATCATTTTTAATAAGTTCAGGAAATTCCAGAGGAGTAGAAGAATACTAATGCAGCACCAACGTCTTTGGAATTGCCTAACCAGCTACAGCTCAGTCATTCTGGCAACATCCCAGGCCAAGTAGTGAGGAAAAAAAAATATCTATTTAACTGATTTACTGGTCTATTTAACTATTAACTGATACAAATTAAGACAAGATGTATTAATAATAGCTGTCAACAAGATTTTGAAAAAAAAAACACTGTGAGTCTTGGTGTCAGGTTTTAGAGAGATTGAAAGTTTGAGAAATGAAGTTAGATGAATGGAGGTAATATACGTGGTTTTGTAAGACATTTGAAAGTGTACAGTTTGAGATACTGTACTTCATAAAATAGCCTGACTAAAAATAGTGAGATGTCAGTCAACTAACATATTTACCATAAAGTAGCTAGCAATAGTAAGCTGTCATCAGTCCAGGAAAGTTTTATATTGCACATGCATGTGGTAACAAGCTTCATGCTTTTCTTAAGTAGCGTTAGTAGTGTATATTATTTACTTTCCTTCTTGTGCACCATGAGTCTGATTCAGAAATATATGCTGAGTTAAAGAGCATGAGAAGTCTCATCAAACCCAATTGGATTCCCAATGATAGGCTAAAGCACTTAACATTTAAACTGTTCAAATTATTAGAAGTAAATGCACGATTAAGAGTTTTGCAGAACCGGGGGCCTGCACACTTTTATCTTGGAGCATTTGGGTATGACTGCCATGAGTAAAATATTCTGACTAATCATGTTATTCTCTGACAATTCATTATAGCCTTACTGTTAGCTGAATGTCTTTTTCCTCTTGACAAGTCTCCTGGGAAGCTGAGATGAAGTTAGTTTTTCATCATTATCTCAAGTCTATCTTTTCAAATGCTTTTATTATAGTGATTTTGGGAGTAAGCATATTAAGACAGAGATATTACAGAACTGTTGTACAAAAGAGTATTGTCAAATACCATGTAAGTGAATTTAGGTCTTGTCACAAATATCTCAGATATAATTTAGGACTAAATAAAAAGAAGTAAATCAGTTCTTGAGCCTTAAGGCACCTTTCAATAATAATACTAATAAATCAGAATGATAGCATAAAAGAGCCACTGGCTTTTCCTGTTAATCAAATAAGATCAGAACCAAGTTATCATTCCAGCAGAAAAAGCAAAATTTAATTAGCTTATCTAACAGTGTCATTTAGTGAATCAAAAGCTTTGAAAGGTCAATGAATTTTGCCCTTATCATCTCATTATCTTCCATCACTAACAAGATATCATTAAGCAACTTCATGAGAGCAGTTAATGTAGCAGCAGCAAACAGCACTGCTATAATTTAAAGGGAAATTCCAGGCTGTTTTTAAATATTGATTTTTATTACATTTTTCATTCACAGACATCTCCTAAAGGCCATGGGAAAAAGGAAAACTAATACAGTCTTTTTAAATAATTTCCATATTTCATTTCTGGAAAATGTCAATTGAACATTTTTATCATCCTTGTTCATACACACACATCACCACAAAATATGTCTGCCAGAATATACACAACAATACACATGCTTCATTCTAATACCAGAAGTAGAAGTAAAACCTCCAGAATTTATACATTATGAGCTGTCTCAACAAAATCAGTGCAGACCAGTGACAAGTGGTATTACGTAGTGGAGGAGGCAACTGGTGCTGTTCAACATCTTTACTGGCAACCTAGATAACAGGATTGAGTGAGCCCTCAGCATGTTTGCAGATGATACCAAGCTGTGTGATGCAGACAACATGCTGGAGGAAAAGGATGCCATCCAGGACCTTGATATGCTTGAGAGGTGGGCCAATGCCAGGCTCATGAAGTTCAAGCAAGCCAAGTGCAAGGTCCTACACTTGGGTCAGGGCAAAACCAAACACAAATACGGGCTGGATAGAGACTGGATTGAGAGCAGCCCTGAGGAGAAGTACTTGGGAGTGATAGTGAGCAAGCAGCTCAGCATGACCCAGCAATGGGCACTTGCAGCCCAGAAAGTTAGCCATATGCTGGGTTGCATCAAAATGAGTGCAGCCAGAAGGTCCAGGGAGGTGATTCTCTCCTACTAAGCTCTTATGAAACTCCACTTGGAGTGCTGTGGCCAGCTCTGGGCCCCCAACACAAGAAGGACATGGACCTGTTAGAGTGCATACAGAGGAAGGCCATAAAGATGATCTGAGGGCTGGAGAACCTCTCCTACGAAGACAGGCTAAAGGAGTAGGGCTTGTTCAGCCTGGAGAAGAGAAGGCTCCAGAAAAATCTTAAAGCAGCCTTCCAGTACTTCAAGGGGGCCTATAAGAAATATGGAGAGGCACTTTTTACAAGGGCATGTAGTGGTAGGGCAAGGGTGAATGGCTTTAAAATGCAAAAGGGTAGATCTAGATTAGCTATGAGAACGAAATTCTTCACTGTGTGGGTTGTAAGGCACTGGAACAGGTAGGAACAGGTACCCAGAAATGGCTGTCCCATTTCTGGAAGCTTTCCAGGCCTAGTTGGATGGGTTTTGAGCAACCTGGTTTAACGGAAGGTGTCCCTGCCTGTGGCAGAAAGGTTGTAGATGATCTTGGAAGGTCTTTCCCAGCTCAAAATATTCTATTATTCCATGGAAACTATTTTAGAGGTCCTTGTCCCTCACTTGCTCAGGCAAGCTCACCTCCTGCTATGCATTACCTTACTATACAGCACCACACAGCCTGTTCTTTAAATGGGACCAGTCAAACCAGCAGGGTTGAAAAAAAAACTACTGTGCACACCAAAGGTCATTTCATTGGTCTGCTTTAGAGTACAGACGTACAAACAGCTGAATGAGTACATCTGAGAAGGCAGCAACCTGTGGTGAGGCAAAAGGCTGTGGTGGGGACTTTTCACTACAGATTTGCCTTCAGAGCAATTCTAACGAGGAACTGCATCCTGGAAAGTAATTTCATGAAGTTACATTGAACACTGCTGTGAGGCAAATAGTAGAGCATTAGTTAAAATAATTTGTTTACATTCTCTAAAATCAATGAGAATTTAAGATTTTCTCTTCTAAAAACACAGAGGGAAGGCAAATTAACTTGCTAAGGTTATCTCTATCAGATTGTGATCATTTTAACATAAGTCAATTCTGGAGCCTAAACTACCTACTGCTGTCCCACTGAGAGGTCATCACAGTTTCTGAAAATACATGCTCTTAGCTGAAAAACCATATATGCTCACAGCTAAGACGCTTTCCCCCTTTCGTCCCCCCTTTATTTATTAGGCCTATCTGGTTTAAATTGATTTTGCTATCTTTTTCTTCAAAGAAGGCTAAAAAAAGACTAAGGGAATTCAAATATCTTACACTATGCTGCAACACAGTTTATATGGCAATCCTTCATTGTGAAAGGATGCAGGCTTTACAAAATCAGAAGTCTTAGCTACAATGGAAGTTCTCTCTTAAAAAAAACCAAGATGAGCAGTTTTAGACTAGATAAGAACTTCTTAGATAGGAAACCAAATACCCTGGCTGATAGCAGCAGATGTCTGAGTCTCTGAGACAGGTGATGAGGCAGAGAAGAGTGAGTAAACTTTCCTCTTGATCCAATTCCATGCTGTTGTTGCCACAGCCATCTCTGCTCACTTCCCATGTCCATGCCCCAGGAAGATTTCTCCTCTTAACCAGCCTTTCACAGTCCCTACACCCCGTAGAAAATGAAAACCATGCCTATTTCTGCAGGTGTGGGAGCAAGCGGCTTTCTCGCTAGCTTTGTGCTCTAGTAACCACTGCTGCTTCACCACCTGCTGCTCTTCTTTCGTGTCTCCAAGCAGCTGTAAGTAAAGCCGCTGCATTCAGTTCACATTCCAAGTTTTATTTAGCAGCCACTAAGGCTAAAAAGAAAATCTTCTAATGAAAACTGAGATTCTGCAGTCATTGCAACAGTACTAGACTTATAACTTATCGGTATGATTTGGATCCATCCAAGGGTCTTGGATAAACCATGGTGAGAGGAAACTCAGCAAGAGGAAAAACAGATGATTGGAAATTTTATTTTTCTTTTGTTGAGAAATGATTATTTGCTGAAAATGCAAGACAAGTTTTCACAGGGAGATAAGCAGACAGCTCACTGCAGCTGTGTTCCAGCTGGGAATCCAAGCAATGTTAGAGCTTTGGATTCAGCCCTTTTGCTACCTAGCAGCCTGGGAGATGTGGTGCTTTTAGCCACTCTTCAGTCCATCAGTTTCCCACCCCAACCACCTATCACTACAATACTACCAGGGATAGGCAAGAATGTAAGCTATGGGGATTTATGAGGTGAGATTTAGCCCTTTTATTACTTAGAGGTCAGAAATAGCTGAATGCCACTGGGCTACAATAAGAACTTTTCTAATAGTTAAACATTAAAAGGTTAATCACAAGACTACAAATCCATAGGGTCTAGGTTGATAACTTTAGGAATTTTAATAGAGAAATTGTGTGAGAAAGTCCATTTAAAAGCATTTATTACTAGTATGCATAAAAGAAATTAAACATGGGGTTTTCATGAACGTTTTTACCATCTCTGACACTCAAAATGTAGTAATATCTGTGTTCACAGCGTAAAGGAGTCTCAGGGCTACAGTTGCAAGCCACAACACATATTTTTTGCCTATGTCATTTTGTGCCTAATCTCACGAGTAACAGAAGTAAAAGCTGAAATCCCATTTTACTAAGATGAATGTAAAATGCCATTTGAACACGTGAACTTGTTTGTTTGCATAAGCAATTGATAATGCAGTAAAAGAAAGAAATGAAAACACAAGTTATTGAACTAAAGAATTATAGAGTCTAGAAGAGATGATGAGAGATCTCTCAACTGTGCAAGTTCTTTTGACAAAACAGATGGAAATACTTGTATCAATTATCTACTGATTATTGCTCGCTGAATAGACATTAGTGGCATAGACCATAGCAGCCCAAAAGGAAGTATAATGATCAATTGTGACAATAATCCACAAATTAAAGTTCTCTAACAGTATGCCTTTACTTGATAGACTGCAAGGGATTTGAAAGAGTGTTGCATTCTATCGTGCCAATGATCCATGGATTAAGGGATCACATTTATATAGCACACTGTAATAGCTTTGAGGGAGCCATTAGGGTCTATCATGTCAATGATCCATGAATAATGAGAGTTGTTGGAGCAGTATCTTTCAGTCCATGCTGCAGTGTTTCAAGAATGTACCAACGTGGTTTAGGGTTTAGCAAATGTAATACACCTTGTGTAGCATTTCTTATACTTGTATTTACACAATGAATAATCACAGCATAGAAAGCAAAAGGAAGGAGTGCTGCTTGAAGGGGAAAATAATGTTTTATTTTCCTTCAGTGCCTGAGATCAGTTTCTGTCAGCAATAGTTTCTTATTCCCTGCTTGGTGCTAATTCACATGGCGTTCATAATATCACTATAAATCAAAAGCATGTAGGCTAGAAGCAGCCTTTGCAACATGCCAATAATCAAGGATGCCATCAAGGTAGAATCAACAGTTTGAGGGGTTAGGTAGCCTTCGAATAATTACTTAAATGTGGACTATTCAGTGTTATGTGAAACCCATTTTGTTTTAGTTTTAAATATTCCAATATTGTAATTGTAGGTGTAACAAACTTTCTGACCAAGTCTTCCCCAAAACATCTTGTCTGCAAAAAGTCATAATCAGCTTTAAAATAAGTCTTAGCACAAACACAAACTCTTCCCATAGGTGTCAAAATCTTGGAAAACTTCAAAGTTCATAATTTTGAGCATGGCTGAAGGAATGTAAGAAAGAAAAACTTTATACATTAAGAATATTTTCTGAAATGTCTATACTAATGTGATCCAGTGCACAGTTTATGTAGATGTTCATCTTAAGATTCATCCACCCCAAGTTGCCTCTTCCTTGGCAGTTACCTCCTACTGCTAAGGATCTCCTCAAGGACAAAGGGAACTCTTGGCCTTAAGAACATGTAAGTTGGGAGGAAGGAGACATGCTCTGTCATGCATGGCTTGACAACATCTGTCATATTTCTCTGATTGCCTGTCCCAATGCCTATGGAAGCTTTTGGGAAAGAAGAGACATCTTTTCTGCAGGATACGGAAAGGGGACAGGAGGAAGGAGCTGTAAGCAGTATTCCCATTCCAGCTTGTTGCCACATCCACATTTTTGGCAAGAAGAGAATGAGATGAAACATTTCCTGCTTTGGTTAATGCCTTTACAGGTTACTGCAGTCTGGTTGCAGTCATGTACAGGCAGCTACACCCCACTAGATCACAACACTGGGAGCCAGCCACTGCATCTGCTAAGTTTGGACCAGATTTTGAGGGTAACTTTTTCAGACAGTGTGTAAGAAAATTTGGGTAGAGATCAAACAAAATGTAACACAAGTGTTGGCAAATTCACCAGCACAGCATATAGTGAGTCCTATCACTGAGTCTTAGTTAAAGCTCCATTCAGAACAGTGGAAATGCTCCTGTTCCCATCAGAGAGTGTTTTTTCCAGATGGAAAAATGATAGTTACAGCTCCAGAGGAGCTTGGCTTCTTTTACAGTCAGGAGTGGGAAACAGGAAATAACTTCAGCCAGTCCTCCTGGTGGACAGCCCATGTACTCTTTGCCAATAGCTGCAAAAGCAAAATTATACCTCTGGTTAACAACTGCCTCACTTTTCTCCCTCATCTTTGAGGCTTGATTTTTCATTCTATCTAGGGCAGATGGACCAGATGTAGTGGTATCACTATATGCGCTAAAGCTAATGAACTTCATACAGAGCTGAGAATTTGGCCAGGTGACAGCTTCATACAAGGATCTGATTTCCCTTCACACCACAGCACACCTTTTTTTCCCCTTCTCTTTCCTATTTAAATGGAAGGGTATCGCAGACAATGCCTTAAAATGCTGTTAAAATAAGCCCTGGTCTAGTGCTACCCAAAGTAACGCAAATGAAGTATATGACTTTATATGTGTCAAAGAATAAGAAAGACTTAAATAATTTAGCAATATTTAGAATGGCTTTTTGTTATCAAATCACATATTCATTTTTCTTTTTCAAATTATTTCTGCTGAAATAGCAACCTTTCTCTTCAGTCCTTCTCTGCTTTGCCAGTTTGATCTTAAGTAAAGCCACAGCACTGAATCTGTGCTACTACAGATTGTTTCCATGGTTAGGACTGTGTAGCCATAAATACAGGATTGTGAATGCATTGCACTACCAAGCTGAGATGTGGGGTAATGAGGGAGAACAATCCTATTCAGACACTAGCATTTTTAGCAATATCTAGTACAGTGTAGATTATTACAAGCAGAGAAAATTGCTCTTTGTGCAGGTATTCTGATTTTAAAGAAACTTAATTTGAGAATTTCAGAAAACCTTGAAAAAGATGCTGATCTTTGGCCACAGCTGTCAGCATAAGATTACATCCCAAAATACAGGGAACATGTGTATGAAGAGTACTGAAGTGCATTTTCAAATGCGGAAAAGGCAAAGAGGGAATTCAGAGAAACCTCAGCCTGCGTTGTCATTTGTCACCTAGCCTCGTGGTTCAAGTGTAGAAGCTAGAACCCACAACAGAGCTGGGCTCTTTCAAAAACATGGGCAGGAATACATTTTAGCTCCCAAGGTCATTAGGTGGAAAGCTTGAAATTTGTGTCATGGTGTGCAGGATTCCTTATAACTTCAGAAGAGAATCCAAAGTGACTGGTTCACTTGAGCACCTGAAATGAAAGCACAACTGGATGAAATATAGAAACAGTCCACAGAGGAGAAAATGCCACTAGGTCCTCAATTTTTCTACTGAAGGGTCCTTACAACTAGGCTGGAATTAGACTTCATACATTTTCTATAGATGAACACAATATCATCACTTTTTTTTTTCCAGGAGTGAGTGGGATTTTGCCAAAGAGAGGGAATGCTGGGTCAAAATTCATTCACACTGGAAGGGAGTTGAAGCTAGGTCACCTGCTGGTTGTGTCAGTGTGCTGTGCTACCGTGGAAAAGTTAAAAGGGGAATGAAATTTATCTTGTGAACAAAATGCTCCTGGGGTTATGCTTAAAGCATGACAAATGAAGCAGGGGATTTAGGCAGAGAAATCATTTCCTGATCTTGACTAAGCTTAGTCAACAGGATATTTGAACTAAAGTTTTGTCTGTATGCTTGCATACAGAATTGCATGTGCCTGGAAGATTTAAGGTCCAAAGAGGCTTATCTGGTGAAAATAGAGAGAAAGAGAGCTGAGTTATGGGGATCATTCATTTGGATTCAGATGTGTTGGTAATTCACAGGGACCAAACTGAATCAGTTCCTGGATCCTCTTTAACATTCCATCCTTCCAGTTCTTGCTTTTTTAAGACAATAATGATACAAATGCATTCTTGCTTTTTAAGTAGAAAGTGTTGAAAATTATTCAGAGGGAAAAAGAATAAGATCACCAGCAAAAACCTCAAGATTCTGGTCCAGAAATGCTAAAGCAAACAAACAAACAAACAAAAGTACTAAAAGAGAAAGATATCCTAAAAGTAATAACAAAAAAGGAAAAAGAAAAAAAAATGCAACTAGAAGTTGTATTTAATGAATGAGACAATACTGAGGAAATAGAAATAAGTCTTACAAAGTGATGTAGGTCTGCCAGCCTATTGATGGTTATTATTATTCAATCTATTTTAAAGCATTTAATTTTACATAACTTCAATTCCTCATTAACATCTGAATAGCTTCTGTGCATATACTATAGCAGCAATTCATTCCAGTTAGACTTTTTTTGCAGAAATAAGACACAATACCCATGCAAATTATTGCGAAATAATGGGATTACCTCAACCAGTGTACAGGAAGTAGGTGTGGTGTGTTCATGGTGGTCAAAACATGGAAGAGGTCATTCATGTCAGCTGTCACTTCCCCTGCCCTCTTATTCCCTGTCATGCAGTTCTGCAATGTAAAAACGTGCCACCAGAAACTGACAAAGGATGTGTATGTCAGTCAGTGTGTGGTGGGGGTGAGAGTAGAAGGTGTGCTTAGTCGAAGCACTCTATCTTGTTCCTTACCTCTGAAGTTTTACCGTGCCATCTGCAGTTACTATGGAAAGCTAAAAGTAGCAGGAGCTATAAGTTTGACATGGATTGCTTGTAGATGAGTGATTTATAGTAGAGTGCTGAGTCACCTTAAGATGAGAAATTTAAGATTTTGTTTATATTAAAAGGTAAAAATGACATGACTTCACCCCCCATGAGAATTGAGGAGGTGATAGCAGTCATCTGTGTTCAGGTTTGCTGTAGATGAATGTGAGGCTAATAGCCATTTGCCTGTTAGATAAAAATGAAGAGTTGCAAAGGCACAGTTGAGAAAGAAAATTAATTCCTTCCTTTGGAGTTTCATCACTAGAAGGTGGCCTCTGGACAGCAGCTACATGTAATCAGACTTTTGCTTGCTACAGTTTGTGACACTTGCTTTTTGTCTTTTCTCTGTGGAAAGGAGTTTGGCTTATTGTTCTCTATAAACAGAATTTAAGTAGCAGAAGACTGCAGTTTGACTCTCCTTTTGCTTCTGTACTCCAGGCTAAAAAAAAACATTCCTTCAGCTTCTCTTATTTTGTGCTCTGGCACCCTAACTGTCCGTAAGTATCCCTTCTCCAGACTCTGTCCAGGTTGTTGATATCTGTTCTGTCCCAGAACTGAATAGAACATTGCAGGCATGCCAAGTAGAAGTTAATTAGCTCCTCTCTTAGGCTGCTGATTCTTCCTAATGCAGCTAATATGCAGATAGACTTTACAATATCCTATTAGACACACAGGACTTTAAAATTATTTGATAGGATGTTTTACAAGGCTAGGCTAATAAAGGACAAGGTGCAGTAGATGACAATTGAGAAGAAACTTGGTCTAATTGAGACAGTTTCATGAAATTGTTCAACTAAAAGGTTTGAACTGGGACAGGAGAGAAACCCTTTCTTAGTTGAAATACAGGCAATAAATGTGATGGTTTTGTCCTAAGACTGTTTTCCCATTTCTCATCCTCATTTCAACACTTTTCCAGCTGGATTTGGATTTTCTTGGTTTAATTTCTTAGTTGCATGGGTTTTCTTTTACTGTTTACCAGAAAAATCCGTATTTTGGAAATGCAAGAGTTTTGAGGTGGATATACAAGAACTGTATAACACTGTAGCCTTTTAGCATTTCTAGTGTAGAACATTCTTGTCATTATTCTAAGAGTCTAGAATATGACTGGACTGATGTGATATAAAAAAAAATAAAGGCTGGAAAGTTTAACAAATAATTGCAATTAAAAACCTTAAAATACTATGCATGCAGATTCTCTCTGGTCTTCCATTGCAATTCCTTTTAATTCATCAGGTAATGTTCCATAAAAATTAAAGGTTGCACAACAGTAAAAGAATTATGGCTCATTGCATAGAAAAATGAGCAGGGAGTACCGTTTCTTGATTGGTCAATAATAACAAAACATTAAGTTTCCCAAGGTCTTTGTCAACTCTGAAAGTACCTGCTATTGTATAATATCTGTTTATAAAAATGTACTTTCAATATATACTCTGAAAAAAAGAGTATACAAAATGTGGATTTCCTGTTTCAACAAGGCTACCTAAAGTTCAGTTGTACTTAAGCAGTGTAGTGTGTCTCTTTTGTATTAAGTTCAACAAGTACAAGACAAACACAGAACCAAACTTGGCAACTGTTTCTCAAGTGTGCAATCCCTCTTCCTGGAGAAATTTCAGTGACATATAACTCCAAAAGATAACTTCTATGAAAAATTCAACATTCCCCTGAGTATATGCTGTAGAAGACAGCACGTAACCCTGAACATTTCCATCTGTATAATAATTCTAGTAGTAAGTAAATGAGCATAAAGCTCTTGAAGTCACCAAAATTTGTCTGAATTTGGTATTTTGGAGAATAAAAGATTGGGGAGAAACTTTTTGAAGCAAGAGACTACCATAATAAATCTCTTTCCTTTTATTTCCTTGATCTGTTAGATGAACGGCAAATTATTCGCAGACTAAATACTTTTCTTGCTAAAAAGGTATTTGTAGTTTCACTACAATTACTAACAAAATGGAATTATGTCCTACTGAACAGTTTTAGACAGGAAAAATTGGTTTGTAAAATGGAAGAAAGGGTAGTGGAGGGATGTCACCTCTTCACTACCCTTACTGCCTCCAATGGCCTACTAGTGACAGATTCATGCAAGACGCAGGTAGTTTAAGGTCCTGTTGATGACAGTGGTCTTTCTGAAAAATCATTACTTATTAAAAGAAACAGTTACTGGAAGGAGCATATCCCAGTTCTCACATATATTATGGTATTGGCTAATTGTCATACTATTTATATGCTTTTCCAGGTGAGCTGACAAAGCAGCAGCTGTCACTCATCTTCTCCTTGGGGAGAAAAAAATTATGAGAATGAAATGAGAGAACAACAATTGCAATGTAATAGGGAAAAAGAAAGTAAGTGAGAGCAAAGGAAGAAAAGCTAGTGAAGAGGCTTTTGATTCAACACTTTATTTTCCATGGCTAAAATGTATGTTTTTATAATCACTCATTTTCAGTTTTCCATAAGTATGACTTTATCTTTTCTGCACTGTATTGCCTTCTTAGCCAAGCTTATCACCATGATAGGAGATTACTTCATATGGCTTATAGGTGGCAGAGTGAAAGGAAGAGATGAATGTGATATCTGTCACTCATTTGGCACAAGATTCTCTTTGTTAAATCTAAGACTGTCTGTCCTGGGTTCAGCAGTAGCAGTCATTTTTCTCCTTCTTGGTAGCCAGTGCAGTGCTGTGTTTTGACTTTCGGCCTGATGTTTTGGTTTGACCAAGGACTTCGTGAGCCTCATGCTCTGCCAGGGAGGAGGGGAAGCCAGGAGGAAGCAGAGACAGGACACCTGACCCAAACTGACCAAAGAGGTATTCCATAACACAGCACGTATGGGTTGGTGCTTGGTCAGGCTGGGGGGGGAGAGTTATCGGTTGGCTGGTGGTGAGGTGATATATTCTCTTCCCTTGTTATTTCCTTTATCATTGTTATTATTGGTAGTAGCAGCAGTGATCTGTGTTATACCTTAGTTACTAAACTGTTTTTATCTCAATCCGTGGGAGTTGCATTCTTTTTGATTCTCCTCTCCGTCCCTCCGGGAGTAGGGGGAGGGAAAGAAGGGGGGGAGTGAGTGAACAAGTTGCCTGACTGGGTTTAAACCATGACACTGTCCCACTGTGAGTGCTTAGAAAACAGTGGGCATCATTCCAAAAGAAAGGAACAGCACCCCCCAAGTCCTTTTACTGCAGATAATGGGGAACCCTGCCACCACAGATGACAATGCCCTATTTCAAATGCTGCACAGATATATCTGAATGTTGGCCTAATGATAAAGAACCTGCTTTAGATGAAGACTTAAAATTTCTAGATATCTAAAAATTCCAAATACTCTGAAATCTAAACTTTGGAAGTTATTTCACTTGAACAAGCTAGAGTGATATTCAGGGACAGGACAGGACTCAGGTTCATAATTACTATGACTCAGGAATTTGGGCCACACATTTCAAGATATGAATATAAAACTGAAATATATAATAGATAGTTTAGATACAAGTATCCTGCAATGGAAATGTATGCCTTTAACTGTGAAAAGAAAGATGTCTTCCTTATTTTTAAGTCTATAAGGAGCTGTAGGGAAAAGTTTTGATGCAAGACTGTTTCTTCAGGTAAAATTTAATTTGGGATTGTTGCGGATAGTTATGCATGAGCACCAAGCGAATACATTAATTTATCCTTGCACCAATAGGGAAAAAAATCACAGCAGACCAGTAAATATAAAGCCCAGAGGTGAGAAAGAAGCATATCAACCATGAAATTGTGTTAATTCAATAATTAAAGTGAGACTCAGTTCCTATGTATGCTCAGGTTGAGTAGCAAGTATGTGACAAAACAGCTGGGAATGATAGCCCATTACACTTGTATAAACCATCAGGAGAAAAGAGTTCCAGTAAATTGAACATTTTATGAACACTACAGCATATTTAGCCCTGGACCTGATATAATCTCATTAATCAAAGCAATACACTGGGAGTGAAATTTCCACCTGAGTTTAGTTTTGAGAAAGAGGCAGTGAGAAGTGGGAGTGCCTTGTCTTTGTTCCCAGACACTACAGCAGAGCCAGGCTTTGTAGTTCTCTTCCCAGAAAGGGAATGAAAACAGTGCTGTAGGGGGAAATTAATTACTATCAGGGACATTCCAGCTGGAAATCTGTGTAGCTACAAAATCAACACGTTTCAAGGAGTCAACTGTTTCCTGATGATCATGTTAGTTTCCCTTATGCTTTAATGGTTTCAAAACTTCTATGGAGAAGCAAGTTCCTATTAGGGCTAAGCGGAATAGAGTATTCAATTTTGCATTTTTAAATTTTCATTCTTTTTCCATGTGCAATCCCAGAGATGTGCAAGAAAGACTCACAGGCAAAACCAGGAGTCCAGTGACTGGAATCTTCATCTATAATTTGGAATTACTTCATGTCTCCACTTCCAATGTAAAACACCTGCTGAAACAGGCAGGTTTCCATTTACTATCATTTATTAAAAAAAACACAAATAGATGTTTTTGAGAGAGATTAAAGCAGCCCACAGTGGTAGATACTATTTATGTTCTCCACTGAAATGTATTGTAGCAGAAGCAAAGAAGATTGTCTTGGCCATTACTGTTTCTTGTCAACATAAATTCTCTCCTTCACCTGAGAAGGCGTCCAAATAGAAGGCTTTTAGTTTTCTCAGCTCATAAATATTCTGATTAAGGAAACATCTCATTAAGAAGTTCCCAATCAGTTCCTGTTTCTTGTGTTCTTGGACAAAACCCTTCAAAATGTAATCAGCAATAAGATTAGATCTACAGCTACCCTATTACAAGAATATTACAGAATGTACACCCATGCTACTTTTTTTCTGTCTCTACACAACCATTTTCAATAACTGTTAGATATCTAGGTATACATAGAGAGTTGCTTTATGTTCATTATTTGTATTCATTGTAAAAAATCAAAACAACTCTAGAATTTTAAAAATTGAAGCAAATGTGACCTTACAGTTACACACAGTTGGAAATTATTGCAGCTTGCTTTACAAGCTCCTTCAATATTTTTATACAACAGTGGGTTCACAATTTACACAATACCATTCAAGGTGAAACTGGATCTCACTCAATTTCACAATAAGACACCTAAGAAATAAAAGCTATATTACAGAAGGGGTAACTGAAGCATGGATACACAGAATACACTTAGAATAAGTCTTTCATTTCCTGATACTGTGCTTCCACAAATAGTTATATCCACCTTCTATTTATTCAATTTTAAAATATATATTTGTGAATACTTACACTATTTATATATACTCACATTCTAATTCAAGAATTGAAAATAGAAATTATTTTTAGAATTACAATTAAACAATAGCTGATGAAACGTAGTTTTTGAATGATAATGAATTAGGTATTTTGACCAACCTAAAACCTAATTAATTAATTATTTAAAATAGCTCTTTACCAAACCCTATGGCTGTGAAATAATTTTTGAGTTAAACTTTCATTAACTAGATGAATACACCTTTTCATATCACAAATAACTTTCTCTTCTTTCCCCTACTATATACAAATTTTCTCACTGATTTTAGAATAAACTTTCCTTTGAAGCTGATAACTAGTAACTCCAGTAAACTATCATATACCCACATGGATTTGCTGGTTTAGAGCAGGCAGCTATGCTGAAAATGCAACAGTGTATTTAAATAGCTGGTCATTTTCTCAAGACAGGCTCCAACTCTTGATGTTTTAATTTGTTTACTTATTTCTTGGGAAAAATTGATAGGACATAGGTATGTACCCTTATAAAAACAATTCAAAGCACTTAACGATGTCAGTAGGAATCTTTTTTTCTTTAAATATCATTTATTAGTGGCTTGAAATTCCTTTTCTTTCTGTGTTTTCCCAGGACCTAACACACAGCAAATAAGTTTTTATTTGGCTTGGTTTATTGAAAATATGCAGAGCCAGACAATTTTATTCCACTTAGAATTAAAAAATATTTAGTGTAAGGAATTTTAGACTCTAATATGGGACCCTCAAAATGTCTACAAAGTATTTTCTGGAGGTCTAGTTTGTAAGTACCATATCTAACATTCTGCCGTTATCTCCTTGTTCTCCACCAACAACAATAGATTTGAAAGGAGTAGAAAAGGTTAAACAAAAAGTCAGTTAAACAAGAAGTCAGTTAAACACTGTGCTTGAACCTACTTTTTGAAAAAAAAAATGTTTCTGGCACCAGCAGGAAATTGCTTCTTCCTATTTCTCATAAAACTTGATTTTAATCAGAATTTTTTGACACTAAATTACTTTTCATGCCAAAATATCTTTATACAAAGTCAACAAAATTATTTTATTATTAAAAATAACTAACAATTGCAAAATACCTCCCTAAAAACTTCTCATATAATTATAAAAACATTTTTGTGCTTCTTAGTGCTATTTGATTATAATGAATAGGAATTCACAGATCTAGAGAATTCACTGAAGTTATTAGGCTTTTTAAAAATTTTAACACATTAAGTAACAATATTATATTATAGAAATAATTTTGCTAAGAAAATACGAAATAATAAGATATAACGTACATGGAGAAAATAGAACATAGCTGATGTTGCAAGACACAGTGAGAACTGATTTGCTGTAGATAATATTAGCTGCAATTTACATTTCTTGTTCCAGAGCAGATGGAGAGTAAGGGTACTAGAAAAGCACAGATTATTAGCAACAGTTACAGTATTGTTCAGAACTTCAGAAATATGCACCTCTGCTTCTCAGGAAGTTAAGAAGACACTTTTTGCAGGAAAGTGATATCCTGGGAACAGAGGCATTCTGTCTGTATTTTACAACATATCCAAAAGATGTGCCTTTAACCTTCTTCATACTAATTTGTAAGATTTGAAGCATGTGGTTCTTCCTCAGACATACATGTTTACAGTAGTTTTATTCTCAATTTTTTTTTTTTTATTTTATCACCTGAAAGGCTCAGAAAGAAGTTTCTTATTCAAAAGAATAACATGAGGTCAGATGAAGTGAGATGAAATGAGACGAAACAAGGTAATGAAAATTAGCCCTCTTTAAATACTAATCTGATACATCACGGTTACATATTTTAACACATGCATAATGTCAGTTCTATATAATTCCTCACTAAAAAGACCTTTCTTGTTTAGAAGAAATATCAAAATTATATTTTCCTCAAACAGCAAAATCATAACCCTTACTACAAATTTTACAATAAATTATCTTTATTTGGCATATTTTTCACAAAATACAATAGCATTTGGTGGCAATAAACATTACTGATATTTCCTGTTTCCACAAGTATGCAAGAGTTCAACACTAAGCACAACAAAAATTAGTATACTTAGTCATATTAAAACATATTTTTATAAATGTCCCATGAGCGAATGTATCACATGAAGCAATATTATCTCATTTCAAGAATAAAAGTAATTTCATATAGTATTGCCAACCATTATGGCTGGAGGCACAAAATATGTTTCAGAATGCCTTCCTTCTACGAGAAATTAAATGGGAGGTGGGAGAAGGGGACAAGAAAAGGAAAAAATTAAATCAAATCAAGGTCATATCAAATATGGATGAGCATTTTTAATCTCTTCTGGATGCGATGTTTATACAAAAGGCTTGAACCCTGTGACTCTCAATATGGAGGAAACACTTTCTGTATCTCTTGATTTTACTGTCCCATGGAAGCTGCATTTCATGATACCTGGTTAAAGTAGTACACTTCAGAGTACTCCTCTAGAATAATTTATACCTGGGTATTTTTTAAAATTCAGTACATCAGCCATGAAAATCTTTCAATATATGATAAGAAAGCATTTAGTCTAATGTGTAATAATACCTCATAGGCTTCCCCTCCAGGATTAAACATTGGCTTCACAGAAGGTAAATTCCACCAGTCAGCTTGTTCTTTGTTGTCAAAGATAATAACTTAAGGTTTAGTTTTATAAGAAGTAGTCGTAAAATGAACAAACAAGAAACTTCATTAAATTTATAAACTTAAGATTTTCTCCATATAAAACACTGTAAAGTTAATGTTGCATGCGAATGTAATTTTAAAGAAGAGATAAGCAACAAAAGCCTATACCTGGGATTAAAATCTGACAAGAAGTTTTATGTGTGCAATAATCACATTTAAACATTCCCAGAATTATTAAGAGGTGCTTTAACTGGTACTTTTCAAAAATAACACAGCAACACAGAACAACTTAAACCCCTGTAGATTTCCCAAGATTTGACCTTCCATAATTCAAATCCAAATTCGTCTTTGAAGCTTGATTTTGTGAGACTCTTTTAGACTAGAAACCCAAAATAAGAACCAGTGGTGCATGGTGTGATCTCTGACTATATGTGGTTTCAGTTCAAGCCTACACCAGCAAAGCTGATATTAGATCACAAAGAAGAAACCTGCCTGAGAAAACAAAGAAAAGGAGGAGAAATAAAGAAATGAAAATACACATTTCTCTACCACCACCATCGTCCCTCCCTCCTTGAGAGGAAAAGCAAAAAAGGAGAGGCGGTAGGCAGAGGAAGAAGGGGAAACAAAGAAAAGAGAGCTGGTTTAGGAAGAAAGAGGCAAAAGGAGAAGAGGAGGAGGGAGGAAGAGATTAAGGAGAAGGAGAAGAAAAGGGGGAAAAGAAGAGAGGGAAGACAAAGGGGAAAGCCACAAAGAAGGGTGGGAAAAAGTTCACAGCAAACCTTACAAACCTCTCAATATGTCTGCACTAAGTATAGAATAATGACTCTACATTTCAGAAATGTAATTTGAATATTTAATCTCACCAGAGGTGATCGTTCCAGCACTTTCAGTGGCATTTTGAACACGAGAAACCAGACAAATGTCACTCACTCTCTTTTCCTAGCAACACCCTATGTCAGTTGAGATAAAGATTGTCATAGTATCAATTTAAGGCTCACTTCAGGTCAATTTAAAATTATTCCTGAATATTCCACATCTCATTCTTAAAACTGACAATTTCCAGTTGTGCTTCAAATGACATGAGGCAGCAGCAAGGACTGGAAAATATAGATCTCTTTTAATAAATAATTAATATTTATTGAATATTTGGCTATAAATATTGCAGAATATTTTAATGAATACATCTACATGATAGTGAAAATATCATGGTGGGGATAGTGAACACACAGCAGCATTAACCTCCAAACAGTCATGCTCATTCACACTAGCAATGACTTTTGCTATGTTATTTGCAATAAGACATTCCTGAGCACATTCTCCGATAGATGTGGACTCAGTTTGAAGGACACACTTGGCTTATTGCACCTTCTGTCTGGCAATGCACCAGTGGCCTACTGAATCTGACTGTGCACAGTCTGTCACGTCGCCCGGCTTAAGCAAAGCTGTACTAGAATGTTGCAGGCTCTATATTTGTTGACCATCAGAGTTCAGCTAGGAGAGAATTTATCTTACTTAAATACTTGTTATCTTTGTTAGCTAACTCATCATCATTCAGGCAGCTTAAGTCCATACACAGGAAGGACACAACAGCCAATGCTGTCATGTGGGCTTTGAAATGATCCATGAAGGAGAATATATGGCCACTGCTTTACCATCAGATACTAAAAGTGATTTAGCTTTCTACACTTTTTACATGCATAAAACTTGAATGCTTCCAGTTCAAAATACTGTAGTTGTTTCCCCAGGTAGACTCAATTTAGACCCTGTATCTCCTCCCCAGAGAGTGTCTTTACCTGCCTTTGCAGCTGGTTTGACTGAGGTCAAGTGAGTCATCTGAGGTCACAGAGTGAATGAGTGACTCGGAAAGATGCTGAAACCAGGCCAGGACCTTTTCAAGTTCCCTGCTGCAACTACTGAAGCACACTGTCTCCCTCGAATAATTCTGTCTGTTGATCCCCACTGAATATATACATTTCCTACTGCCACAGGAAAGTAAAGTTTACATTCGAGCTGCTGTAAGAGCTTGCTTACAGTGGGAACAAAACAGGGTTTTTTTTAGTGTTATACCAATAACATTACTTCCATTCCTACACTTCAGGATATCCTCACATCCTGAGAAAAGATGTGAAAAAAATACAAACCCATGTCCAAATACATACAGCTTCATATCACAATTCAAGATTCCACTTTTGTGGTTCTCAGATGTTTGCCTTTTCTTTGAATGGATTAAATTTGAAAGTTTTGTTTTAGGCATTTCCACAACAAAGATAGTTTGAGACACTTTAATTTTCTTTCAAAGAGAAGACATCATCGTATTTGTTAGACTCACAGTGGATCCTACTGAACAGCGTCTTACAGTTAACAGAGTTAACTCTCTGGGCCAGAGATAGCGAGCCCCATGTCAAGCATGTAACTCCATAAATTTCAGAGGAATTCTACAAAGATTTCACAAGTAAAAAACAACATAGTGTCAGGTGCAATGTCCTGAATTTGCTACACACCCTTCACACAGAAAGTTTGGGGTGAATAGCATGCAGCTACAGCCCGGTGGCTAGCTAGGCTCTGTAAGGCCTCCTAGAATCAAAGACACCAAAAAAAAAGTAGAAGAAACTACTTACCTGATTAAAATGGTAGGATCTGTATGTCACATATCTTTATGGAGTCAGTCTACACATACTTAAAATGAAACAATTAGTTTTATATGGGCAGCAAGAAGGGGGATCACTAACTAAAAAACCCCAAACAATGAAAAGCAAAATTTCAAACCTTCAGATCCCTATTTTTCAAAAACCTAACTCCCAGTCTCACATTTAAATTTTCTTTTATTCCATACACAATGATTCCAGATGTTTAACTAGCATATAAGTAGGACCAGTAGTCTTTTCCTTCTGCCTGCAGGGACCCAGTATGGCTGACATTCCATCACTTAAACAGAAAATTAGTCCATTAGTTAAAATAATAGTGATGGCAAAACTCCTCATCTCCTGCTGGCACAGCAAGTGTGAAAGTTTAAAAAAAGGCCTATGTACCAACCACATCTTAATGCCTGAACTCAGCTTGGGGCAGGTGACTTTTGATTGCTGGTAGGAAGTCCTTCTGGACATCTGCTCTAAATTTACTTTTCAAATAATATCTATATCTGGGTGGGGGGGTGGGGGGTGTAATGTTGGGGTTAGGCTGAAACTGGCAGTCTGCAGGAGGGAAGGAAAGAGCATTATGATTTCTAGTAACAGCTACCTATCAAGCCCAGGGACCTTAACAGGTATCACTTTCCTTCCCAGTGACACGCAGCTCTCTCAGATGAGACTATCACAGCTGTTTTGTACGAGTAACACTGCACAACAGCAACAGTTTTAAAGAAATAAAATTAAACATATATTTATGTATAGCTAAAACTATAGGGCAATTCCAGGGATGCAGAGTGGAATTCACCTGTAATTGGCCCAGAACAGGGAGGCCAACATCTCACTCTGGGAAAGGGGTGATGTGCACCATAGGTTATCAAGGCTTCAGCCTTTTTCTTGGCCATAGGGGCCAACAAATACGGCATAGCTCAAATTTGACCCTGAAGACAACGTTAGGGAAAAGTGATCCAGCTCTTCTGTACATCTTAGAGCACAGTGAATCACTGTTTATTTCTTGAACACCCTGCTTTACTCTAGGGACTAAGGTCACCTTATTTTCAGTTGTGAGATCTGATGGTATTTCAGCCTAAGTAAATAGTATGGCTATGATCTTGTGTCCTACAGCTCAACCTGCTCTAAGAAATCTGTATTTATTGAGTGATGAATAATAGAATTGCTTAGCAGCTTCTTTTGGCCTTCAGAGAAGAGAACACAGTACTGTATGCACTGTTTCAAATGTTTTCCTTTATTTTCTCATGGGGATATATTCTAAAAGAAAAAAAAAAAGAAAAGAAAAGAAGACCTCACTGAGAAGTACAGTAGTTAATTCAGACAGTTTCAAGTTGCCTAGAGCTATTGACTGATATATGCAAAACCTTACCATTATGTTTTCAAAGAAACAACAAACAGAATTGGTAGTGCAGTTCCTTTAATGATATTTTGAATTTATTTTTTTTTTAATTACCTTCCATTATTGTCTGAGCTTGATCCTGTTCCATCAGAAACTAGTGGGAATTCTGCCACTGACTTCAGGGGAAAGAAGAATTGGGTCATTTTCAGCACACATTTTAAAACAAAGGCTTAAAATTGGCAGGAACAAAACACTCTGCCATGAATCAAGACAGCAGATTGCCAGATGGCAACTTTTCAGAGTTATGTAAACAAATTTGGTTTACTCAGTACAAATATTTGAAGAAAATAGAAAGAAGAGGATAATTCTCAGTTACCAAAGGGTCAGATTTGAGTGTTTTAAATTTTAACTTGGTTCCAAGAAAAAAATAAGTTCTACCAACACTGTTAAATTATTGTTTTATAAAGCTGAGCTTAGCTTTCAATGACAGTTTATACTACTACAAATATAGTCTGGGGTGAATGAAGAAAAATAACAATATTGGGGAAGGAAGGAATTCACACTGTTACTCGGGAAGGCAGTTTTGGACTAATTGGTAGACTCCCACTTGTGGAGCACATGTTCTCTATACAACCTAAAGAGAGAAGGAGACACCCTGAGAGGGACTTTTGAGCTTTCAAGTTGGATATTTGAAGTTAGGCACTATGAGTAGAGTAGTCCCATAATTCGCAAGTGTAATCTTCAACATATGGCTAACCATCCAGATTCACTCAGAAGATAACAGCCAAGAGAACAGGCAGGTCAAGAATTCAAGAAGAGCACTGTTGCTGCACTTTTAGGTGCATTATGTTTTGTCTTAAATCAAGTAACACTCAGAAGAGAGAGAAAATTAATACAGTACAAACAACAGAAGGATTCCCTTTTTTCTTTGCAATTAACTTTGGATCTATTTAGAAAAATGACATGAGCAATAAAAATTTAATATTGCTGTACTCAGAAGACTTTTTTTTTTTAAATTTTACATGAAAAAGCTAAATAAGAAGAGGTATGTATGCAGGTTAGAGTACTAAGAAAGCTCTAAAAACGTTACCCCGCTGTGACAATCCTTTTCTCAACTACATTTAGCATTAAAAAAAAGAAAAAAAAAGAAGAAAAGAAAAGAAAAGAAAAGGAAAGAAAAGAAAAGAAAAGAAAAGAAAAGAAAAGAAAAAAGAAAAGAAAAAAAAGAAAAGAAAAGAAAAGAAAAGAAAAGAAAAGAAAAGAAAAGAAAAGAAAAGAGAAAAGAAAAAAGAAAAGAAAAGAAAAAAAGAAAAGGGAAGAAAAGAAAAGCACATCTGCCCTGAATTCTCTGTTTAAATAATTTCCTTCCTCTTGTGGTGAGGGGTGTGCTTTTGGAATGGCAGAAGGCTTCACCTTTTAACAAATAATGAAATCCACATTCCAGTCAAATGTGATCAGCTCTGCCAGTGCAGAAGGATATTTTTACTGTTTGTATTTGCCTTCAGAGTGCCACTGCACATAACTAAGCATGTTGGCTTTTTGCCACCTCTATTTTAAATTGTTCAAAAATCTGGGAACTAAAGAAATGTCTGCTTTTGGTTTTTAAGGGGAAAAGCATTATTTAAGTAAGCAAACATTTTAAATAACTTAGACTTGAAAACGTATGTGTTCTTCAACAGACACTCTTATTTGAGTAAGGCAGAACAGACCATAGCTTTGAATTAACCTCTTGTCCCTTATACCCTACAAGTACTCACTGTACTGACCTCATGGGAAAGAAAATCGAATCAACTGTAAATTGCCTGAACAGATTTGTCTGAACTCATGGAGCAGTAAATCCTACATTTACATTACTTACTCAAGACAAATTGGACTCGCCGTACCTTCCACTCAAAAAGTCACACAGAATTTTTTATGCTTGCTAAAAAAAAAAGCAGTGGGCCACAAACTTGAATTAATTCACTGCATATGATTCCTAGAGGAAGGGAGAAGAGAATAAATGGCTAGCAGAAAAGATCAGAGGAGCAAGGTGAGATAGTGAGAAGGAACACTTTTAGGTTCTGATGAAAGAGTTTCATTTCAGATGGATCCTCTTCTCAGCTCACTTCAGGGACTGGCATATGGCATATGCTACAGATGGATAGGCAGCAATGCACATACAGCTGTAAGGTTCTGGCACTCCAGGTCCTGGCCTACGCTGCCAGCTGGCCAGCAGAAAGCAGGTTTACAGGATGATTTGATTTTCCACAGCTGTCGTACAAAGCGTGAGGTCAGGGGAGGTGAGGAGAAGGAGGTGTTTCAGAGAGGGAGGGAGTCATAGCTGACTGATTCTTGCTTACAGCACAGAGGCAGGTTTCAACCCTGACAACTACAATAAGCCAGGCAGCAACTTTCTCCATCTGCAAGCCTTTCGTTTGAATTATGTGCGAATGTAAGTTTTAGGTCTTGATAGGACTGGGCAACTTTGGAATTGGTTATTTACACATACTGTAAAAATAAGTGAGTATCTTGCAAGATGGGGATTCTTGTCTGATGCCCTGTGAATACACAAAGTACATTGAAGTACTTTTTTGTGAACTAAGGAAATCTTTTGTTCATAGTTCTATTAGGGAAAATTCACTCTGACACAACTGTGTGCGTCGACAACAAATATTTTTTTAAGAGAAAGATAAATAAAACCTTTTTTTCTGGAACTTAAGTCAAATGCAAGGTCTTGAGGAACAAAACCTCTGTCTTCAGGTGTACAAGATGAGCTTTGATCTGTCCATTACTCTGCAGATAAAGGACCTTGAGGGCATGGTAAGTAGTTCCACATAAGCATAAACTTATCATTCAGAGGCAGTAAAAAAAATATTAAAAAAAATCCTAGAAATTATTAGAAAATAAGTAAGAGAATAAACCAGAAAATATTATTCTGGAATATATGTCTATTATTCACATTGACTTTTAATTCCGTATTCTAGTCATTTCATCTCAGAAAATGTATCAACAGGTTCAAAGACTACTAGGATGGTTGTATAGAAGTGGTACCTTACAAGGCATGACTTAATAGGCTGAAATCTTCAGCTCAGAAAAGAAATGGGCTTGGATCATAAGACAAAGGTCTACAGAACTACAAATGGCACAGTGGTCTACAGAATCGAAGACTCATACTCACTGCTTTTCTAGTGCAAGAAGCTAGATTTAAAGAAGACAGAAAAAATTAGCTTTTCATGCAACATGCAGTTAACCTTGCCAAAGTTAACCTGCCAAAGAACCTAGTCAATACAAGAGGTATAAGTAGACTTAAGGGGGTACTTGAAAGGCAGATTTGTAAATGGTTACTAAGAGACAAGCCACAGACATCGAGGAAAATGCTTGACCTGAAAATAACTGAAGACTAGGAATGCATTAGGAAGAAGTGTCACATGCTGTTGCTCTTTTTCTCCTTCTCCCTAAGTATAAACTTGAATGCCAGTGCTGCTGATGTATCTGAATTGTGTGGCTGCTCTTTCATTCCTATTACGAACCTCTTATGTTATGAATTGTATCATGACTGCCTGAACAATTCTCCAACAAGGTAACAAACATTTATATTAAAAAGTATTAAGAAAGGTATTCATATCTTGTTATTACAAGAGATGCTTAAGGAATGTTTTGGGGAGACAAAAGGCCATTTATTGGAGCTCACAATCTAATATTTATTCCTCTGTGATGCTAGACAGAAAGCTAAAACTATATTTTAGAGAGATGAGTAAGCTAAGTAGGGAGGGACAAACAGTAGCAGCAGTAGGCAATGGGGTTGTCCTGCATGCTGCTCCACAGCCATCTTCAATTTGGGGTTTGTAAGAGCAACTCTTCTTCACAAGCCGAAAGTATTTTTTTCTCTTGTAAAAAACCCCGAGGTCCTTCTCTGCCTGTATAGCCAGTGTTTAGGAAAAAAACATTCTTACTTGGTCTGGAATACAGACTTACAAGTGCTGAAGCAGATGTCTTTCACAGCAAGTACAAAAAGCTTTTTTGTCCCTCTTACATTAATTTTTCATAAGGCCAGAGAGGTAGAGGATAAGATGGACTCTGGAATCCAGAAACTTAGAGATTTGCACCAAGCTGTTGTACAGGTAGATATTTCCGTATTCATGCTGTGAATAAGTGTGTAACCAGACTCTTTAGTAGGCAAGGCTGAAAGTGTCCCCTTGAAAATGGACTCTGCTAAGAAGGAAGTGACCAGATGTAGAAGCTGCTAGACTTTGTAGTTGGTGTATAGCTTTTTTTCTTATTAAAATGGTGTAGGCTTTGCATAAGAGCAGCATTTACTTCCTTTTATGGCTATATTTTAAGCAAACTTAGGCTTCTGAGCTTTCACTCAGGTCTACATGTCTTGTTACAAGGAGGTAATTTGTCCCTCAAGTATCTTTCTGCTATGGTGATGCCTACAGGGAGAACTATGCCCTTAGCCTGTGTTGATATTTATAAAATCATGAGTTTGTTTACTGGTCAAGGATCACTTGTAATGTTTAGCTATAAATACATTCCCTCATATAATTTAGATCCATGTCAACTAACGCCCTCTCAAATGGTACAGGTGAAAATTCAGGCTACAACATATCCGCCAGTTTCCTACAGACATTGTAAGGGTATAGTCACTCTATTTTGAGGGAAGAAATAACACGGGCATAAAAGTATAAGTCTGCATCAGTTTGCCTCTTGACCAGGTAAGAGTCTACGGTCTTTTTTGCTTACTAATGTAGATGATTCTTGGGAAACCAGCATGCACTGGTGGCTGAGTGCCCCTGCTCAGGGGGACTCTGGAAGGTCTTACACAGATAAGGTGCGGAACAGGCTCCAGCATCCCTGGCCAATACAAAACACAAAGGAAGTGCAGCTGCAGCATGTACATAACCTGGAAAGCTTCATTAGTCAACAATGCAAGGGAATCATCCACCCTTTTTCCCTTTTTTTTTCCTTTGTTTTTTTTTTTTTTTTTTTGGCATGCATATTGCTGATGGTGACTGTGGCTTCTATTTGCATAAGGATAACCCATTGTAATGTATATCTATTCAGGTCTATTTGTGCTGTTTTCTTCTTATTCCCTTTTAAAGGAAGAAAATGCTTTGGTCCTTTGAGAATAACATCAATCAATCCCGGAAACTATTTATTGTTCTATGTACTTAATGCACTTGTGCATAGCTCTTTTGAACAATAAATGATCTTCTCTCCTTGGAAGGGAAGACAAAATTTCATGATGAAGAGCATTAACTGCTGTTAAAACTTGACAGCCTACAAAATAAAACATTTGAAAAGGACTAGACAGGTTCAAATATCTTCCAAACTGCATGTGGAATCTGTTGAGACTTCATGAAATGTTACTTCTCCAAGGACTGTGAAAGGATAGAATTTTCCATTCTAGAATGAATGAATGGTTTGAGCCATCAGAGAAAAAACTTCAATGATGCATTAATGTGGCCCTGACCCAGCTGGTTGGCACGCACTGTCACTCCAAAATTCCATTAATAGGGTGCCTGAGGACATGAACTCAGTTTGATTTGAAAGATTCATGTATTTCAATTAAAAATGCATTTATTTAATTAATGTAGACATTAGAAAGAACACTAAAAAGGAAGTCTGAATTTGATAGACTTTGTCTCCTTTTTCTAAGACACTTGGGAAACGTTGCTTTTTGCAAGGGTAAGATATAGGAAAGGGAGGCACTGAAATCTTGCAAATTAATAGATAGGAGGCACTGAGGAAGATGTCAGACTCAAAATAGTAGTGTTCGGAAGTTGATAGATGTTTTGTTTTTTTTAGGGGGGTGTTATTTATTTATTTATTTTATACCACTGATAAGACAGCACTAATTTCATCTGGAGGTGCTAGAAACAAGAGGTATTTTGGTCACAATGGAAAAAATGTTTACTGGAAACTTTTCAAGTGGCATGGAACCAATATTTTTTGTAATACAATAAATGGGGCAAAATTCTAACCTGCTTATGCCTAACAGTTTCATTGAAAGGAATGTGAAGAGATGAAGGAAAAATATAGGGGGAAATTAGGGAAATTACACCAGGGATGTTCCTACTGTACCTAATAATTGTGGACCCTGCTTTCAATTTTAATAAAATGTTCTGCTCCCCTGACCAACTTAACTCACTTTAAAGATTGTTTGCGCTTCACAACAAAGTTAAAGACCTTTTTAAAGACTCAAAGTACAATTGCTTGCTCCTAACTCCCATAGGATCTCAGGAAGAAGATGCCATTTCTGTCCTGGTTTTATAGATGCAGTTTTCTGATGCAGTAACAGGAGATTTCAGTTTAAATAATTAGCTGTCACGTGGATTGCAGTCACAAATGAATACATCTTTCCTAAAACACTCTGTATGGCATCCATTCTTATCAACCTAATGTAAACAGAGCTTTAGTTACCCACAGACACACCACATAGATCTTATCTGGCATTGGAATACCAAATTAGCACTGACTCTTAGGTAACTATCAGCTAGCTGGCAGCTGTGATTTTTCATATCCAGTACATTTGTTCAATACCATATACCAAGGCTAGATCTAGGGATTCTGGCACCTTGCTCTGGTTGGACAAGTTCTTTGACATGTTTTCTCCTTGATGTGAGACCAGACAATGAATTGCTTCAATTGCATTTGCACTTAGTATTGTCTAGATTATTTATTTACTTTGAGCAGTTACACAAATGGGACGATTCTGCAACCTGATAAAAAGAGGGGAACTTTGATACATATCATAGAATAATGACGTGTCAGTGTGGACACAAAAGTATTGCTTTTTGAGCTGCTGTCACAAAGCTTGATCTTGCTTACTATAAAGAAAAGCTGGTAGTCCACAAAGATTTTGTAACCTGTTGAAAGAGATTCAAAATCCTAAGAACATAACAAGTATACAGAATATTTAAGATGTCATGTAAATAGAGCATGGTTATCCTGACTTACTTCAGTCAAGCAACAGGACAGATCAGACATTTTAATTTTACATATGACTCTCCTGCTTGTATTGTATGCAAATCCATCTGAACACCAGGGATGTGATTATCTCTTCCCTCTTCTCAGCTGTTTTTTCCCCTTCACCTTTGCCAGTTCCAGAGTTTGTGGAGACACAGTAGCTCAGAGGAGAAGTTGATTCAGCTAAATTTCTCTCAGAGAGGGGACCAGGAGGAGCAGGAAGCTTATTCTTGGAGAAGACTGTTCCCAACAGTTTCATTATGTGGTGGCTAGGAGGCTAGATCTAACACTAGAGAGGAGATAGGGACAAGCACTGATGATCAACGACAGACAAGGGCAAAACAGATATCATGCTGCTTTTTTTTTTCCACTTCAAAAAGATAAAGTAACCGTAGCTAAACTGGTTTCAAGAAATAGTCAACAAAAAAAAAAAAGGTCATTCTAGTTTTACTAGTTTTTCATATGCAAGTCTTCACCTTCACTGGAATTGTTACATGGAAATTCCAATTTTAATAGATTAAAAGCCACTGATTTCTGCTGGCTGGTCTCAGCTGTGGTTCTGACTGCACCTACAATATCACAGACCTTGCTTGCGAGACCAGTCAGCCTGCCAGAACCTGTGTGGGGACAGGAAAGGTCACAAACTCTTCTGTGGGCTGAAGCCCAAAGCGTAATGCTGCTAAGGAGCCCAGTACTCCAGTTTGCTGATGTGGCCAGAAATGATACCTGACAATGACCTAATTACAAGCAGTATACAGGCACAGAATATTTCTAGTACTCCAGGACTAACCCTGCTAAGGAGTGGTTGCCTTTCCAAATGCTGCAGCCTGGCTTGGAGACATTCAGGAATGGCAAAGCTAAGTAAAGTATCTGAATATGGTGGTTGGGGTTTTTAAATTTATTCTCCACTTGTGGAAACACCATCAAAATTCAGCAAATCCTAATCAGTTCACTCAGCTTTTTTTGCATAAACCATTCCTATGAGAAAAATGAAACAACCAAGCAACATGGGCAGAGCCCCTCAGCCCTGGGAACATCACATTTTCTTTCCCTCGAGAATACATACCTCAGGAAAACCACTGCTAAAAGTTATAGATATTACTATACACATTTCCTTCTCTTCCACATTTAGAGAGGATGAAATGGCACAGGGCTTTTATCTTTTTTTTTTTTTTAATTATAGCTCTTTTTATTTATAAAGACTTCAGCTTGGAAAGCTGTTAAAAGTAATAAACCACATCTTTCTGAGAATACAATTCCATTATTTAATCATGCCCAGAGGCAGAAAAGACACTGAGAAATAATTGTCTTTTCATCACTCAAGCATGAAATGCCCAACATTGTTTGAAACCTAATACTAACAAACCTTTAATATTCTATTTCAGAAATCCCTTGACCATGGGCAAGTACAATCTTTTCTCAGTCTTTTAAAACAGTTTGATGAAGTATCCCAGAAGGCTTAAGTTATGTTTTCTTCTCTACATTATAAATATTTTTTTTGTCTGCAAGGTTTCACTTTTTGCATCCATATACAAAATCACAATTCCAGTAATATAGTAGTATCTCTATAAGATATTTATTCATATGATTTCTTCAATCTAAAAATTCCTCTGTTAAGTTTGGAGAAAATCACACATGAAGACAATAGAACATGGTAAAAAATGTATCCAGAGCTACTGTAGTTAAAAAAGCATAGGAAGGTTGTTTTACTGCAGTGGCAATCTTTTTTGGCACAACTTGCCTTTCTCAGACTAATGCTAGTTTTTTTACTAATTAGTAAGTATTGCAGAGCCTTTTAGTATATATTTCCACGCCACGATCAAAAGATTTGTCACATATCACAGAATCACAAGATTCTGGCACTTAGGAATAAATTAGCTGGCTAACGTTAACATTGGAGCTTATAATTACTAGCTCCAGTGTGTGAAGATGCACACTAAGATGATGCACACTAAGATGGTGCTCTTATAAGACCAGACATCTCATTCTGGCTCTATAAGCACAGGATAATAGGTTGTAAACACTAGATATAGGGGATTGATATCTAGCACAGGTGGCCCACAAGTAGTAGACTTAGATTCAAATTCAGAGCTGAAAAGTACAGTTTGAATCTTAAAATAAAAAAAAAGTAATAATCTTTTCTTTTAAAATGTCAATCTGGGCATAAACATGTCAGGGACAGTCTACAGACAGTAGACTAGGAAAAGGAAAGTAGAATTGGGTACAAAATGGGAAAAGAAGATGAAGACTTCTTCAGCGTTTTGTGTGATAGCAATGTACATATAGTGAATCCATATTTCAATTATCGCCTAATATGAATACAATGAAAGTCTGATCATTTGTCTCAAAGTGTTTTTCATATTTTTTTAATAAAAGGAATACGGGCAGTACAAGTTTAACCTGTGTAAACTTGAATAGCTGAAGACATTGATATTGTGCTTCTTTTAATATCTGCACAACCCTTGAAAAACAAATGACGCATATGTAAGTACTATACTTTGGGTGGACTTTTTTCCACAGCTGATAACACCCATAAGGTGTTTCAAGTGCATCAATAAAAATGCTATTAAATAATAATTTCAAAATTAAAACCTTTGGAATATAGGCTACATCCAGTACTTTTTGTAAACTCTGACTAAATCAAAAGAAGTTGAGCATGAATAAAATCAGGAATGCACTTCAGCTTGCAGTGTGAGCTACTCCTCATTTGCAGGAGGCCATTTCATGTTGCAATTGAAAGATTGGGACTAAAACAGTGCAGGGAGAATAGGGAATCCAAAATGACTTCTAAACCCTGCACATATAGGTATGGTACCTAAATCAATCAAGAAAACAGGTCACTGACTGCAGAAAAGGAAATGAAATAAAAACATGCTGAAGAACAGAAAACAGCCAGTTATTACAGTGCAGTAATTAGACAAAAATAATGAAGAAAAAGTCAGGAGACAACAATTTATATTTAAGAATTTAATTGGTGGGGGAAAAGTTTTATTTCAATCAAGTGCCACCAAAAATAAATTGTTCCTGAGCATCAATCTAAAATGTGATGCAGTGCAGCATCTGAGAATAGGGCCTGGTCTCCCATCATAGAGTGGTCTTTCTAAAAGCTAACACAGGTGAGAATACCAAACAGTTTGGCAAAAGCATTGCATTACATACCAAACAGAGCAAATGCAAAAAGGACACTTAAGATTTTTGTATGTTTGGGCATATTGTTGTTCATTATAGTCATTAAAAGCTCAACCTGTCTGGCTTTCCCAAAAGATACTGACAGGAAACCAGAAAATGCATATGTCTCCATAAGGTAAATTCCAAGCTTTTATTTAGAAATGTCTGAGCAATGTTTTTTATTATTTCTTTATGGAGGCTCTTCTAATCTACTTATGTTTCTATTAATTAATCGTGTATGTTTTTCTATATAGACATATTTAACTCTCAATAATGTTATTTGACAAAAAAGGTATTACTGTGAATATGCATTTTCCACAAAGATTATGCCAACATTAAATACTATTAAGGTACTATGCAGCACAAAGTATAGCTAAACCTTCTATCCTCTTGGTATGCTGTTTGCCTTTCCAAATACACAGTGAAACTATAATAAAGGGACTTGGTGACTGGATTTTAAATTAACTGACAATTTGAACTTTGAGTGATCACTCTTTTGTGACTATTCGGGAAACATGACTGCTTGATTTAAAGATGGATAAAGACAAAAACTATTCTCCTCTGACAAACCATTCTTCTAAAGAAATTTAATTGTGTTGTGGTTTTTTTGTTGTTTTTTTTTTTTTTTTCCTCAGCAGAGAAATGATACTTAATCCACTGAGATGTAAAAACTCTATAAAAGAGACTCTTTACAGGAACACTTAGGTCACCAGGTTAAAGAAAGTGAATGCTATTCCTAATGGAAGATAAACGATTGCCCTGTGGGGTTTTATCTGTCATAGTAATCTCAAAAAGCGTCTCTTGTAAGAGTATAAAGACTGTTAAAGCAAGCTTCACCACTGCAGTAAACTAATACCTGTGGTTTACCGCTTCTGCCCTACACATGTGAAATGTTTAAAATGTTTGGCAGGAAGCTTTTTCCCACATTTGGCTAGGCATACTCAGTGAACCCAATGTGAGATAATCCAAAACAATTCAGGTTCAAGAAAGGTTGGGAAAATATTACAGCGGACATAAAGCTTTGATGGAAAGCTTCTTTGATCTTGAGATTATAAAATACACAATTTCTAATCTGACAAATTTTTAGCTGCAAAGCAGAATATCTAAACATTCCTCTTTTGTCATAACAGTTTAATCCCTTAAGAATGTGATTTAAACTGCTGGGGAGCAAAGGTTACCACAAGATTTGTATGAAAGAGGAAACCTGCCTCAGACACCTAGATAGAAAAATGTGAAGGCCATTAAATTATATAACTAAATACTATCTGCAGATTGGCACTGCCAGGTCACCCTCAGTTCAAGCTGTGTCAAATATCCTTTGTTCCAAACACACTTGTTTGCTGAATGAATATTTTAAATTTCTGATTTCAGTTTAAAATGACTGCCTTTGCCATTCATGAAAAATAGCATCGGCACAATAACAGTTTAGGTGCCATGAGCTGGGAAGTTCAGAAGTTTATTTTGGGGGTGGTTTTTGAGGGGGGGGGAGGCCACTGAGCATTTTTAATGTATTTATTAATCTCACATATTGCTCCTTACTACTGGTCTTGCTCAAGCTCACAGACTATGACAACTCTATTACTAATGTAAAAATAATTATTTTAACACTTAAATCATCTTATAAAGCATTGACTACCTGTTAAAGGAAGACAGCAATTCCTGTAAGGAAACATGATCAGCAAAAGCAAATACAAAGTTGTTTCATTGATTATTCACACAACATGATTCAATATTGCAAGACAGGTGTAAATTGATAAGTTGGAGTTCATAAAATATGTTTTAGATGCTGAGAAACTGCAAATCATTTAACACTAATGTGATAATCAAATATAATAGAACACTAAACAGCTTCTAATGGATTTAAAAGTCAGCTGGATCAGTTCTCAACTCTTCTATTTAAAACCTCAATTTTTTTCCTCCCTTAAGTTGAAAGCAAAGTTCATCCTTTTTTACTTGAAAAGCCAATAAGTAGAAATTAAATACCACAATGACTGGATTTCCATGGATCTTCACACTAGTGTTTGTCATTAATATTTGTAGCTAAATATCTTTATCCATACTCCATTCAGTTTTTGGCTTTTTAAACAGATTGTTCCCAACCCTATAATCATGCCTGATAAAAAGTCTGGGTGCAGAAGACAGGGTTTGAAATAATGACTAAAATAGGAGTTTTACAGCCATTATACAAATGAATATAAACAGTGATGATTAACACGTGGGGTTGCTGGTTGATGAGAAAATGAACATGAGCTGGCTTCAGTGTGCACTTGCAGCCCAGAAAGCCAACCGTATCCTGGGCTGCATCAAAAGCAGTGTGACCAGCAGGTCAAAAGAGCTGATCCTGCCCCTCTACTCTGCTGTTGTGAGACCTCACTTGGAGTATTGTGTACAGTTCTGGTGTCCTCAACATAAAAAGGACATGGAACTGTTGGAACAAGTCCAGAGAAGGGCCACGAGGATGATCAGGGGACTGGAGCACCTCCTGTATGAAGACAGGCTGAGGAAGTTGGGGCTGTTCAGCCTGGAGAAGAGAAGGCTGTGTGGAGAACTCATAGCAGCCTTCCAGTATCTGAAGGGGGCCTATAGGGATGTTGGTGAGGGACTCTTCATTAGAGACTGTAGTGACAGGACAAGGGGTAACGGGTTAAAACTTAAACAGGGGAAGTTTAGATTGGATATAAGAAGGAAATTCTTTACTGTGAGGGTTGTGAGGCACTGGAATGGGTTGCCCAGGGAGGTTGTGAATTCTCCATCCCTGGCGTTGTTCAAGGCCAGGTTGGACGAGGCCCTGGGTGATATGGTTTAGTGTGAGATGTCCGTTACCATGGCAGGGGGTTTGGAACTTGATGATCTTAAGGTCCTTTCCAACCCTAACTATTCTATGATTCTATAACACAACCTAGTACAATGTTGTACTACAAAATGAGGAAAACATGGATCTTTGTGATAGGGATTTAAAAAAAGAGAAAGAGCTTTGGCTTATACTAAGCTCCCATTTGAAAGGACATAAAGCTTCCCATTCAGTGGGAAGAAAGCATCCATAAGGCTATATCTCCATAATTCAAACTTAGAAGATTTAGAAGACATCATATCAGAAGCAGGAGAATCACTTTCTGACATGGGGTTACTTCCTGGGTTTCTTGGCACTACATGAATGATAAAAGTGTTTGTTTCCTTCTTGTCAAAATGTGCTTTTTTTAATAACTTAAACATTTTCACAGAAAACAAATCCACAAAAAAAAAAAAAATCACAAATTTTGGTCTATGCTTCTGTTAAATGCAGTGAAAAGCACCTAAAAGGTGCAAAAGTTCCTAAGGAACTAAGACAAGACAGACACATATTCTAATTGCACAAACTCATTCATTTTAGAAACAAGTATCTATTTGATTAGAAACAGCATAAAATAAAAAAAGAAAACAACACCAAACAAACAAACCACAAAAAAAAAAAAAAAAAAAAAAACAAAAACAAACCACACAAAAACCATCAAACAACAGTAGCTTCAACAAAAACGGCAGCCTTTATAGCCCTTCTGGGATCTGAAACAAGGGGGCACAAAATCACAAAATGGAATATAGAAACCTTTAGAATTAGATTTAAGTAATATTAAGTTTGATGGCTTTGTAACAGTAGCGATGGAAAATTACTGAGGTGCATGACACATAGAGAAAAAAAATAGAGTACAGCTAGAGAACATACTGAGAATTCTCACAAGATAAAGTGTTATAGTTGACATAGTTTAAGAAAAACAGTCTAGAAGAACAGGACACAGGGATAAGGAGTATCTGGGAACCGCAGGTGTCCAGGATGGGCTACAGTTAAACTAACTGATAAGTAGGAGGATAGGAGGATTATTATGTCTCTGGTGCTAACGAACCAATTAAACTGGTATGAGCATCTACTGGGCGTGCTTCAAAGGCTGCCAGAAGTGATGAAGATTGTTGGAAGAAGTAAATGACCCTCAGAGACCATCACCACAATTCTGTATGCATGCGGGGAACTTTCTGGAAAATGATGTAATCCATACGTAGCCTCATGAATATGTATGTATGCCCAGTGGCTATAAAAGGATGGCTTGTGTGGCAATGGGGAGATGCACGTTACGAGGAGCTATACCCCATGTCTCCCCGCGCCACAATAAAGAATACCTGCTTGTCAGCTTGAAAATTTGTTGGCAAGTTTGTGCCTGGAGTTTTCTCCGAATCAAATCATAGCTGATATTGTCCACATGTCCTCCAACCATAAAATTAGGTTTCTGACCCAGCAGGTCAAAGGGAGGCAGGGCCATGGCTCCTAGTCCACAAAAGATAAGCTGAGGACTGGATGTCCCTTAAGTTCCCTAGAATTTGCAGGATATGACTCTGACTTGCTCCTTACCTGCTCAGGCACAGATTACATCCAGGGATTATCAGGTCTTTTCCAAATGATTTCCCTAGGGTCCTTTCTGTTTCCCAGCAGTATACAGTTCTGACAATTAAACTGCATAGACTTCTATATAAATTTAGGATAGCGTTATAAGAGACACAATTCATTTCAGAGGGCAGCACATTGACCATTAAATCCTCACTTACCATCTTCTATGTCTCTGAAATGCTACCCACATTTCAAGACTACATGGTGTTCTTGGGAAGAACAATTTCAGACATGCATTTGTGCGTTGATACAGCACAATAAAAAAGCCCATAACATTAAAAAATTCTTTCAGCGCATTTCTGTCACTAAACCTTATCTATAGTTGAATGAAATTGACAGAATGAATGCTTTCTTCTAAAAATCAGAATGAATTTTTACACAACATATCCATTACATTTACAACTTCATTTCAGCCACAAAAATCATTTGCAGAGGTTTCATGAAGTATTTACATCGTGTTTTCATTAAATATGTTGTTATTTATACCCATCTGACTCAAAGAATAGACCTATGGAAAACCTGTGAGAGGGAAACAGAGAAATAAGAGAATACTCACACTGAAACAAGCTACATGCAGCCATGTGACTGACCACGAAACAATTCAGTTGTTGCCAGTAGAGCTGTCTTTGAAGTCAGCCAAAAAAACATACTCTACTGCCAAAAAAAAAATACCTTTCAGAGTTTGGCATCACGGCTTTGCAATTAGTTCGTCATGGTTTCAGAGCAGTTGTTTTAATTTTTAAAGGGATTCTTCTCAAATTTTTAGTTCTTAATCTTATCTGTTTAACACAGTGCTTTGAATAGTCACTACTTTCTTCACAGAAACTTCTCTATGAATCTTCCTTCAAAGTTGCTTTTGCCATCTGCAGTTTCTACTGCCCTTCCACTAACAAGGATGAGTTTTGTTGTCCAACTTTTGTCTCTGCTCTCAGGATAAAATAGTATAATAAAATAAACCCTCCTTACTTGTTAAATTCTGCCCTATCTGCAGTCTCAGAGTCTTATGAAAGATTTCTCAACATCCCATTATTTTGCTTGTGTTTTCTTGATATTGTCAGACCAGTTTTGACTGAATTTCTGCTAAATATTTCAGTACAAGGTCATAAAACCTTCCTTCTTGAAGAATATGCCTTTTTACTCTCAAATGCAGGCTATTATTCCCCTCATCTGAGAACTTATCGTACTCCTAAAGCACATAATAATCTTTAATGACCTCCCCCTTCCTCTATCCCAAATCTTTCCTGTCTGTTTTATTGCCATGTAACTACAAATTATCACCAGGGTTTATCTTTACTTTTACTTTATTACTCTTGAAAGTTTTCTTTTTGTTTAAGTCCTTTCCAGTTTTCCTGTTGCTTTATTTATAATTTTCCCAATATGTCATCTCACTTGAGTATTGTGTCTTGAACCCAGACTAGTTCATACCAACAAGTGAAAATAAAATGCCACATTCCTTTTCTAATATCTGTGCTGTACTATAAATAGTCTTCTTAGGTGTTAAGTTCTCTAAGAAGCTTCTCCTTGTCTGCCCCACTACAGCTCACTTTGTTCATCCATCCTCATCTAGTCCACCAGTTTTATATCCTTGCTGTAGGGCTAAGCTTGGAAATTTTAGACATCTTATTTAGGCAGCATTTCAGCATTTCTTACACTATAACATTTAGCTGCTTATAATGGTCCAAAACATCTTGCACAGGACTGATAGAAATGATGCAGAATCTCTGAAAGATCTGTGCGAGAAAATTCCTTTAAGTATCTAAATTGACACCACATATCTACATTTAGGCACCTGAATTATTCCCTATGTGTCCAGTCTAAATTTGTTGCTCAGGCTCCCTCTGTAGTCCAAAATAAGTGTTTAAAATAAGTGGGGTGGATTGCCCTGTTCATTGACTAGAGAAGAATCTACCCATCTCACTCGCAGAGAGGGCAGCCTATCCTCAGTGATACATCCTTCTAATAATGGGAACAGTGGGTGTTACTTTCTTTTCTGTTTCCTGTGTTCCTGAAATATTGTTATATTCCTTTTATTTCAAATTTAAAATGAGTTTAAAATTTTCATTTAAAATGAAAACTTCAACCTTCTGTCTAGCATATGGCTAGCTCTTACTAGTATGGCAAATCTCAAAGAAAAGAGATGTGGCTTCAGGTATAATCATAGAATATATTCTCCTGCATTTCCTTACTTCGAAACAGGAATGGACTCTCATACTTGCAATTTAGCAGACTGAACAAAGATTAGATTTGTCTAGAAAAATATCACTGAAAGAAAGGTTTTTGAGATAGCATAAATAAAGCAAAATATATTAATATTTCCCAGCTCACTCTAGGTAGGAAACTCTAAGGAGACAGCATTGAATTCTTTTTTTTTTAATATAGAATGTTAAATGAAGTCAAGAACATTAGCCAGAAGTCAAGAATGCCTGAATTTCAATTTGATGAGGTTGACATTCAATCATCTGAAAGATCAATATTTCAAACCTTTGACTGCTCTCTCACAGGGAGAATCAGAAACATAAAAGGCTGAGCATCATCCTTTCCTATTGACTTCAAATGGAAATAGAGGTGACTGCACCTCAAGTACTGAGCAACTTTCAGGACCAGGACTTCATTTAAGAGAGGAGAAAATGAAACTAGAGCTGTAAGATCAGTAGGCTGGAGATACAGTTAAGCGAAACGGTCCAGGCAATAGGATGCTAGGAAACAGATAATTTCCAGTAGATAGTATCTCTGCGGAGACCAGGAGTTTCAGGAATCCCTGAATATGGTTTTCTTTATGTAATTATTTAATTATTAAATTGCATCATTAACTAAATGTAAAGATTTAAGTGGAGAATATGATTCCTGGAATATGAGAGTAATGTTTATTATTTCATCTGTTTTAAGGACTTCAGAGTCTCACAGGTTGATTCAACAGCATGTATACCCTAGCAGAATAAAGCTTGTTTTGCGGATGTTAAGACGTGACTGACATTTTGTTGGGATATTTAAAATATAAAGAGGGTTTATAGCAATGATTATTGGGAAAAGGAGAGGGTATGGAGAGAATTCTGGGTTATTTAACTACAAATCATATATTCTCTATCAATCAACCTTATTTTTAACATACATATAAATAATTCTTTGTTTGGAATTCTTAGGCCCAGAACATAACCTGGTTTTGACATAAACGTCCTTCACATTTGTTTTCCTTCTTTAAAATGATGGCATCAGGGAAACTTGCCAGGAAAATTTGTAACAATAATACTGAATCCAAATCTGAGACAAAGTGCCCCACATGAAAAAAACAGCTTAGGGCTGGAAGAGGCTGGTCTCGGAGCTAGGCATGAGGAACATGAACAGAAGAAAGCAGCTGAGTAGGGTAGAAGCTTTATCTGGAAGGGAATTAGAAATTATTTGGGAATTAGAACAAAAGTAATTATTTGGGAATTATTAAAAAAGGGGTAGGAAACAGACTACACAGAACTACGTAGAAGGTTTAGTGTCAGAAAATAAGAAACTAATCAGATTAAGTATGCTAAGTACGCATTGTTCATGAAAAGAAAGACAAAAATTCAATACTAAGCAAGCAAATCTGAAGAACAGGTATGAAAAAGACATGAAAATGAAGATAGACAAATAGCATGGTCAGAACAAAAGCTGAAAGGGAAGGTGTACAAAAAGATCTTGGAATGTCTGCATAGCTCTTTGGTAAAGATAGGGCCCTCCTACTCAGGCTCAGTGTGCCAAGACTTAATAGATGTTCAGCCTCTTGAGAAACTTCCTCGATCTTTAATGGAATATGGCTATCATTGACATAGCCATAAGGACCAAGAAATTTCTTGTAAAAATAAAAGATGAAACTCTACCTTTGGAAAACTTTTAGCCTTGGCTTCTTTGAAGAACAATGTGGATAATCAATACAGAAGTATAAAGAAAGAATTACAAAGAGCTATATACAAAGCCCTATCCAAAAATTAAGACAGGCTTATTTAAGTCAGAATAGAACCCTACCCTACTCAAAAATATTGGGGGAAAGTGATTTCTGCTCGATGTATCCACTCCAAAGCACTGCAAGGTTTTGTCTCAAAACTAAACTTTAGCCATTTCTCTTGGACAGGGTGAAGTAGATGACATCTGGAGAAGCTTATGACCAGTAGAAGGACACAATTAACTTATTTTTAAGCACTTGAAGACAATTTTTAATAAGCCTAATTCCTCATTTTGCTAAATCTTAAATTTCCAGTCAATTTTCTTTCAACTATACTGCTATGTTCAGAGGAGCATTTTCCTGCTAGTGCTTTCTAGCAAGTGTTTTCTAGTGTTTAGTGTTTCTTGCTAGAAGGGTCTGCTTCTTGCAGCTTCTCATGTAAAAGATTCTGTCAGTTGGCAGAAAACCTAAGACTTAGACATTGTACTTCTGCAGGCAAGGTCATTCTAGGAATTCAGTCTTTGGCTCCTCTTTTTGTGCTACTGGTCCAGAGTCTTTAAATTGCTTTTTAAAAGTAATTTAATGAACCAGTAATGTTTTATTTCAGCTTGATATGCGCTGGGTTAGTTTACTTGGGATACAGTTACAAAACATGACTCACCCCCAGGATGATTATGTTTCTGTTTTGGCCAGGTGTAGCTAGGACTTGGCAATCATCACCCTGAAGCTGGTGTCTGTGCTAATTCTGCACTTGATGACCTTCACGATGTGAGGTTTTGGAATGATTCTGTTGGCAAAAATACAAATTCTCTCATACAACCATCTGTTCCTTGTGGAGAGGAACTTTCAACAGGTATCTGGGATGTTTCATCTGCAACATTCAGTTTTCAGCACATCTCCTGTATTTATGGTAGGAAAAGAGTGCCTTCACTGCCTTGAAGAAAGTAGGGCCACTTGTGATATTTAGAGATTGAGACCTTTACCAGTCTTAAATGGAAGGAGAACTTGCTGAGCACCTCCTCATGACACTTCAATTCAACCTCAAGACTGAAGGTCCAAAGACTGAGCTTCAACACCAAGGTCCTTATTTTTTCCATTCTCTTGTCATGTAACTCCACTTTCACAAATCGATTCTTCCTTCTGTTTCTCATCTTCCCCCATGCCCACATACCCTGACTGTGTCTGAAGAACAACTAGTACATAGCAGGTTGATGGGAAAGAGCGTTGTCTGAGTGTAACATGATGCACTTAATGATAGGCCTGATCGAGTGTCTTTGATGCCCTGATTTAAGGAACTACAAATGTCATTCACAGAAATAGACATATTTTTTTTTCTTAACTTGACCTACATTACACAGCCAGGGCTGGAGGAAGGTTTTCAGTTTTCCCATTTAACTACTAAGCCTAACAGCTACTTCTTAACATAAACCTTACAGGACTCTTGTTACACTGAATCAAACAGCAGCATATGTGCAGCACCTGTTTTAAGACAGATATGTCAGTATAAAATGACATTTTTGCTTGCTACATGCAAGTTAGTTTCCTCGAGGTCATTACCAATTTTATATACTCTTTGGAGACTTCCTGTTTTCAGAAATTCCAGCCCAGTTTATCTACCACTTAACTGTACTAAAAAAGGAAAGTCATATTTTGCATGTAGGTCAAAGTTTTTGCAAACTTCAAGCTGGGAAAAAAAAAAAAAAAGGTTAAAAATAACTGTCATTTGACTATTAAAGAGCTCTGTCTGCAATAACAGATGTACTAGCTCTTAATGAAGCATATGTTTATGCACAGAAAATAAACAAAAATGCTATATGGGTGACCAGCACTACAGGTTACATGATGATTCTGAAACAAATAATGTCACTTACTTGGTGTAGAACATACCTTGCAGTAAGATACAATAATTACAGCAATTTATCTTTTGATAGTTCTGAGAGATTTTTTTTAGCAAGTTATCAGTCAGGGATACGTAGGTGTTTTATTTTAATCTTTCCCAAGATTCCAAGGTTAAACCAGGCTTTACTGGCAGGGAGGAAGAGGAATTATGCTGTTTTATAGACACAACATGTTTTCCTAATAAATTCAGTACAGTGCATGGAAATATTTTAAACGTCTAGTTCAAATTACCTCACCTCATTTTAATTTGTGTTTCAGGGCTTCTACCCTCCAATTTACTGTGATACACTTTATACAATGACATAAAATTTTAGAGTTCAATCTAAAGTGACCACCAATGTCAAATTGTGTTGCTGTCAGGCCACTTGCAGGTTCTTAGTACTCTGCAGAAGAACAGTATCACAGCCATTTGGTACCGAATCATAGAATCTCTGCAGCCATCTGCTTCTTCAACTTAAATTTCACAGAATCACAGAATCATTTAGGTTGGAAGAGAACTTTAAGATCATCAAGTCCAACCATTAACCTAACACTGCCAAATCCACCATGTGTCACTAAGTGCCACAGGGACACGATTTTTAAGTACCTCCATGGATAATGACTCCACCACTTCCATGGGCAGCCTGTTCCAATGCTTGACAATCCTTTGGGGAAGTAATTTTTCCTAATACCCAACCTAAACCTCCCCTGGTGCAACTGAGTCCATTTCCTCCTTTCCTGAAGTTCTTATGTAATATATTAATTTGGATACAGTGGCATGCAGAATGATAAGCAACATAGGAGTCCAAATCAGGGAAGTCTCTCCAAGTAGTCAGTGGTGTTTTTACAGATAGATAGATAGATAGATAGATAGATAGATAGATAGATAGATAGATAGATAGATAGGTAGATAGATAGGCGTTCTTGCTGCTTCTTCTTCTAACCAGTTGGATACAGGCCAGTTTCAAATTAAAAGCTGTGCATCTATGTCAAACAGTATTATGGTCAAACTATCAAAGCTTTTCAAAGCATATGGCCCATTCAGAGTTTCTCATTTTCTTACATTATTTGGCTCGTTAGGATAAGCACAGTTTTTAAAGCCAGAAAGGTGGGGAATCAAAATTAGTATGATCTGCAGGCTGGAGTAACTAATGATGCACATGCTCCTTATGTCCATAGCACTTCATTCCAAGTGCAACAGTTAGAATAAAAATGTGCTGACAATATCTTGTGCAGACCAGTGCTTCATCAAAATTCCACAAGTGCTGGAATGTATTCTGCAAACAGTACTCTACTGGTGTAGAAAGCTGGGAGGTCACTGACGTGCTTCTCTTGGAAGCTGTGGATTTCTGAAAGCGTCAGCCTAAGCTGATTTTCTGCAAGATATTAAAAGAAATGCTATGTTTTGACTGTTTATGTTCAAGCTTATTTCTTTCAGTATCTGTCAGTGCCTTCTAACGGCATCAGGTTTGTTGCAGAGAGACAGAGGAGGACCTTTTTATTTTATTATTTTGGTCTGTAGAGAAAAAGATATTGCAGATAACTAAATAACAGGTGAGAGGACTGGTACAGATTATTATATCTAACCATGATCATATGGAAGAAAGACTCCTAGAGTAAATACTATAAAGCCAGAAGAGTCATGGCACTCCCTCATGTTTCACAAATATGAGCATCCTTTTTAGATGATTAAGATTTTCTTGCCTATTTACTTTTTAGCTGATTCTGCAGCAATGCTGTTTTTTAGCTCTCTTCCACAAGGAAGCCTATTCCTTCTCCATTCAATGATTAAAGATGACCCAGAGGCTAGTCTTTTTCACAGGTACACTGCTGTGCCTGTTATGGTTAGACACCCTGTTCTGAGCACTTGAACTTCTGAAACCTACAGAGGTAGAAGCAAGAGTGGAAAATGAATCCACAGTAAGCTGGCAAAGTGAAAGAGGAGAAGGAGAGAAGTTATCTATGGAAAACAAAAAAAATCAAAAAAACCCCACCCCCAAAATATAAAAATTAAAAATCCAAGTAACATCAAAGGACTACTTGAGAATGGTGTGTAAAACACAGAGTGTAAAGAAAGGCTAAATGTACTAAGGTCTAGAAATATATAAAACAGGAGTTCTGCCTTTCATAATTTCCTTGTTATAGTACTGTTACTTTCGAAGTCTAATCTGTTTAGCAGAAGTCACCATAAATTTCATATCTCCAACCTAGATGGAAATTTCCCCATAGCATAATCAGGGAGTTCAGGGATGCAGGGGTATGCCATTGGAGAGGTTTTCAGTATAAATCATATTTTATCCCACCTAAAATGTAAGCATGCAACTATAAAGTCTGTAAGCTAAACAAGCTATCAGCGTGGTCCTGGTCTGTGCATGGCTCAGGACAAACACTTAGACAAAATAAAATTAGTTCAACTAAATTGGCAACAACTGATTGCAAACAGATTGCATATTCTGAATTTGCACAATACAAGCATGAACTTGTAAGATAAGGACAATGAAGTACAATAGAAATTTAAAAAAAAAAAAGCAGTTACAGTAACAATCTTGAAAACTGCACTAAAGGCACTGTAACTTAGACACCTACCCCTGATATGCCTTATTGGCATTGTTGATCTATACAGCTTACTTACATGGATATCCAAACGTGTCTAACCACAGAACCACAGACAGCAGAGGTGTTATTGCCTAACAATTTTTCAAGATATAGCAAGGAAAAATTCTGTGTCATTTGGATAATAATAGTTTGAATAATCATTATCATTCCAGACAACTCAGTCTGTTGCCTCAGGCATCTGAGCAATTTCGTGTGGTCATCTCAGCCCTGTAAAGTAAAGAAAAGCATTCTGTGAACTTAACAGGACTTACAGGGAAAAAAGTGTGCAAACGAGTGTTTTGGATTCCAGATATTCCAAATTTTCTATACATTTTCAGGATATATAGGGGTTTTATAGGGATGACTTTATAGTCATTACCCTTATGATTAGTAACAGGTAATAACCTTGCTAGAGATCCCATAAACACAGCCAGGTAATTAGAGGAGGTTCTGTCTGAAAAGAATCAAGAAGAAAGACAAAGAAGGAAGCAGAGTCACTTTGCATGTTTCATCATTCTAAGCTTACCAGGACAAGATTATAAGTTAAAAGAGAGGGTAGGAGGAAAGAAAAGAAACATAGTGACAAAGCTCAGCAGAAGAACAGACAGAAGGACAGTCAGAAAAAAAAAAACCAAAAAACCATGTTTCTAGAGATGCTTAGCAGCATCTCTGAGCAGGAGGTAACTGCCAGAGGATAAAAAGAGCAAACTAGATGCCAAGACAGAAAGCACTGATGAGCACTAGCCACCTTGGTCAATATATCTGTAAATCTCCAGAAGGTCCTGGGAGAAAAAAAAAACCTCATCCAGCTTTCTATTTCTTGAACTGATAATCTTCCCATGATATAGATTTTCACTATACTTCCTAAAAAAGAGAAGAAATGCAACCACTCCTAAAGGTTGCATTTGCTAGACAAACAGAGAATTAGCTGAGCTTGCTTTAAAACACACATGCAAATGTATGCCAACGAACAAACAAATATATATATAAAAAAATAGGCCAATTAAATTTCTTTCTCTAATATGGTCAGTTAAAATTAATTCTGACACATGAGGCAGCCTGAAGCCGGATGGTTTGTCCTTGCTGTGCTTTGAAATGAGAATTTAGAAAGCAATGTCTTTGTCAGGCTGAGCATGATCTAACTAAACACATGGCTTTTTATTGAGGGAGACCTACCTATTATGGTGTTCTTGTCATGGGAGTCATATATTAGACAAAACAATAGTCTGACTTCTATAGAAGCAATAACAGGAAAATGGAAAGCTGTGCAATGTTGGGTTTTGGCAGCAGGGAATTATTAGCAAATCAAAAAAATCAGTTAACTTTCATTTAGAAATAATTTGTATTGAGCAGTCATGAGTCTGGCATGAACATTACAGTTTAACAGCTTAATTTATGGCATTTGACCATAAACTTTGCCAAAGTTTGTGTTACCCACATAAACACTTAAAGTCTCAAAATATTTCCAGATATATTCTTCTGGCAATTTCTTTTAAAAGGAACCCACTACTGAACTTTTAATACTTTCTTGATTTATATAAAATAGCATTTGTTGCGCTGGCACTGCTATTGCAACTATCTTGGCTGACAAATGAAAGCACCATACTACTTACAGAATCACAGCATGGTAGAGGTGGGAAGCAAACTCTAGAGATTGTGTAGTCCAACCCACCTGCTCAGAGTTGTTCAGGGCCATCTCCAGTCAGACTATAATATTTCCATGGATGAAGATTCCCCAGTCTCTCTGGGCAACCTGTGTTTGATCACCTTCATGGTAAAAAGGTGTTTTCCTGTGTTTAAATGCTGTCAGTGTGTTAGGCAGAACTGGGGGTCCTCAAACTGGGGCTACCAACAGCAGCTTTCCCAGCATCTGAGATGGAATCAGCATGCATTAGAAATGGCAAAGCCCTCACACATAGTGTGACCTTGTAAGGCCAAGAACTAGAACCTGCCAAAAACAGATTCAGTCAACCTTGACAAACCAAAAAAAAAACAAACAAAAAAAACAAAAACAAAAAAAAAAAACAAAACCCATGAGCAATACATTCTGAGGTAGAATGGTGACTAACCACCTGGACCAAGGGAGGTGGGTAGGCTCACAACTATTGTGCAGCATATCCTGGAGGAGGTGAGGCAGAGGGAGTGCAGAGGGAAGGCAGCAGGAAAGGGTGATGACATAGTTTGATAGAATTGATTTATGAATCACTGACTTTGTGAAGTTAATTCTATATTCAACTTTCCCTCTGCTGCTCCCCCACTCCTAATAAAGTTGTCTCTGTTCTAAACCCTTGAAGTCATTGTTTGTTACTAGGGAAGTATTGCTCATGAGGCAGACACAATGTTCATTTAATTTCCCAGCTTTCCCAGGAGACTCTTGCAGGTATTATTTAAGGGGTGTTTTCAAAGGAACATAAGCATACTGCCCATCTTTACTACCACAACACCTCCACCTAGACAGCTTAATACATCGGTCAACATTTGCAAGTCATCAGTAAATCAACAGTGAGGAAAGGTAAATTGACATAAATATCCTATCCTAACTGAATAATTTTATTAGCTTTGCTCCAATACAAACAGACGCCCTCGGAGACGTACATTCTCACTGGAGACTGGCAGTAAAAGTGTTAACTGCATGAAAAGAAAGCAACAGAATTATGAAAGCACACAGACAGGTAAAATTTTCCCAAAGGCTGCGTGGGAGCCTGTATAGTGGGAGAGTGTGTAGTGAGATCTGACATAATTTGGCTACCGTGTGTGCTACCGTACATGGAAGGAAGGAAGTCTCCAAATGGTGGATTTAACATGACTCTCCACAGCCACATCACAAAGTGCCTGGGAGTGACTTGTCCCTCCCAGCCCCTGTGGGAATCAATCTGAGGAAGCTTGATGCTATAGAGATGTTTCCTGTATATTGTGTGGGAAACTCAACTAAGTGCAAACTACTGGCAACAATGAGACAATAAATTATAATAAACAGGAAAAATAGCATTGGCTCCTGAAATCAATGGCTGGAGCTCATGAGACTTTCACAGCATTGATAAATGAATAAATACAACAAAAAGCATTGGGTTTTAAAAGAATGGGGGTTTATCTGCACTGAAAGTCTCATTTTCTGCTAACTAAATACATGCAAAAAATAACCACCACTAAAGGACCTTGGCTGAGATTTTCAGTGCTGGAAAGGTGATTTAGAAAGCTGCACAAAACTCCAGATTCTGATTCCTTTGCTTGGCCCTGAAAGCAGCAGCACAGTCTGAACAAACAGCCACCTTCTAGCATCATCTATCCCAGTCTGCTACTCAGCCTCCATGAAATTATCACATCTGAAACATGAGCCAGCCCCTTCCTTCTGAAAAGTTATAAAAAATAGCAACAAAAGCTGAGAAAAAAATACTGGAACAAACTTGCTGTCCAGTGAAGAAGAGCTGGAACACTCTGAGGATCAATCACTGTTCAACTTGGCACATATGCTACCTTACTGAATTCAAAGAAGTGATCAGTACGAGCTGAAATGGGTGGGAGCATGCAGTACTTCAGCGGAGACACTGGAACACCTTGCAAGCACAAGCAAACTGCAGCATTAAGCACTTTTCATTTACTGCCCGTGTGATATTCAGGCTTTGCAAAAGAGCTTAAGAAAACGCTTAACTTCAGCTTAGGAGAGCAGTCCCACCAGAGGCAAAATTAAGTCCAGTCTCCAGAAAGCTCAGGATCTCGTGGTGCCATGCCCTGAGTAAAAATGCCTAGCTGGGATAAAGCAGCAAGGTTTAGCTTGCATTAGACATCTCTTCAACAGTGAAAGATCTGACAGAAGCCAACCAAAGATTTTTGAGGGGACATGAGTAAACTCTGCAGAGTGAAAAGTTACTCTTGGGGAAAAAAAGAAAGACAAAAAAAAAAAAGCCCCAAACCAACAAAACCAAAACAACCCAGCAGCGGGAGTATGTAAAAACACTGCAATTGTTCCTGAGTTAATTTATTTCAGTTAATTTTAGCTGAATCATATATCAGTAGAAGACCATGACACAGGAGCAATAACGTGCACAGGTTTTTACAGAATATGCATTTTGAAAAATGAACTGGATGGCTTGTTTTCTAGTACTCCAGAATGACTTGCTGAAGAGAATGAAAGAAAATTGATACACTAGGACCTTTTATTCCAGACAGTAAAACTGCCCAGTGTAATGGAAACTGGCTAACTGGCACATGGGAAGCAATGCTAGACAGTAACTTGGCTGTTGAATAGCTTCTTGTGAGAAGGCAGTCAGCACTATGAAGGCATTCAGTGCTATGGTCATTTAAATAATGACTGGAAGGAGGAACACTCATTGTCTCAATTAAATTTAAAAAATATAAAAAACTGTAGACAACAAATAGTGTGAGAGGGTGCATAAAGTTTGATTTCATACGGAGAGGCAGTCTTCAGTGGGAAGAGAACTGCACTGCTCTTGTCATTGCAGAATGCTGTGTTCATACCTGGGTACCTCATCACTGATACATGCAGCGTACTCTAAGAGAAGCATGGAAAACAGTTAAGAACATGCAAGAAATGATTTAAAAAATATCAGAGTTAAGTATGCCTAAGCTTGGCTAAGGCTATAGAACACAATAGCAACCCCTAAATATTTGAACAAGTTAAAACTTAGCAACAAGGGAAATAACCAGATTAACAACAAGATACAGAAAAGTGTTCTTACAGAGTGATCCATTAATATCTGGGCTATAAATGATAGAAAGCTTGTCAGCAAGCACATTCAAAGTTAGATTGGACAATATGCTGGTATAAGTACAATAAAGAGTTGTTCTGTGCTAACAGTTCAATGTACTTGATGCCTTCACGTTTTCCATTTCTTCAAAGCAGATAAACATCAGGATAAACAAAACACATCACCTACCTTTTACCTTATGAACGGTAAAGTTATTAACTTAATACAATATTTCTGAGAATTCCTCATTTTAGCATAAATCTTCACTTGTTCACTATGTATGAATAAATTGCTATAAGAGCTGAAAAGTTGTTGCGCTACATGCCAGCTTCATATTAAGCATCATCCTAAATAGTTCATTCATCTCTAAGTGCTTCTTATATTAAACTATATGAAGCAAATATGATACCATCTAAACAACAATCAACTGTAAATACAAAGGCAGCCGTTGCGGCTGTCAGACTGAGCTGAAGAGGGCAGCATAGACTAATAGTAACTGCAGACATACAAAGTCCAGAAAGTACTATGGATTTGAAGGAGGTGGAGAGGGGGATCTTTAAGACTAAATGCACGCTGATCTGTCTTACGGGTGATGCTCAGTATATTTGAAACCACAGGAAGTTGTTACCAGCCCTTCATCAAAGAGTCCCCCCAGCCTCTCTCATGGCCAATCTGTGGCCAATCTGTGGTCACCTTTTCCAAGGTGACCTCACTTGATGTTGCAGCTAATGTTTGCACTGCAAGGATTGCAGCATATACGTACCTCATAGCTTCTCAGGTCACCTTCCTTTTGCACCCCAGGCCTCCCTCCCTACCGTCCTCCTGAACATAATATTTAGCTAAAAATATCTTAGGCAGGATTTACTGGGGTAAAATATGAAAAACTCTTTTCCTGTGTAAAAGGTCAAGAAAAATGTGGAATTAAAAAAAGAAGAAAAAAAAAATAGTTTATTTGGTGACAGTCTAGTGCAATTGTGCAGTTGCATTTTTTTATGTGATCCTTCCTTCTGTTCCAAGTCTTTCCACAGACTAAAGACACAAGATCTGGAAAATGTCCCCTCTGGAACTGCACCAAAATCTTACCTCAGTAGCTGTATCCTCGTGCCATCTTGTCTCCGATATTTTTCCTTTGATGGCCAGGGCCTGATTTTTGCCTACCTTTTGTTTTATCTTCTATAATGCTTTTGGCTCAGAACACAGTCTGTGTCCTATGGCCTTCAACTCTTTTCTTCCCACTCCATCTGGCTGGTTTTCAGTCATTTGCAGTTTTCCCTTTATAATATTTTTCTTTTCCTTCTAAAACTGAAGCAAACACAGGTTTTAAGAGGACATTATTTCTACAAAATGTTTTGCAGTCCTCTATCCTAAACTTCATTCTTCTATTGTTATGTTATGCTCTCTGCACATACATGCACAAACATGCACACATACAATGAAAGAGTTTAACATAAACATTTTCCTAGGGTTACAGGGTGAAAGTGATCTCAGGCTGACTACGTATTTTCTATGAACTTAGCTATGTTCAGAAAACATAGAAACAAAAAAAAATAATTATTATTATTTGCATTGGTATATCAACTGGAAGATTTGTCATGAACTAGAACCATAGTTCACTAGGACCTTTAAAAGCACATGCAAAGCTAACTATCCCCCTGTTCCAAAACTGAAAAAACTTACCATAACAGTGTATTGTGAAGTACGAGCGGAACTGTTTATTTGCTTTTTTTGTAAAGTGTGGATAACTGCACACAGTAAAAGTGAACAGGTCTCTGCTGTCAACCTCATATGCTCTAACAGAGGAAACAAGGAAACCCAGAGGCATAAATGAGTAACATAAAAGAAGTTAGCAACACAGGAATAGAAAGAAGATCTCTCTACTCCAAGACCAGTGCTCAGCAAGGCTGGCTGTTCTTTCAACATTCTGTAGTTTAATCTTTATAGAGATAATTAAAAATAATGACCTTTAGTAGTCACCTTTTCCTAGCTGTAGCGCATAGGATAAGGAAAAATTCTTCCTTTTCATTTTTTGCTTTGTTCTGTACCCATCACCACTGTGCATATTCAAATATGAATTAAAAGCAAATTTTGATTTTAACATTGTGAGTTATTTAGCAATATTGTTTCAGATACTTGGACTGTTAACAAGTCATAACGGAGTCTAATCATTCTGCAAAATTCAGACTTCCTTTTCAGCATTAATTCATTCAATATCCCTAATACAAAGATGCAAAAATGTATTTTTAAGAAAGGAAGCCCAAAAAGCCAAAAGTACAAGCCCAAAAATTTCTGAAAACAGAAGTCTCAGATACACTAAATCTTTTTTTTTCTTTTACAACATAATTGAAGATCCTTAAAAGTAAAAACAAAAAACCAAAACACACACACAAAAGAAAAAACAACCAAAACAAAAAAAACACAACCAACACTACCCCCAAAACAACAACAACCCAACTACAGAAGAAGTCCTGACCTTTTATTCTGATTCTTTAGGAGGAAGGAATTCAGTATCAAGGCAACAAAAGTGCCTACAGCCGTATCTAAAGCAATGAATCACCACTTATTCTTAGGTTCACGAGGAAAGCTTGAAAGTCTGAAAATGGCATATTTGTTAGTCCATTTTTTTCTGCAAAGCTGAAGAAAATCCATGACTTTTTCAGCAGAGGTAAGAGTGATCAATTGCATATGTATATGTACGTGTGTCTATAGGTACACATGTAAGGGAAATGCGCAAAATAAGTCTGCCACCCTCTTTCCTCTTACATCACCACTCTGCTGTGATCCAATCTCTCTTGTAGCACATGTAGTAAATCTGCAGAACCTTGTTGAGTAATAAATGAACAGTAGTGGCAATTCAAATTCTGCTGAGAAGAGTACACAGCAGTTTCTGTAGAGTGTTGAAGACGGGCAGAACTCCATTGATCTGAATTATTTGGGAGCCACAAGTTTCAGGGTAAAAAGGCCATGCTGAAGAATTTTAGAGTTCAGGTAGACAGATGTCAGGAAGAGCAAAAATAGTTACCATGTGTATGAAGATGTTCCTCAAACACAGATGGTAAACCTGATGTGATACAGTCTCCACCTCCTCCCCCAGATCCCAAGAAACTGCCTCAAGCACAGCACAGCCGCCAATTTCAGCTACTGCCTGTGAATAAAGCTAAATGTAGCTTACCTATCAGTCACCACCTGAAGAAAAGAAGCCTCTTGCTACTCAAGGATGTTTGAGCAGATGACATGAGTACCTTCCTAATACCTTCAAAGTTTTCTGGCTGAGCTAGAATTTAGCTAAGGGAAGGATTCTGAGGAAGCATTACACATACTTCCTTCCCCTTCTCCCCAAAACTATGCTTTGGTCTGAGCTTTAGTTGTTACTGATGTTTTTCTGAGGGTGAGTTACCCTTAAAGACCAAAGGCCTGAGGACACTATCTAGAAGTGGTAGATTATGGGATCCTGGACTCTTCCACTGCGGAAAGAGTCTGAAGAAGTAAATGACCCGAGGCAAGCATTTTGCATTTCCTGTTACTGCATGAGAAGAATATCCTGTGTTTAAAACAGGCATCCATTTCTCCTAGATTGCAATGGCTGTTCAAAGTGGCCTAGAATCTCAGCCAAAGTTGAGACACTGCAAAGGCTGGAAAGAGGAATCGCTAAAACCCAAGAGGCTCCACTTTCAGCTGACATTATTCCACTTACATACCATCCTTCCAACATTACACTTAAGAAAATTAGTACTATCCAAACCTTGATAATGGAAAGACAATCAAGCAACACTGTAGATGCTATTACAAGGTCTTCAAGGAGTGATAAATACAGCTAAGGTCTATTTGTCTGACAGTTTGGCCTGTGAGTACAAGTAATACCAAACAATATACATATAACAAAGAAACACTATAGAACCCAGAATGTGTCCCTGAGGGATACCACATGACACTGAAGATACCAGAGATCAAAGCAATAATTTTTACAAAATAAGAAAAAGAGTACAATTATATCTGACAGCTGAAAGAGTCAAATGCCACATTGAAGTTCAAAAGCATCAGGCAAACACAGTAATAACCCTGCTGTCTATAAGTCCACATACACATTATTTGGATAGCTTTCAGAGAAAGAGAAAAATAAAACTGAAATTACATATATAGCTTATCTGCAGAGCTGTTTGCACTAAACTTTGACTGCAATGATAGTGCGAAGGAAAAGTTCTTGATTTTCAATGGACGTTACTTTTGCTGCCATAATTCCCTCCTACAGCAGCCGCCTTTCTTAAAAGATAAAAAGCATCTCCCACATTCGAGTAATAAAGTAGATAGGATGATCAGATAGACAATTAAAAGGAAAAAATGTGAAAGAAATAAAATCATGGAACAGACATAACAAGACAAGACATGACATTTGATGTAATCAAACCACAGTTATTCTGCTAGTTACTCCTCCACTTTACCTATCCTTCATCTGTGCACTGCCATCCTAGCTTATAAAATCTTTACCAAATGAAATTCATTTTCAGACTTGTCAAAAATGTCAGTAATAGACAAACGTCAATTTTATGAAGGTGTTGAAATGCACCAAAACATTTGAAATTTTCACAAAAGCTAGCTGGCAAATACAAAGGAATTTCCAATAAATTGGAGTTTGTAAAATTCAAGTTTAAAATACATTTTAATGTCCACATTTTATTAAGAGAACCAAATATGGTAAGTGATAGTGAAAATGGTAATTCTGAAGTATAACTGCAGAAACCCTCAGCAATCAAGTAACCCCTGCTTACAATGGCTGGTTTTGGTCAGGGGCTGTAAACACATTGTAATTATGTTATTAAACTCTTTGGGGTTTTGAATGTTGCCCAACATTGGAACAAAGACCTTTCTAAGCATTCTAGGCAAACACACAAGACAGAGAAATAAATTTGCAGGAAATCTGATCACCCAGAAAACAGACTTGTCACGTGTTTGGCTAGAGAGAGCCTGAGATTGCGCCCTGGAACCTCCTGGGTGCAGGAGGCCCAGAGTTAAGACTCTGTTCCAAATCAGATGGAATGGAGAGCTGACTCTGAATCTCTCACATCTTGGTGGTGGCAGTGTCTCTCCACCAGACAATCTGCCCAGAACATGAGAAGTCCCTGTCATGGAAAATTTTGGGTTGGAGAAATGTGTTTTTACAGGAAGATTTTATTTTTGGCAATTTAGCATTTTTGTGAGAAAATGACCAGTTAAAAATTAAACCCAAATAGCAGAAAAAAATTATTCCATGGACACCATCTAATTACTATATGGAGAAAATTGATTAAAAGCTAATAACAATGCTAGCACTAAACAGAGTATTTAAATTTAGGGTAAAAAATAACAGATGGAACAGAGATATATGCAGAGTTCTTACATTCATATATTCATCTACTTATGAATATATTAGCATCTGACTCACAAATAAAACATATTGAAATAGTCACAGCAACATTATCTACCAAAAAAGTCCATCATGAAATTTTTCACATGCTACTATTTATAAATGTAAGCTTGCATAAAAATCAGGTTTTTAAAAAATTATTGATTCTTTCTGTGCAATTAGGAAAAGGGAAAGACTTTTCTGGTTAGCAGATTCAGTCATGTACCACTGCCATCAATAAGACTCTTGCCATCAACTTCAATGGGAAAAGAATTATACCCTGTGTTAGCTTTCAGCAATTACATTGACATTATCAGTGATTTACTGAGTGGTATTTCAAACATGATACCATATGTCAGCTGATACCAAGCAAGTCTGAGTGAGAAAGTTCTGATCATAACCACTTGGTTAATAAATATCACAGCTATTGAGCCTCTAGAGCATTTAAACTCTGACAGCCAGGGCATCACCATAAAAAAGATCCTTGAAAACCCCTAGGAGACTCAGCTCTAAGTTCAAATGACTTCCATTTAAGTTTCCACTTCTCAAGTTGATTAAAATTCAGTACATAGCTCTGATTTGAGATCAAGCAGTTCAGCTAACAGGGAGGCTGGACATTTTCTCTTGTTGATAGGTAGAAGTGGGAAATAGTATTGCTTCCACTTTGTGATTATGTTCAACCCTTTCAGATGTGCCTACATCCTTATGAATTTAGGCTGCTGAAATATGTTTGCTTTTCTGATATACATTTCAGAGACCTTTTAGAACTGCCCCACAGATCCAGGAGGTTTTGTAGGCCACCAGCTGCAAATTACTGCTGTCCAAACAATAGTTTAAAAAATGTATGGAAATATTTTTGTTCATCATAATTAAACTACATGTTTTGAATAGCTATGTCATTTTTATCCTGTATTGGTCCAAAGAATCTCCAGGGAATTATTTTATCCTCTCTCTTTTACATCACTTAAATGACAATAATAACAGTTATTTCTAATTCGAAGACATTTGAGAGCAGAGTTGGGCCATCTGCTTTTTAAAGAACATACACTTTCTCTTCTTCTCTCACTTTATTTTAGTTGCAAATTATGAACATCTAACTTTACTCTTATGGACTTCATATACAGACATCTTACAAGTTGTTCAGTATTATAAGAGGTCTAGAGAGTTGGAGTTTTCTCTGTCTGTACATTAACTTCCAATAGATTTGAATTCTCTGTTAATTCCCATGAGCTCTCTTGCATTTTGACACTTTTTCCAGTATCTAAAAATATAATAACTCTTTAGCATTTAGGAAAGCAAGCTAAAAAACTCCAAAATTTCTGCCTCTTTTAAATTTAATTTTTCTTCAAATTCCCCAAATACCAAAACCAAAGTGAAAACAGGGGAAAAAAAAAGAAAACAATACCAAAGGAAAACTTAGCCAGTGTAGTATTACTACTAGTGCACACAAAAATACTAGCTATTAACTTTCATTTTAAGCAGCTTTTCTGAGTTAAAGATCTTTCAAAAGACCCTAATTTCAAACACATTTTGTTAGAAAGGGCTGTTTAGATACGAACAATAACAAAAAACAAGCTACTAAACCCACAGAAGCAGTTTAAATCGTTATATTGTCTGTTTTGAATGATGTTCATGGAGAAGGACATCATTAAGGAAAGGGCAAGGTAAATAATGAGGAGCTATCAGCTGCAGAGAAATAAAAAAACAGGATTCTACAAGCCAGGAATCATGGTGCTGCATCATTCAGTTAATGGTCTAAGAGAGCCTGAATTAACATTAGAGCTCTGGACTGAGAGATCAGAAATGCAGGAAAAAAGAGAAACTAGAACATCCAGGATAAAATCAGCTGCTGTGTGTACGGGCCAGAGGATGTTATTTGGCTGCAGGGCAACTGGTGTGGATCATCAGTTTGTACATCAGCCCATCAGCCTCATGCTGCTTAACTGTATTTTTTCAGCTGGGAAGTATTTAAGGCCACATGCTAAAGCTATTTTTTCCCCTCCCTACTAGACCTACAAGGAGGAACAGGAAGAAATTTAAGGTAAATTAAGAGTAATAGCAAGGTATTGACTTGCTAAGCTAACTTATTGAAGTCTTTTAGATCATATGAGGCTTGAAATCAGAGAGGTAGAAAGAGGGAAATGACAGACAACATACTGAAAATGAAAGATTAACTCAGAACATGAGAAGTTTGCATGGATTTTGAAGTCAGCAGTAAAACCTGTTAAGATGAACAGGTGTTGCTTTCTGATTTAGCCATGGGCAATACCTGGAGTCAAGTCATGAAATCCCTAAATACTGACTCACACGATCGTGAGACGGATTCAGCGCTTGGTGGAGAACCTGAGGGTGTGGATGAGCAATGTAGCTCTGTGAGCCCTTGCCAGCTGTTGCTGAAGGGAGGGCCGGCTCCCTCCCACTGCCCTCTCCTCGCTCTTGCGCAGGCTCTGGTATTTATCTGGCAGTGATCTGGATCAAAGAGCTAAACTTGCAGAATCTTAACGCCCCCTTCCCCTGCAGCGTGAATTGTACCGAAGAGCTAGAGCACTCTTTTGGAGGAATTCTGAAAGCTGCATGTAGGCAGTAATGACATTTTTGAAATGTGCCTCTCCCCACCACTTGGAGCGTACAAATGCTGGACTTCCATACAAGACATCTTTCCATCCTACATTTTCGGCCTAAACCCTCTGTGCTGCTGTAGTGTGAAACTGGAATGCGTGAACAGCATATTTAATTTTGCATGCCCTTCTGCTGGTTGCCCACCTTTCCAAACCTCACCCCCTGACATTTAGCAATGCTGTAATCTGGATAGCATCTAGAAGTACACTTTCCTTTGTGCTCCCCTTTTCTTTTCTCATTTATGGCTTCTATAAAGAAAATTCCTTGTCTCTGAAAAACATAACACTGAAGTGATGCAGCCAGAGTCTGTTTGGAGGGAATCCAGCACCTTCTATAAACAGTTCAATTTCACCATATTTAACACAGTGCCTCTAAATAACAGTAATATTTTGCTTTCAAATATTATTTTGGCCTTTGCTTGATGTTCCATTTTATGTCCAGTCTCTGTTACAATGATTTTGACCTGTTATGTTCTGATCTTTCTTTCAGAAGAGATAAACTTCCAAAAATAGCTCATCTTCCCAAGACTCATTTATAATTTTACAGCAGATTGAAATTTCACTGATGAATGGGGAACTGCAGATGGAGCTAGGCCAACACTAAAATACCCAGTCTCACTTCGGCATCTTCCAAGTATTTTCTTCAACACAATGCTCTGATATTATTTCTGCCCAATGACCTCTATGTCATGATTCTGCAGTTAAAGACAATGAAATATCCAACAGTTGCATGTGACTGAAGTCAAAAGGATTACTGATATGTTTTTTGGGAACAGAATGCTGGAAGTGGCATGAAAAAAGAAGAGGGAAAAAAAAAACAACAAAAACCACATCCCAGAAATTCTGGCTTGTGGGCAAATAGCCTATCAGTTCCTATGGAACTGAACTGGACAGTGAATGATCTTTACAACGCATGGCAGAGATCATACTTCCCCCTAGCAATTCATAGTGACCTTATAGTAAAAGGTCTAGCTTGTAATTACGTTTACACTACTGCTTATTTGGAACAATCATTATTAGTTTGAGTACAGACACTTCCTTGCCCCACAGACATCTTCACTTGTCCTGCATGTTTGTGTACCTACAGATGCTTGTCTGCCAGGAGATGTCTTGCTTAATGAGAAGTTCATTTATATGTGCTTTATAATGATTCAACAATACTGGTGTAGGAAATTATCAGTGTCAAGTGAAAAAATTACCACAGGGTAAGTAAAGTTGCAAAGATAAATTAAATTTGTTATTTTGGTTTGGTAGCTATCTGTTTGGCTATCGTTTTGCACATTGGCCCCAGTGAAAGGATATGATGAAAGAAAACTTCAATAGAGAGAGTTGTGGCAGAACAAATGATGCAGTGTAAGTGCAGTGCAATTTCACCCTCTGGTGACATGTCCACTTGCATAAATACAACAATACGACTCACTTCTCTTACTCATTCTGTAAAAGAAATACAGGTTCTCTAATAACTTGAAATACAGAGAGGTATTTTTTCCTCGCTCAGTTCATCTTGATTGCACTGAGGCAGGAGCCAGCAGCATAAGCATCACAATCATCAGAGCTGATTGGGAAGCTGCGCGTGGTGGGGAAATGGTGAGGGGCAGTGGAGGAGAGTACAATGTCTTCAGCCAGGCCAGCTGAAGCAAAAATGGACAAAGGACCTCAACCACAAACTCATGTAAAGGTTTCAGGAGAAATTTATTTTGATGCAAGACAAAATTGCACTCACTTTGCTTAGTACAGTCTTTTTTTGAAAGTTACAGAGTCTTATCATTAACACACTGCACTCAGGGTAAAGCTCCTCTTTATTCTTTTCCATATTTGCTCCTGCTCAGACAGGCAAATCCTTGCCTGTGGCCTCAAAACCATGGTCTCTGCCTTGACCCTGGAAGCACTTGCTAATCTGCCAGCACACCTTTGCCTGAATGCCTGAAAACCTCTCCCTACTTCGGTGTGCCATACTTCCAGCCTCTCTTCCAACCCCCTATAAAGCACTTGGTTGAGACAGAATTCAGAAATGAATGACTCTTGCATAAACTGCCAACCTCCATTAGCAGGCAAAGAGTTTATAAAACTCCTGCTGCCTGAAACCTGACTAGCCCTGGCTAAGCTCAGGACTCCAGAGGTGAAATGTTACCATGTTTATGCACTGAATGACCTGTCTCCTAGAAATTGTACATGTGTAAAATGTCTATAGACTACACATGTTGGGTTGAGAGAGAATACTGTAAAACATATTCTCATTTGACACAGGCAAGCAAACATCCATTGACTCCAGTAGAACTAAATCAATTTTCCTCAAGATATTTTTATTGTATTTTATACATTATGGGAGTTAAGGCCCTGTGTATGTCACCAGCAGTACTGTGGAACAGCGATTTCCTCTTCACCCACTTAAATAATTACCAACCATTTTTTCCCCCTACTTAAACATATATGCTCAGTTAGTGACTGAAAAAATTTCAAAGGTCATCTATCCTCTCCTTCCAAATTGGAACATTTGATTGGAATTGATTGCATTTTTTGCCCAGAAAAGTATATACTCCTTCCTTGCCACAGTAAAAATCATGTAAGTTTTAGAGGTAGTTGTTTAAAGGACAGATTTTCAAGAAAAGTTTTTTTTTCTTAAAAAAAAAAAGAAACCACAGGTCATTCAAAAGCTTATTTTGGCAATTATAAGATCTGTTGCCAAGACCATTGCTCCATTGCTGTGTTCCCTTCTCTCTGCCTGACCTGATAGAAATGCCTAAATAGTAAGCAGGTACTTGAAACTCGATCGACTACCAGCAGAGGCAGGTCCTTCAGGTAGCTAGAGAGGCTTTGCTAATGAGATCCTAGTTCAATCATTTACAATCATTTACTTCGGTGATCATTTTCTTATGCAAATTAGCAGACTGCTCACCACATAGAAACAGGCAACAACTCTTAAATGCATTGCCTCTCTCTTAATGAAAACATCCAGCTTCTTCTTTCTTATGAGTTTATAGAAGGTTATTTGTTTGGATTATTATAATCCACACTACTTTGATTTTCACACCACACTGGGGTTTAGAAAACAACCCTATTATCTGTAATTGCTACTGCAAAGTTCCTCCCTTCAGAGAAATACTACTAGGTTCTAATCAAAGCATGCAAAGACAAATTTGTTATATACAACATAATGAAGGCATATACAATGGCTTTTTTTTTTTTTTTTTTTTTTTTTTTTTTTTAGTAAGGAAGCAAGACACCAGGGATTTCTTTACAGATATTCAAAGGAATCAGGTATGAAGTGTCTAATAAAATTGAAAGAGGAACAGCTTTCACATTTTCTATCATTCAGTTAAGATGCTAACAAGATATAACCCTCACAGGAGTTAAGTGAAAGGGACAGGGTAACAGTATTTTAAACTCTGTATTTCTTTTTCAACAGCAAGCAGGCCTTCAGCCTCCGGTGGTGGTGATGGAGGGAATAAACCAAAGAAGTTAGATCAGTAGGGAGCTTTCATCATCTCTCCTGAATTAAACACAGGAAAGAAAATAATATCCTTCCCTTCTACATTTTAAAAGAATGACAGACAGTGAAAGACTGTGAGTTAACTATGGTGTGGTAAAAGCAAATGGTTAACTGCATGCAAGTTAGTGTTAAGCCTTAATTTGCTTCTTTATCTCTGTTCTCACACTAACTGAAAGCTGCTGCTGCTGCTACCAGGCATCAAGAAGATGATTGTATTTTGTTTGATGTCATAAAAGATCAAGCTGAACTTTCCGTAGCCTCTGGCTATGTTGTTCTGTAATGCAGAGTTAATCTATGCGGAACTTGAAGGTTGAAATTATACTTTCCTCTGTTCTCAGTAAAGGTGTAAATCCTTGCAGATATTCTGACCCCCTGGGAGATCCCTCCTCAAAACACATCATAGTCTGCTGGGGATTATTTTTAGATTTTTTTTTTTTAAACCAAAGCTCCTCAGAACTCTACAAATATTTACTGGTTAATGCTTGAACAAAGACGTCAACTGGCTGGAAGAGAGTAATCCTTCTCCCCAGTGTCATAAGGTGCTCACATGCCATAAAAATTTGACTTATTTTCTTCAAGCTTATTTATCATCCACCAATAACTATTTCTTGTGGTGCTTGTAATGACATCAAGCAGGACCAATTCTTGTTGTACTATGCGTTGCATATTAGAAGTTAGCCTCCAGTCACAAAGCTATTTCAAACACTGTACTATAAAATCTCATGCATTTTCATTGGACCCTGTTTCTACTTTCATAGCTCAAGCATATTTTTAAATGTCTTTTCCACTTTGTCATCTCCTAACTTTTATTACAAACTGCTAAATATGCTTCTAACACTAAGTTGCTAAGTGTGCATTCCCATCAGCTGCAGAAGTGAGTAACTTGTCACTGTGCTTTACTGCCAGGATGGATATTGTGCAATATGTCAGTTTCGACTCCATTTTCAGTTACTTGTTTTACTTATTATTTATATGCTTAATTAAGAAAGACAACTTCTATGTATTTTAACTATTCTGTCCAAGAAAGTAATTCACTTTTTTAACTCTGAAAGTGTATCTGAAAGTAAAACTCTGTTTTAAACGGAGCATGAAAAAAGGGGCAAACACATCTTCTGCAATTACGTCTGTGCTGGCAAAAGCAGTCATTAGTTTGAGCTAGTCCTGTAAAGGATATTAAGTCCTGTTTGAGAAGCATACATTAACCTTAGTTAACAATGAGCAAAAACTCTTCTTCTTACTAAGATTTTAAACAAAGAAAATGTCCTGGGTTCAGCAGCAGCAGTCATGTTTCTCCTTCTTGGTAGCTGGTGCAGTGCTGTGTTTTGACTTTCAGCTCGGGAACAGAGCTGATAGCGATGTTTTGGTTTGGCCAAGGACTTTGTGAGCCTCATGCTCTGCCAGGGAGGAGGGGAAGCCAGGAGGAAGCAGAGACAGGACACCTGACCCAAACTGACCAAAGAGGTATTCCATACCACAGCACGTCATGCCCAGGATGTAACTGGGAGTGAGCCGGTTACCAGCATTTTAAAAATGAAGTACAGAGAAATTATTGTGAAATACTGCACTGCAATAATGGCTGAATATTGGAGAATTAATGGATAAGGTCATATTTGTGCATTGATTAGCACAAAGGAGTTCAAAGTCACTGGGTTTCATCCAAATACCAGCATTAAATAAGAATAATAATGAAAGATTCATTCAGTAAGATACATATCCATCTTTATCTGAACCTCTTGAACTCATTAAACTGTAATCAAAATAACAGTAAGACCTGACTTCATTTCTTACTTCTGATTGAACCAAAGTACTTATGAAAACTAACTTTCCACAGGAGTTTAGACAATATCTCTTCAGCACTGCTCACAGCTTGGAAGTGAAAAAAAAATTCTCTTTAAAGTATCAGAAGTTTAAGTCAAGATAAATTACAAATTAAAAGTTTAAGTTTAGGTGCTGTTCAAACTTGGAACAATATTTTGGTGTAGATTCTCTACCTTGAACTGAATTTGAACTGGATACAGACAACTATCAGCCAGATGACAAAAATTGTTTCAGAACCTTGAAAATACAAACATACATTCAGCTTCTCAAGTTGTTTCCACTTAGTGCACTTTTAAACAAAGTGGACTTACAGGATGAATTTCACACAAATCAAAGTACCATTTTATTGCTGTTGTTAATGGAAACCCATTGGCCAAGAAGAATTTCAACTTCAGTTAGTTTTCAGATCATATATTTATATTGCAACACTCCCTCACAAATGTACATTGTAAATGTATTACATTCATGAACTAGTATTTATGAAGCAGCTGTTAAAATGCATGAGGTAAATTGCATCAAAAATTAGAGTTTTTCTTCTCTGCCATCGGGTCTACTTAGCTGACTGTCCATAGCACGAATGTCATTACATAGGCAACTACTGGAGTAAATGGGACTACTCAGCACATAGCAAAATTACAATGCTTTTAGTTTTATATGCATTCACTTGTTCAGGAGAACTACACAGATATCTGCACTCACTCTATTCATGAGTGTGTTATAGTCTGTTTTAGAGCTGCATCCTCTACTTTTCCCTAAAATGCTTGAACCCTCAAATCCTGGTGTTATAACCCACTGCCGCCAATGGCCCTGTATGCATCCAGGCACTTTCATGTCCTGCCAAAGAAGGAGGAGGCAGCCTAGTTTCAGGTGACTGGTCATACGAATACTCAGTATGCTCTGAGTCTTCTGAGGATTATCTTTCCCAGCCCAGGTGTGGGTCATGGACCTCTAACTGTCAGGGCCTGATATGAGCTTAAGACAAGGGAATTCAAACACAGCTGGAGAATGTGGGTTTCTGCGTGTTGGTGCAAGGAATGTGAATTTCCAAGAACTAACGATGGTGGGAGGAAAATAACAGGCATATTGACTGCTGACAGAAGCCACATTTATGCCAAAACTAAGAAAGAAATAGTCAAGAGCAGACATTCTTTTGAAGCTGTTACCCCTGTAAGACTGCCAGCTGAAAGGGAATACGTGATATCTAGGACACTGTAAAGCAGTGTCTCTATGGCATGCAGCTTTCAGCAAATTAACCATCTTCAATGTAGGCAATCTGTATGGTATGTGTCAACAGTGCATGTTTTTCCTCAGTCCTCCACTCTTTCAGAATTTGCATATTGTATCATCCTCCCTCTTCACAATTTAATAGCTTCATGTTGTGTGCTGATATATGTGGCAGACAGAAACAAAAATAAACAAAAAAATTTCTCTGTTTTGTTCCCTCTGGAAAACAACACAAAACAAACAAAAAAACCCTATCTCAACTAATTCATTTATAAAAGTAGGACTTTCTGGCTACACAATGATTCATGGTGTTAACAAAATAAAAGAGCCAGATTTTCAGACTGTGGCTGGATTCAGCCGTGGAAGAATATAATGTATTGACCAAAAAAAAACCGAAAAAACAACAAAATTACATGATATGATTTACATCTACAGAGACACATTTCTTGCCTTCTATCTTATCAGCTCTGGCATAGTTTGCTAAAATTTTACTATTTTAATCTGGTATTACTGCTAAATATATAAAACATGTTGCTCTTATTCATGAACCAACTCTGCACAAAGTCACAAGGATTCAAAAATGTAGATGAGTGCTAAAAAAAAACAACAACAACCCGAACTGGTAGGAAGAAAAAGGAGAGAAGAGGGGAAGAAGAAGGAATGAAAAGTTATCCAAATTAGCATATGCAAATGAAACATATGGTTGAGCCGGCTTATTCCACGAGCAATATACTCATTGAGGATGACTCATAAACACATGAAGTGTAATACTTAGTGCAATCTGAAAAAACAGCAGCTCTTCAGACTGGTTTAAATGTAACATGCTTATACTGAAATGAAAGAAACCAACTTAGAGTTCTTTGTATTTGTCATAAATATATACTACATACATATATGTGCTATATATGCTATCTCTTTTTCCTTCTCCCTTCCTTTTTAAGGAAAAGAAGCAGTAGCTGTAACCACACTGTGATCCACTAACTCTTCTCTAGCCTGCAGAAACTTTGAGTTACTTCTTTGATTAAATATTAAATTTTAAAATGAGATGATGTATGAGTACATACACAAGTTCACAAAGTGGAAAGCGGTTTATATTGATAAAATCAGCATTACTGAGATAGAATAATATCAAAGATCTATGCAGAGTTCTTTAATCTGTCCAAAAATCAAACCATCATGAAATTATTTGGTGAAACAGTAAAGTTTGGAAAATCTTCCCCCCTCTACAGAAAAACTCAATCTCTCAGCTGAATCTAAAAACCTGTGGTCCATAACTGCCTAAGTAAAGTCAACAAGATGCTAGGTATTAACTACTGGATTTTAGGCAATAGCTGTCATCCTAATATAATGCCAGGACACGGTTAGGCTGTAAAACCAAAACTTGACATTAGGATATTTTTCTAAACCTCACAATGTAGACATATGTTTACACTTAAGTCACCAAAACACGGAGCAGAGAACACTTTCTACACTACAACAAAAGGCCCACAAGGGGAAAGAGGTTGCACCTGATTTCTAAGTGATACCTGGACCAAGTCCTTCCTTCTGTGGAAAAGGCAAACAAGGTCCATCAGATGGGCTTTTTTTGGGATGGACAGACTCTGGAGAACATCTGCCTCTCAGTCTTTATCCACTCATCTCCCATAGCCCAGATGGAAGGGGCTGGGACAGCATGCAGGGAGGGCATTCAGCTAGTTGCATTGTACTTGCTGATCAAGGAGCCATTCGCCCCTTTCCTCCATGTGGAAATGTCCACTGGGCCTATCAACTGTAATTGGAGTATCTGCTGATTTGAATAATCTAATTAGCTACTCTTTTCAGATTTCCTGCTAAGGAGAGCAAAGACCTTTGCTTAACCTTTCACTTTCACAATTTAATCCATGATTAAAATAAAGCTACGCAGCGACTTCTCTACCCTTCACCAGTCTCTTTTCTCCCTCCCCAAATGTTAATTTTATTCCATAATTGTTGGTATCTACCCTTACCTTGAAAGCTAAAAGGAATGCAATCTCATTGATCATTTGTCTTGCTACCAGGAAGTGCACAGAGATAAAGGGAAAGAATAACAGAATAAACTCGTAGGATACAAACATATATCACCCCCAGAGAAGAGATTTAAATCACCCAGGTAGGTAAACTTCAACACAGTGTCCTTAGAATTGAGATGTAATACAAGGAATTATAAATTCTTGAAAAAATTATTGTATTCAAACTAAATACAAATTAAGTTCATTCTGCAAACTGCTTATATTAAAAAACAATTACAAGCACTTGAAATGCTTATCACAAGACAGTGATGGTCCTTTTGATGCTCTCTTCAAATTACAGAATTAGAGGTCTGGGGACAGAGAATAGCCTTTCAAAGAGAAAAGGATTCAAAATTGCTGTTTTGTTCTAACTGTGAAGAAATCTTAGACCCGATTTTCACCAAAAGACTGTAACAAAGGGAATAGAAGTGGAACGTAGGTGTGATAAAACTGCATTCTTATGACAAAACCATGTAGTCCTGTCTTCACAGTGAATAAAGAGCATTAAAAGATTAGTGCTTGATAGAACATTACAAATCCTCCATCCATGAAGCAAACTGTAGCATAGATACCACAATGCCGTGGCTTAAGAGAGATTGAACCCCTTTACATGTTATAATGCATCCTTACAGAGGTGAATTCAAATGAGATACTTTCCTTCAATGCTTTATGAAACCAGGCAGTATAAAGTATGAATAGTGGTATTATTAAATTAACATAGCAAAGTACTCAACAGCTCAACAGTAGCAACTATTTTTGTTGTTAGAAACGGGTGTTTCAATATTCCATGGAAAGGTTGTTGAAACATCTTAAGCTACTGCCTACTACAGGGCCAAATTCTCTATTTGTTTGCAGCTACAATTATTTTCAGCAAGATGGAGAGTTGGCCCCTCTGAAGTTTGATAACTTTTTTCAAATCTCATGTCTGCCTGGTCCTTGGCACACACAGAAAACATAATTAGTATTTTTAATTCTCGGTTGGCTGGCAGACTTTGGAGACCACAAACAAATAAAAAATGTTTTCAATAAAATACATTCTCCTAGCCAATTCTGGATGCTAGAGTAAAGAAGATGAGTATGAGAAACAAATTTATCCAGGGTCCCTTAAGGTTTATCTGTTGCGCATTTTACTGTTGTGTATTTTAATTTATTTGATCTTCCATAAGTTTCTGACTACTATCTTACTTTTTTCAAGGTATGGAAAGGTTACTTTAAATATAGTTACATGCATACCCATTTGTGCACAAAAATTCACTATCTTTCTCTTTTTTTTTTTTTTTATCCCTGTCTGCCATTTGTCTTATTATGAAGCAGAAGAAGGAACCAGTTTGTCTCAGCATATCTCAGAAACAGTGCTTCATTTTTGCACCCAGGAGTAAGTGAAGACTGTTAGTATTCCATAACAAAAGTGTTGATAAGTCTCTTGCAGCAATCTAGATTTGTGAGACTAAATTATTCTGTGTTGGTACTTAAAAATACTTATGACAGTTTGGCAGCTGCTTGATTTGGCCAATAACCAAACTCCAGTAATGTGTAACATCAGAATAAAGTGATGTTTGCAATTCCTGTCAAGGTCACTGAAGCTCTACAGGATTTATAGAAAAAACTCTCCATATACCTGCTTTAATCTTTACTAATTGTAGGGCTGCTCAGCTGCTTACAATATGTGCTAAGAAGAAGAGGCAGAGAGTCCATAATGAGATCTACAGGAAAAGAATGCTGTTCTTAACATGTCTGTTTGCCATTACTGGCCCTTTAATTTGTTAAAAACAAGTTTGTTTCTGGATCCTTCTTGGGTATATGAACATGTCTGAGGAGCAAATAAGAATATAGGAAAACCCCATGTGTGGGTCCACGCATTGTTTCTTCTCCACCAGCTGTAGAACTTAAAGTCTTAAATCCATCTTGAGCTAGACAAGAAGCAGTGGGAAGGAGCATGGACCACAGTATTGCTGTCTCCGCTGGCCAGCTGCAGAGGAGAACAGGACGCATGCTGCCCTGGACACTGAAGAGCTTATGGGTGGCTGGTGCATTGAGAAACACACCAATCCAGCTCCTTACAAAAAGCCAGGAGTTAGTGCTACGTGCCATACAGAGTATTTGTTGAAAGGCACAATCTTCTACTTTTTTTACATTCTTGACATTTCCTCAAGAAACACTGAACAATAAACTCTGTAAATTACAGACACATCCAGAATCATGCCAAAGGTAAGAGATTCCCAAACCTATTTCCTCTGACTCACAAATCTGCACACATGTAATGAACACCTCTGGTGCTACAAGGCATTTATCTCTATCTACTCTACCCCTGCCATCTGATTATTTCCTAAATATTTCAAACTACAAATAAGAGTCTATTGTTTACTCTCTTTATCCCTTTTTCTTTTTCTGCAGCAGGCAGTAAGAGAAATGGCTTAATTAGAAGAAATATTTTGTATTGTATTGGTGTATGCATGTGCTAATATATACATCCAAAAAATGTAGTTTATTGATTCAGGTAAAAATACATGCATACTTCACATAGATTCAAATTTATAGATTATATAGATTTAGACAGATATAGAATACATATACATGTATGGGGAAAGTGAATTTAAAAAAAAAAACAACAACTGTAAATTCATGTGAATTCGTTACAGAAAATTGAATCAGTTCTGCATTTAGAGCAGGTATGCATGGGACAAAGCAGCACTATGTACATATACCTCAGCAAGGACAGTACATGGCATAGAGCCAGTAGTGAGACTCTACAGGGATGTTAGCCTGTGTTTGAGAAACAGGGTAGTAATTTTGCTGCAGTGATTTTCCTAGGCTGAGCTGACTATGAGTCACAGGAACTCCTACCCCAAAGGTAGTTGTCATGAAACAGCTACAGTTTTCTAACCCTGAACTGGTTTAGCATGTGCATACACCATGGATATACTCCAGTACTGGAGTCCACAGATATTTTTATATGGGTTAAAAGTAAATTCAGCAGCCCAGCTCTCAGAAAAGCTCTTGGTTTAGTGGTTAAACCAACACTGGTGATGCCAAAGCACTTCACTGATGATTCCAGTGGAGGGATGTTGCAGTGTTGCAAGGAGTGCTTCCTGTATGGGGCAAATATGCAGTGAGGCAGGACCTATGCCACATCTTTCTACCTCAGTGTCTGATCTAAAGCAGTTTGAAAGACATGAATAAAAAGACAGGTTTTATCTTTATTCTTAAGACAGGAGTTTTATAGCAGTGTGACCTGAAGACAAATAAATCTTTAAATATGAATAAGGCTTCAAATGAAAGCAAAGGAATACAAATCAGAAAACAAAAGTATGGACAAAGTACCTGGAAACCTTCCTGCTTTGAAAAGCCAAATACATGATATAAGCCTTTTTTTAGAATTCTCCCTAGCTTAAAACTTACAAAAACTACTTCTGCATTGCAAATGAGGGAGTAGGCTAGGTTGAACTGTAGATTCAGACTTGAATAAATTTATATCACTTTATCTATTTGCTGTATTGAACACAAATGTATGTTGCCTCATTTGTCCTGCCTTCAGTAAGGGCTGAGTCAACCTGTGTTCTCAGTCCAAACATGATTAGGATACTGCCATTCACATTACTGCCAAATGAACTCAAATTTCTTTGGCTCATCTGAATTGATATAAATTTGAGGAGTTTTAGCATTAAAAAAAGAAAGAAAAAAAGGAAAGGGAAAGGGAAAGGAAAGGAAAGGAAAGGAAAGGAAAGGAAAGGAAAGGAAAGGAAAAAAGAAAAAGCAAAAAAGAAAAGAGAAAAGGAAAGAAAAGAATAAAGAAAAGAATAAAGAAAAGAAAAGATTAGCTGCTGTTTTGTGACCTAGGCATGGTTTCCTTTACGTTTCTGGGTGAATGTGTGCGATTGTGGCAAGGACTAAACAGTCATCTTCCATCATATTTGCTTAGTGGGTCAGACTTGTATCTGATCCTGAAACACGGCTGTTCTGATTGCACATGGTGTGGTGTTTCTAACGCATGACTGAATGCCTGCTTTGTTCATCTTTTCCCTGTTAGCAGCCTGTTTTGTTGTTAACTCTTTCCCAATAAGATATGTGTCAAGTCCTATCTTAGAGGAAAGGGTGAAGTCAACCAGATAGTTATTGCAGTTACAGTTCAGTCACATTTAGGTGTTCAGCACCTTGTTGACTCAGTTGCAGTAGTATAGATTTTCCCACACCGTTTACTTGACACTTGTGAGTCCAGTCTGTACCAACTTCTATTGTATTAAGCAAACACTCCTCCTGCACTAAAATTCCACTCATTGTTAGCACTAAAGCAACAGGATTTTCTCCAGTTTGCAGACAGCAGAACCTATTGTTATAAGAAAACTCTCTCAAGATGGAATCTGAAAAGAATCATATGACCCAGAAAAGGATTAGCCTTCAGGAAGTCTTTGGGCTTTACCATTTTGTGAAGGCATCCCCAGAGAGAGGAGAAAATAATAAAGTAAAACATATTTCTGGACTGAAGCCTGTTCCAAAATAGATTATAGATACTTTCAATTGTGTGAAAAAAGAACATGTAGTGGTTACTAAATCAGACTATGACTTAGCAAGGGAGATTGTGGTGTTTTGACACAAGTGAGGTCAATAAACTTTAATAAAAGAACATTTTTACTAAGGGGAGGAAACAAAATCATCTTTGTGAAAATTACTGTAGTTTTTAAAATACAAGGCAGTTACATCACATACTGTTACACACTCAACCACTGCTCTTAAATGGTCATTGGCAATTCCTTTTCAGAGGAGATTTTAGTTGTTTTAAGTTAGTTTCCATTTTCTCCAGCACATAAAGTGGATGTATTGTCATTCATTTTTTTGTAGTCATACTCCTGAATCTGAAGTCTGATCAAAGTATCTAAATACTTTGGCAGACTGTTCTGGTAAGGCAAAGATAAGATGTCTTTATACTGTAAGGATATTTTTCTCACTGATAGAGATCAATACTGGAAGTTAAACAGCTCTATATTGACTAATATATTTTAAATATGAATTATAAGTATAAATAAACAGAGCTATATCAGCAATTGTGGAGAAAGAAAAGTCTACCTTTGTGTAAAGAAAATACATACTTTTTCTTGGGTAGAGACAAAAAATCATATGTGTCTACAACACAGAGTATCTGTTGTACCTCCAATATAATTAACTTTATATCAACATCAGTACTTCCTGGAAGCAGCTACTGGTAGCCATAAGAAGCACAAAAGTAAAAAATGTGGCACCCAGGCATTTCCATGAGCTAAAGGCTTGGGATGGAGCATGCTGCCCCAAAGAGAAACCTAGAGACCAGCCACCAGCCTCCTTTACTGTCACCCCAGCAGGCAGCACTACCCACCACAGAGACATGTGCTGGAAAGAGGAGAGGCAGCACCAGCTGTATGTAGTAAAAAGGCTCATCATCTAGAGCTCCAGCATGGCTTTTCCTCCTCATTCAGCATCTACAGACAGCTCTTTGCCTGCCTTTGTGCCTGGCTTTGTGCCAGGCTCTTGTGTTGGCCAGCCCTCCCGGAGCAGGTGGCACGGTGGCAGGTCCTTGGCCACTCTTTTGCTGAGCCCTGGTAGAAGGAACCATGCAGAGCTCCTCAGCACCAGCAAATTGGATGTTATTGTCCCAGTGAGGCTGTCAAAACAACTCAAAGAAACCAAGCCAAGCTAAATAGGAGCATGGGGAGCTGAGGAGTGCAGCCCTCTTCACGCTGCTGGTTCTTTCTTCCACCCACATGGCTTTTCCTAAGGCAGGTACCATACCAAAAGCTGCTCCTCCAGGAGCTCTTTAAGCGAGAAATAGGCAATAACCAGAAGTATTGTTATGGCTCTCCATCTAGTAAGTTAACACAAGCAAAGATAAAATTATTTAAGGGAAGAAGCAAAGGTCAGATTGCACTCTCTCTCTCTCTCTCTCTCTCACTTCCCTAGGTTTAACGCCGATTTCCACCACTGTGCGTGTGCAGTAACATCTTACAGTGGGAAAATGTTCTTTGAATTACTTTTTTTTTCCTCTGAGAATCTACTTAGAGAATCAACTAACACATGCCAGAGGAAAGTTGCTGCACTTGTATGTGTACTCTCACTTATCTTGTGCATGCATGTGCCCCCAGCTTCTGGTCACCCTTTCAGGCAGAAGAGGTGTGTGGTGTGAAGTCCCCAGGCCCCATCTGGCCCATGTGCAGCCTCCTTTTTTTCCCAGTGGCCAAGGAGGAGGACACACTTTGCACCTACCAGTTAGAACAGCTTTGGCTGGTACTTAAACTTCTAGATATAAATGATACTTTATCTTTTACTCTTTGAAATCCTACCTGAAGCCTGAAGCCTCTTTTAGGGCAACTGTGTTCATTTTTAACCTTATAAATAATTTTATGTTACTCACCAAAAGGTAGGAATCCAATTTTCTTATACCACTATTCTGAAGGTATTCAAAATGATTCACATAATAAATCTTGTTGAAGGATACATGCCTGGGGTGTGGTGAAGATACACAGGAGCCAGCAGAGTGAAAGGAAATGTAGCTAAAATAAGCAGATGGGTGGACAGATGGGCATGAAATAAAGAAATAATATTATTCTGCAAAATAGATAATAAAAGTCCCAGGAAGAAAAAAAGATGAAAAATGATGGTCAAAATACAAAGAATGAGATGGTTTACTCAGTATGCTAGCAGGGATTCAAGGTTTCTGCTGCATTGAAAAAAGAAAGGGGGGGGAGGAAAGAGTCTTGATCCCCAATTTTACTGTTACTCAAATTTGTTAATGTAAAAAAACATATTTCCAGGCTACAACAGTTGTGAATGGATACATTTTTTGCTAATTAAGGATTAGACAAATCTGTCTGAAATTAATGAAAAGCTTTGACTTCTCTAGGCATAGGTTGTGGTCTTGAAGGGACTGAGACATTGAACTCAGTGTGGGGGTTCATATATTCAACAGCTGTAAAATTCACATGATTTATTACAGTGCCCCAATGTGAAAAATAGGTCCCCTGTCCATATAGTGGAGGGGTTGTATCCTACCTGGATTTGCAGCTATCTGTGGGCCCAGACTTGCCTCTTTCTGTGGAAGCTCACATGACAGATTTGATGCCCCGAAAGGATCAGCTAAGTTTAGCTAAAGAATTTGAGAGTAGCTATAATTCTTTAATAAGAATACATTAAATATAGTCTAAGAATATATAATCTAAGTATTTTTATGGACAAAGAGCTCCATTTTTCATCCTTTTAAATACAACATTAGGTAAAGAAAGAAACTTCCACAGAAACACTGGGATTTATGAAAAAATGGTGGATCCCTTGTGTATGATATAGAGTTACTTTAAATGAAAAATACATTCATAACTCTTCTTGATCTAATTTTCACTTTTGCTGGCCAAAGGAGCTCAAGGACTTTTCAAATCAGCGTATAAAATATATTTCAAAATAAAATAGACTTGCTTATGACAAATGGGAATAAATTTGGGAAGCTCTTGGGATCTCTGAAAGAATGTAATAACTGTGTCCATTTCTACCTGATTCCATTGTTTGGGTTTTATGGTGTGGTTATGCAACAACTCATAATCTAAAATCACCAACAGTAATGAATTGTACGGTTAAATGAAGCAACCCAAAACCCTTACCCCACCCAAAAACATCTAAGAAATTTGAACATTACAGAATATTGCTAGACTCATGCCTGTACACTCTTCTGTTTAAATCACAGGGCAAATGGATGTACAGCCAAGGTAGTATTTAGCAAGCTTGCATATGTTATTAGTGCTTTGCTGAGCCACAGCTTAATAAGTACTCACCTTAGGATTGCTGGCACTTTACCCTCATATTATTTCCTCTAATAATAGATAAAAAGAGGAACAGCTCTTTTGTTTGACACTACTAAGCATGTTGCTGCATTTCCTTTCATTTAGCTAATATTTTGGTGAATAAAACTGAGGAAAATTTGCCTTATTTTCCTCCATTCAGTCAGGACGAAGTATATGAGTGGAGTTAAATACAAGTATTGTAAATGCAAGAAATGTACTAAACGTATGTGGGGAATATGGTAAATTAAATAATGTATTTAGTTACATATTTTTTTAATTTTGTTTAAGTTGTTTGGACCTGAAGTAGCGCTTTTGCCTAAAAGCTTGCCTAATTTTTCCAATTACACAATATCACAATATTACTTAAGAGAATATATTACCTCTCTGCATAAGTCTTACCCAGGCAGTGTTCATGGCTACAGCAACCTATTCCTTCCTGGTGCAAATGTGTTTTAACAATCCAGCCTTAACTGGAACACACATGTCCATCAAAAAATTTATCATAACAAAAACTATGAAACTGCCTGCAGGAGACAGGAGATGTCATGTCTCCTGGCAGTTAATTTCTCATGTCATTCACAATGACATATAGAGTAGCAGTGAGTCCAGCTAAAACCTTTCCAAGCCCCTTCTTATGGAGTAAATCAAACATTTTCATTCAAATGAACTCCTGAAATTTATTTTTTGATTTTGGATTACAAAGCTCCTAGTGCTCCTAAATATGATCAGAAACAAAGTGGCCAGATGAAAGAGATGCCTAAGCTTTGCTGGAAATCAGAGGTCTACAGAAAGTCACCTACAAAGTGTTCTTACAATGTAGGTATGAGCTTATACTCGCTTATATAACATTACGTTCATACAGTTGTGGTGCCTTTTGTGTGTTATCTTCGTGATTACAGCATTTACCCAGAGAAGAGGAAAACAACTTGAAAAAGGTTTGAGCATGCACCCCAGCATACTAACCAAACCATCAGCAGTGAAGTACACTGTGTGAGAACTAATTCATCTTCACAGCTGTTGTGGAAGCAACCTGTGGATTACTGTAACATATGAGAAAATGTTTTGGTTCTTTTGAAATACACAGATTCTGTGCGCAAGATTTCTAAACTAATACCCTGCTGAATAAAAATAAAAATAATTAATAAAAAATAATAAAACAAAAAATCAGTGAAGTTGAATTTTCTGTAACATGTCTTATATTTGGGATGTTTACCAAAATAAGAATAGAATCCAACTCAGCTTATGGTTTTGCAAGACTGATCTTTGCTCTGCCTACAATGTAAAACCATGACCCTGCAAAGAAGAGGTCTGCATGCTTACTATTAGGTCCATAAATGTCAAAGGTTTTATTCATGGTGTGCATAGATATGCAAATGCACAGTCCTTTTCAGGCTTAGAGACTAAACTAGTAACATTCATGGTTACCTTTGTGTTTATTTTTGCACTTCACTTAGATTACTTATAACTTTTTTTTCCTTTTTTTTCTTTTTTTTTTCTTTTTTTAATAATTTTGCATCAGATAATTTCCGTCTGTCTTGGCAGATATACAGATCTGTCAGGTATTATCCAGAGGCTTGAGGGAGATTTGCATAGAGCTGGAAGGAGACGAGGAAAAGATAGACTAGCTTTTTTTGTTCTCTCATTTTACATTCTGCACATTTTCATCTTTTGTTTTTTTCTTAATGACTTCTTTTGCTTTTCCATTCTTTCAGTCACTGCTTGTGGAACTTGATTTCTTCATTTTCCCAGTCACCCCTGTCCTTTTATGAAATCAACACTCTTTGCTCTCTCTGTAGCATATGGTCAGAGACAGATACATATGGTGATAAGGAACTCTCAAGGAAACAGTCGTATAATAAAGGGGGGAATGAACAATTTATTGCTAAACTTCCATCTAAGCTAAATCACTTCAAAAGCAAGAGGAATGGACCAGTAGAAAATGACATAATGATGTAATCTGTCACAGTGTGTTATGAAAATAAGGTTGGACTGGGGGAGATAAGTAGGCTGCATGTAAGGTGCATAATAGTGCTCCCTTTGAGCAGGCACGTGGATAGGTTTTGTTCCTTGGACAAAGAAAAGGAAGAAAGATCATGCTCAGCATCAGAGAAATCCTAAATGTGGGGGATTGGTACCCAAGGCAAAGGATTGACCATACAAAATATGTCTTGAGAAATATTTCCCTTAACAAATGCTTTCCTGCTTTCACTTCCAGCAATCTATGCTGCTATAGAAATCTTTTGTTTGATAACAACAGCTTGTGCTACACTGTCCCACAAGTTTGACTTCCTCAAGGCTAAATTTCCCTTACATCCTGGCTTAGCTCTGAACTGTTCACAAGGAATCAAAAGGCCTAACAGGTCTGTACTCCAAAAAAAATCCTTACTAAAATGGTGAAGGGACAACATAACAGATGAGTATACACATGCACATTATAATCTATGTTTTTTTAAACTTTAGCTGTAGCAGTATAAAGTCTTATCCCAGTAATGATAGTGGTGTAAAACTAGTGTTTGTCATTCTTCCATTAAGGCGATTTTCTTCTGTAAAAATGGCTGTAAAACCAAAATGTAAAATCAAAGCTCAGTGGTTTGCTTATGTTATCATGCAAAAACTTTTACCACTTCATGGTACTATTTACAATTGTGCACCTTTACTAATGCACAGAATTTATTGATATATGATTTACCTAAAGATGGATATGTCCTCACTCCTTCCTCTGACTCACCCAGCTACATCAGTGATCACCTCTGAAAATACCATATTTATGTGACCTATTTACCACAATATGGGAGAATGGTATGGTGTTCTGCTATTCACATGATTTTACTTTTCTGTGCTGATTTACAGACAAGAAACATGTTACCATGTAATTTTCACAATCAAGAGTAATCTTCTCTGAACCGTTTCTTCTACCCAAAATAGTGGGTCTTTTTCTCATCTATTGCATCTCTTGTGAGACTTTTTTCAATGTAGATGAGCTTTAGGAATTTCAAAATAGGAGACTGGCACAGGCAGCAAGTCTTTTTGTAAAACTAAAATAATTCAGATTAATTTTCCCTTAGTGGCCCTGGAATTCCTCTTTTGTTACCAACTGGATGAGAGATGTTGAATTCTTCTGCTTTTAATGTCCACCACTGAATTGAGTAAGACACCTTTCATGTTTGCTTAGGGTCTGCTATTTATGTTTACTGTAAATTTACAAAGCAGTAACTACTGCAAAGACCAGAAGTGCATACTACAGATTAACGTCCACTGCCTGGATATAATGCATCCAACGAAAGATGTGTGCAAAGAACAACTCCCTGCTAATATCTGTCAAACTACTAAATGATGAGCTCTAACAGAAATCTGCTTTTTAGTCTTTTATAGGTCATGAAAGTGCTCTGTTTCTTGTGTGGAAACATCTACACTTCTTCCTGAAGGACACTATTTTTCATCTAATTATGAGCGCAGTTAATGATGGTATAAGCGAACAGAAGCTTTCTTTCTGGAGTCACTTTTCTGGGTGAAGGAGAAGGAAAAGGGTGGAAGGCAAGATGAATAGCAGATAAGATCAAGTGTATTGTTTCTGTTACTTTTCACATGTAAATAATTATGAAATTCACAAAGGGCTAAGGAAAGCTACACACAGATAGGAATACAGCTGAGAAAATAGCAATTAACTTGGGGACAAACTTTCACTTTATAGACAAATCCTGAACTGTTTAAAGGAAACTGTATAGTTTTAAATAACATTACAAGAAACATCGTGTCATAAAAAAAACTTCACTGGGAACTACTCCATCATTATGAGCAATATGTTCCATATTTTAATGAGATTGACAAGAAAAAAGATCAGTGCTTTTATACTATAGAAGTATATATATATAATATTATATATATATAATATTATATATACAATTCTATGCCCTTTACTATAACAACTATTACAGTTGATTTTCACACATTTCCAAAGGATCTTCAAAGGCCTCCACAACGTATGTCTTTAAAATAGAATTTCATTCAGTAATTTATTAAAGAAATTGTTCCTTCTTCAGCAGTAATTTCAGTGGGAACTAAGTGCTCTCAGTGTCTCAGAGAAATCTTCCAGAAACATTAATTCACTTGAGAGGATGAACATACATTTCCTTTAATTTTCCATAGATTTTCTCCAAGTCACATGTATGTGACTTTAATTTTATGTAACTGACCTAGTGATAGGAACCTTCATTTCCAAAAATGGTGCTTTTAGCCCTGTGGGACATTTCTGAATGCTGTTCCATGTGTATGTTTCACAACATTGAAATTCAGAAGGATCTGGATGTTTGGTGATGTCAGTAACAAGCTTGGGAATAATTATATCTTTAATACATCTAGTTTTGAAAGCTTGTTTACCACACATACCATGCTAACTGGAAGATTTATCGTGTAAAATGGTTGCATTCTAGTCACTAATCCAACAAAATGCTTAATCTTTACAATTTAATTTGACTTGTAAACAAAGACGACCTGGGCCGCTGGTTCAACAAAGCAAGGTCTTTTAGAACACTGAGATCTTGAGAAGTCCTATTGTGGAAAAGCAATATAACTTGCACATACTCCAGGTTGAACATAAATCAAAGTGGATCAGGTCAAAAGTGCTGGACACATTGGAAAATTAGTTTAATATTCAACTTGTAAAATTATCAATGTTAATTTTACAGTCGCACATGATCATTTTACAAATACAGCAATCAATAACAGAAGTAAGAGACTGTAGAACACAGGCATATTGCAAAATGAATTCAGTCAATACATATACTGCTTTAGGTGACCAAACCAGCTGTTGGATGATTTATGACATGCATTTAATGCCACATTTTTGAGTAAGAAAGTAAGAGCAACAAAACTGGATCATATCAATGGCTTAGTTATTCTGTCTCCAATACTGACCACTAGTAGAAAATATCGTGTTTAGGATAACAAAATCCTTTCCCTTTCATCACAGTTTCTAACAGTCCAAGGGTTAGGAATTTTTTGAGGCAGTCTCTATAGAATTGTATCTGGCAGCCTTTAATTTTGGGTGTTTCTTTTCATCAATTTATTTTTATTTATTTTTGACATATTAAATTTTGACAGCTGCATTGATATTGTTATCAAAGCAGTTCAGGAAAACCCTATTATCGAGATGATTAGCACAACACTTGAAAAGAAATTAAGTACAGCAGTACTGTAATTTCTGTAAAGAGGTGCAAGCTGCAGCACAGAAACATTCATTCCTTTGAGGCAGCTTCATAAATTTGCATAGTTATTTAATTCCTTTGTAGTTCACATGAAAATGACAGGAGAGCTTGTTGCCAAACAAAAAAATTTCTTTGAAGGAAAGACACGATTTTTCACACATTTTTGTTATAAGAATGTCACACCTGAAAGGATTACATGTGTCAGCCAAATACAGCTACTTTTTCTTTTTCTCAGCATCTCTATAATGATTTCTTCCACCCTGCCATTTGCAGTTGAAGCAATCACCATGTCACACCTTGATGTCTGCAGCACCATGTTCTTCCTAAGGTAAGTATTTCTCAACTCAGTCCATGCTGAGATCAGGTTATCAGCTGAGCAGCACACCCATCTCCTTGAAAGGGTGTTACAGTTTTTTCTTTCCACTATGTTAGACTTAACACTGTTACAATGCACTATCAAAAGCTTGTACAATTTTACCTCTCCCTACTGATCTACCTTCATCTTATTCTCCACTGGTCTGTCAATGATAACAACTTCACCTTGTCACTATCTGTTTTCTGGATGTGTCCAGTCTACCCTCCTTGCTATTCAGGATGATCTTTCCAGACCTCAGACAGAAATATGCTTCATAGTTAGACTTCTCCATGCATAAACTCTAATTGAAGACACCAAGGTCTTCTGATGTCCCTGAATAGAACTGGTTAAGAGAGTGGACTACGTTGGAGGACTAGTCAAGGCAGAATTCACAAGTCCGATAGAAAATAGGAATTTTGTCCCTGTTTAACATGCCCTGCTTATGTAAGTTGTGTGTTCACTCATCTATGTCATGTACTTATTGAGTTCCAGAGTTTCTGGAAGTGGTTTAGAAATAATAAAAAAGACCTAATGACAATATATAGAATTTGAGTTGACAAGAGCAGGAGACATTACAATCTTGCATTTTGGACTTCAGAAGAACCATCCTGGGATTGATGTTTAGAGATATTCTTTCTGAAGACTTTTAATATACTCAAACTAAGAACTTCTGATAGTTTAAAAATTTCTGACAAAATACTTTTGGTCAAAACCAGAGTTCTGGGAAAAAAAAAAAAATCAGCAAAAAACGGAAAGTCTACTCCTCCCAGTGCTCCCAAACAGTTTATTTTCATTTCTAAAATACAAAATCTGAAAAACGAAATAGTTCCCCCTTTTTCCTTTCTTTTAAAGAAAAAAAAAAAGAAAAGAAAATGTGAAAGAATTTTAATGTAAAAGCAAAACAGTGCTAAACAAAGCCATTTTGAAAATATCAGAAAAAATAAACCACTGTGACAAGTGATGGTACAAAGTTATGTGGGGTAAAAAAGTACAGGCTGTCTGTGCCAGGTGCATAATGTTGCCATCCAAAGGTTGAAGAAAATTTGCAAGAGTAGGGCTAATACAAGTCAGTTTAGAAACTTTTAATATATGCCTTTTAAAAGCTACATCTCTCAATACCATGTCTACTTGCCTTGGAGGTGAAAGGCCAGGGGATAATCTTCTGTACTGTGCCCTGGTTTGAGTTTCTCAAAACATCTTAAAGTCCTGACAGGATTATCTCTGTTTAGCCCTAACCCTACCCCATGTAGAACACAGCTTTGTAGAGACCTCAGCAAAACTCATGTGATGAGACCAGTGAAGCCTCCTTGGATCTTTGCTAGTTTTTGAAAAAGTGATAGATTTGCTAATATGTCATATTATAGCACCATAGAATATTAGCAATATGGGAGCAAGTTGTTATATAAATCATCACTGACCAGAGCTGTAATATCCCAATCAAATATATGATCTATGTTATATTATTTCTGGTTTTCATAGTAAGCAGGTAGATAGGTAGGTATGTAAGTGATGCCATTCTCTTCCTTACTCTAGATTCCACTTTCATCAGGGCTCCTGTCTAGTTCCTCCTGTCAGTTGCACCAGAGAAATAGCAGTTTTTAAATGCAGCTTTGAAAAAGCTTTTAAAAAGTAACAATAACAATACTTTTACATTGAGAAAACTTCACAACAGTCAGTTTTTCACTGAAAAAATACAGCCTGGTAGTAGGTTTATCACAAGAACTGTGTGTCTTATGCATGTATCACATACATATATGTGTGTGTTTTCAATTTGCACTCAACAGTGACAACAATAAGGGACAATGGATTTAGCACTGACATCTTTGTCCTTGCAAAAAGGACACTTCTGCTAACTATCTCCTCTGTGTTTCAGGTTAGCAAAGTCTATTGACAAAGTTTTCTATTTGGATGGGCTGTTTACATTAAAGGGGAAACAACTGTCAAAGAAGAAGTCTTAACAGAGATGCAAAACTAAAAAAAAAAAAAAAGCTTATCATGGATTAACGTTTGTATCACTTTGTCTGATGTAAAAAAGAGATAATAGGAGACATAGGGATATATGCAATGAAGAGAAACAATACAGAGCTTCTTAGGGGTTAATCCAGGTCTGCAGCTGAATACAACAGAGTTAATCTGACCAGAAGAAGCTTTAGGCTAAATTCTAGGGGAAAACTTGTCACTTTATGATCCAGTTGTACTAAATGAAAGGCTTTGTTTACAAAGAAGATTTTGGATCTGGGATCCATTGGAGCAGAAGTTACCTCCATGATTTCTTCCTTGTTCAACACACCAGGAGACTTGTAGTCTGATAAATGATTTTTCAGACATCTTCATTATTACCTTATTCCTTCTTTCTGAAAAAGAACAAGTGTTACAAAAAACATACTTAAGAAAGCACACAATTTTGACCTAAGGGCAAGAAGCCTTTGATAATAAAGACTTTGCAGCTTGCTTGCCAGTTTTTGAATTAAACAACAGTAATTATCTTGTTTATTTCAACAACAGAAAACAAAGTAAAATGATAAATTCTCATAACTTGATAATTATGCATTTAGCAGATTCAGGTTTTAGTGATACTCCAAAATGAAAATGTGGTAAGCAGATACATTAGACTATAGCATATATTAGCCACTGAGGAGGCAAATTCTAAAATAGAAGTTAAAGGATAAAAAAAAAATATATCCCCACAATCTTTTCATTAGAGAATCTTCTACAGTACTTTAAACTCAGTGGTATATGAAGGATCATCAAAATTAACATATGTCCTCACTGATTAAGAACAAACTAAGAAACACAGTCACACTGTATTTTTTATCACGTAAATAATTAACATTTTCATATGTTGTAACTTTTTAATACAATGTTACACAGATGGTAATACAAAAGTACAGCTGTGGCACTTTAATTGAAAAAAGTCTTAGAGATATTAGTCTAAAATTAATAGACTTTTGTGTGTAACATATTTTTGTGCTTTTGCAATCAGACATTAATTAGGATATTATTTTCTAAAAATACTTCTTATCCTGTACTTAGCTAATGAGAATAAAGAATTGAGATTTCATGTACTCATAAAATATGAGTTCTGGGGACTGAAATCTCTGATTTTGTAAGCAGCATGAAAAGTGTAAAGGACTTCAAAAGAGCAAATGGTTGATTATTCTTGATCTAAATATACATATATGAGTAACACACTCTTCCCAATTTGGGCAGTAGTTGTCACAAAGATAAACACTTCTATCTTTTGGCAAGTCTTTTGAGTACAGGAGTATAAAAGTATATTTTGTAATTACAAAGCATTATCTTGTCTTCAACACAAAATCCATTTTTTTAAAGAACTGAAAATCTTTAGAAAATATTGTATAATATTTAGGACATGATCAGCATTCAGGTATGTAACAAAAAGTAAAGAAAGAATCATCAGGGTTAGTTAGTCTTGCTCCTATGTAAGTAGTTGGGGTATTTTATCTTGCTAGAAATCAGAAAGCATTTTTTCTTAACAAAAAGACATTTTATAGAAATCTTGATAGAATTAAGCATGTCACACTCACTAACAGGAATGTCCCTAATACAGCAAGAGGTAGGGAAAGAGCCCTCCTTGCGATACCCCTATGCCAATGCTACAGGCAGTCTTCTCCTCAACTCATGAGTCCTCTTTTTTGGGACAAAGACAATAAAGGATGAGGACTATAGCCTGACTATGACTGTGCTGTTTTTTCTATAGTTAATGAAATTCTCATTCTCTACAGTCACTTTATGATCCTGAACTGTGAGACTTTATGTCTGAACTGTGCTTTCAACCAGTCGGTAACTGAGACACCACACATGGACATTAACATTGATATAATCTCTAAACACAAAGGTAGTAAACTGAGCTGTATCAAGGACTTTAAATAACTCACCAGAGCAAAAAGATATGGTCTAAAGCAGATAGCAAAGAAAAAAATAGCTGGTATGTCTTGGGTATCCAGCTCTAGCATTAAGTTCATAGTTCAAGAGCCTGGTGGAATGGGAGTGGAGGAAGCAGGGTGGAGGGGCATGAAGGGGATAGGAACCTATTTCTAGCCTGTTGGAAAGATCAGTTGATAAAGCCATAAAAAGAAATAAATAATTATTTCCTTACTTTTTAATTTATCTGCCCAGCTTTCCACCAAAAGGCAAGATTTCATTGCACCTGCAATTGCAGAAGATATTCAGTCTTGCAAGTCAGTGAAGTAAAAGTACATACAGAATTATTTTGTGAATCAGTAAGTGGTCAGAACAATTGCTTCAGTGTGTTAACTATGTCCTCTATTTATCTCAGTGCTTGGATAGCTAATTCTGACCCCTTTTTAGACACTTGCTTTCCCTGTTTACTTAAGAGACACCTATGTGACCAATGAGCCAGATTAAGTGAGGTCTGATAATTTCACTAAGATGTTAAATGAGTTAAACTTTGTTCTGCCATTAGACCAACATCTAAATATTTTTGGAAATTCTTATGTCTTCCTCAGCTGCAAGACAATGTTAAAGAAAATCACTGGGGGCAAGGATGTAAAAAACAGAGTCCACAGTAATGAAGAGTGCAGCATTATTATAGATTCACTGCTACTATATAGCCATAATATTTTGCCACTTCTGATTACTTCTGACTTCTGTGTAACTGGCCTAGATACAGTAGAAAAAATAATTTAAAGACAATTAAACAACAACAGAAAATAAAACCACATGAAATACTGGTGTTTTGTTTATGTGCAAGTAACATAAAAGAGTTTTCTATTACAGCCATGGATAAAATACAGTTTGTTGTACAATCTGTTGTCTCATTTTCTCTCTATTTTTCTTTACCTTCTTCCTCTACAAACCTCCTTCATGACATTGCCATCTGTCCAGTATCCATTGCACCCTCTATTCCTTATGGAACCTGGACTCTATGGGAAAAATGGCCATGGTACAGCCAGAGATATAGTGGTTTGTCTTCCAGGATAGACTTAGTGGTGTCTAGAGGAATGGAGATGGAAAATGTGATAGAGAATTGGGGAGGTATCAGAATGGACAGGAGAGCTGTGCACACCAGCATCAGGTCTATGTTACATACTAACACTTCTGTTAAGGCATTTACGATCCTACAGCATGCCCACCTTCCAGTCAGAGAGCACACACTACCGGATTCAGGTTGCTGGCACAACAGGTTGCTAGCACAACCAAGGAAAAGGAACACTCTGTGAGCTGGCTACTGACAACAGGAGAAGTTCAAAAGACCTCAACATGTTCGGATGAGCCAGTAAAATACATATTTTTTGCCTGTGGAAATTCTCTAGCCCAAGATTGTCTGCTTTTTCTCATGCCCTACACAAATACCAACCCTGAAACTCCTCTTGGAAGACTCATACTGGTGCTCAGGGAAGGACAGTATGCTGAGACAACAGTAAAGGGTTGTGCTAGGTAATGGTGAAGGCCCTGAATTGCTTGCTAGTCAGATGGGCAAGGAAAAGATTCTAGGATTGAAAATACGCTTCATCTTAAGGAGCATGTTTTGCAACAGCCTTTGATCCTGGCAGCCAGGTGATATTTAGAAAGACAACCCAGTTACTTGGTCACTAAAGAAGCTTTGTTCCAGCCATCTGAAATCATACCTAAGGAAACCATCCACACACACACAAAAAATCCCAGTTTCTAAAGTGAGCATAGGTTTCTGTGGTGACACAACCAATGCCAGGGCAGATAAAGCAGGTTCATTGTGTAGATGAACTCACAAAGCTTACTGGAATACCTTGGAGGCCTGTGATAAATGTACCTACAGACATACTGGTCCCTGTCATGTCCACACAAGGTAGGGGCAGAACTAAAATACCAGTTTTCTTTCAACTAATGACCTTTCTGTGAGCTTGAGTTGTAACATAAGCAAACTCATATCTCGTATCTTTATAAATCCTACTTGTCTGCAATATCAGTAGACTAAATAGGTGCCATGCCTTTTGTTCAACTCCATCACCATACAGTATCTGCTTCAGGAAGGTGCTCAGTAATGTATGTCCCACCAGAAAGGACACTGACTGAGCATGCCATGTTATTTAAAGGGTTAAATAACATCTGATACATGTCTCAGTGTTTCATGGAGGGCTTTTGGCTTGATTACTTCATGCTTTATATTTTGGTTAAGGCATTTACAGATATGCATAGAAGGTGGATAACAAACAGTGAAAATGGTAAAGTATTGCATTCACTTCACTGACATGTGAACAATCTTCTGGAATTTGAAGCAGAACAGAATCGTGTCCCTAGAGATCCCAAGGCAGGCTCTGAAAGGACCAATAGTAAGAAATATATTCTGCTTAGGGCTTCTGGGAAGTTATCGATAGGAACTTAGCAAAAAGGCATAAAGCTTTTCTACCTTCTGCCAGTCAGGGAGCTGTTTATCTGTCACGTTCTAGCAGCCTCCAGTATCTCTACAAAGGCTTGGTTAGAAAAGATTTTTCTGGTTGAGATGTAAGACTGTTATACAAAAGATACAAAAGGCTTGATTCTATTTTGCCTGCTAACTTTACCGAATGTCAAAGAAATTACCCCAATTTGCATCAGCATACACAAACGTGGAATCAAAGAATTCTAATCTGACCAGGAGTCAATCAGCAGAAAAAAAACATCAACAAAACATACAGAGAGAAAAAACACAAACAAGTGAGCAGACCAGAGTGTTGCATATCTATCTCAAAACATATAATTTCCATTTGGAGGTTTATTGTGTTTTGTGGGGTTTTTTTTAGCAATGCATGAGTGAGCAAACCAAAAGCCTTGATGGGCAGATAAAAGTTGAAATGGAAAAGGACAGTAATGTTAAGATGAGTTAAAAGCTCTTTTTGACCCTATCCTTAACACCATCTCCCAAATGCTTCCCCTGTGAACTTTTTGTGTTGTATTCAGTTTGCTGAAACAGGGGATAGAGAGGCCAAACCAAGGATCTATCCCGCTTCATTGAGTAAAGCTAGCCTATCAGGGAAGGTGATGGGTTAGAAGTTAATACAAATGACAGTTCTAAGGCAAAGTTAGCCATTGCCTTCCTGTGGAGCCCAGTGCCAAGAAGGGGACCTCCTGCTGATCCCACTTCTTTACACTTCCTTTTGCTCTCCTTCCCCTTATCTTTGGGCCCTGCCGTGCCAGGCCAGGGGATCCTTATTAAAATACAATGCATTGTCACTAATAGAAGTGAGCAAAGCCTCATTAGCACAAGGGTTAGAAGAGGACTAGCTCTAATTACAGCTCACTTAGAAAAGGCAATCAAATGAATAGATAAACTCTTCAAGAGAGAAGTCAATTTTTTCTTGCATTTGGCCAAGAGTGGATTTCTTTAATATGTTCCTTTAAAAGGAATCAAATTCACCTATTGACATTTTTTTCCTACAGAAATTCTTTCATCATTTAGTTTCCATCAGAGGACATTTGAGTTGGCTGGGTGGGTGGCTAAGGGACTACTTGTGTTATTTATGCCTGTATTGGACAGCAAAAGCACACTCTACAGCACTTACTACCTCCCATCAAAGATACAGATGGGGAGGGGTAGGCTGTTCATTCAGATCCATCACATAGGAACTCTTCTTTCCCTGAGCACATAGTTGGTAATCGAATGGTCCATTGCAGTGTTTGGAGTGCAGTTGTGACAAAGCAGGCAGATTACTGCTTCTCCTTTGGGCAGACATAGCAGGATTAAAAAAAAAAAAAAAGGGCAGAAATATAATAAGCGCTGTGAGTCAAAAATGTCCCTTAAACACAGGTATTATAATTTTTACATCTTTGGTTTCACCTTCTAGCCTCCCTGAAAGGCTGGAGTAAAGATTACAGACATAAAGTGGTTAGAAATTAAAAAATTTATGAGGTAAGACTTTTATTTTTTTTTTTTATAATTCATTTTGTGAGGAATCCCTCAGATTTTGCAAAGGTCTACAGAATTTTCCTATTTTGCTATGCACTTTAGTCCAATCCTTTAAAATTACTTTTTTACAAGTACAGTCTCCCCATGGTAGGTCCCAGATGACCTGGTTCTGTCTGAGTTGCTGACCAAAGACATCCAAATTCTCCCACTTTCTGCCTTTTAGGATTTTTCCCTGTGTTTGCAGGTTCTCTCATCCTCACAGAAATACTCATCAGACATCTGTATAACAATTGCCATAATATATATATTTGGAAAATAATTTTAGACATACAGTTTGTTACTTTGTTATGACTCATTCTAGTTATCAATCTTATTTAGTCTTAAAAGTCTTTATAACAGAAGTAATTTGCAAGGATGTGCAGGTTCTATGCCATGCCATCAGTAGGTGAATTTGACGTAGTAACTTGTAACATCGGCTCTGGCAGAGTGGTAGTGCAAGCTATTTGGAAGTTTCTGGATTAAACTAGTGATCCATCTAACCCATCTCTTTGACAGTGCACTTTACTGTTTTTAAATGTGAAATGCAAGAGGACTTTTTCTAAGTCTTATCCATTACTCAAGTTTTGGTTTATGCTGTTCTATCACATCCTCTGTGCATGGGGTCAGACTACCTTCTTTCACCTAATTTAGGAAGCCTATAAACTGGTTTTCCTAAGTGCAGCTAAAAAAAGCATTGCAGCAAAAAGACTGAAATATGATGGCCGCAGCCCCCTTTCACTGATTTGTACACTGCTTGTTATGTGAAAGGAAGAAGACACGTTTTTCTTTTGAAGACCTGCTTTGACATATAGAGGAATCTCTTCTGTGTTGCCACCACTGCACCAGTATTAGCCACTAACTTTGTTGCTAAAATACAGCATAGAGTTATGAGAGGCAAAATGTTTGGATTTTTTATTTCCCAATGTAAAAAGTTATGAAACTTTCTTCCCAAGAGGACTAAACCTCTTCAGGAGACCCAAATATTCTGAGTGCCCATCGAAAACAAATGATATTCTACCAAAAACTGTTCCTTATTACAGTTTTTTAATAGAAAATAGTTTTTTCCTTAATGAAAATGCTACAAATAGTAATTAGTTATAGAATATTTTTTGTGGGTAATAATATTTCTTTCATTACAAAAGTTGTCTTTTGGACTATTCTTGTCTTTAAGGTATTCAGTGGTTCTCAAAGTCAGTGGGCACAACACATCTAAATTTTTGAGTGGATCTGAAGCAAAAAACATCAGACTGATTACACATGCCTATCAAGCACCACCTTACTAACAAACAAAGTTTTCTGTATGAATAACTGATTGCACTAGGACTTTAATCAAGAGACCTAACATTATTTCTAAAGAAAATAGAAATAACGGCCCCTTTTTTCAATAAGAAATTTGAATGTTTGTATAACATGGTCACAATTTATAGGGCTTTTCCCCTACTTATTTTGTGTGTTTGTAATGAATTCTTTCTTTGTGTTAAGGCTTAATGAAGAAAAAAAATTCAAAACCAAATCTATGAAAGTTAAGCTTAATGCAACAAACAATCAATACTGGCTGTGCAAAAAAAACCCATGGATAAGTGCATCAGCTGGAACCATTAGATGGCAAATTGTTCATAATGAAAGAGTCTGTGATTAAATTATAATTCTTTAATTATATTATATTAAATTCTGCTGTACAGGATACCAACCAAATCAAATGAATTATGTCTGAAAACTAAAGTCTGAACACAACTGGTCTTGAAAAAAGGGAGAGATAGATCGAAAAAGGATTCATTCTTGTTCAAGTAATGAGAACCTTCTTTTAAGTGCTTATAAATATGGAAGTTAATTTGCACAGCATATTATCCATTGGAAGTCAGCATATGATTCAAACAAAGGGTTTTGTCTATCATTCCACATTGTTCTGTGGAAAACTTAATTTTGTAGTGGGTTTTTCTTTTGTATTTCATAGGAGATTCTCACCTGGTGTATATTAGCCTCGTACTGTTGATATGAGAGGATCTAAGATGGTTTTCACAGCTTTGAAGAGTAGATTCCAGACATCTAGCTGAGACAGTTGATATTTTTCATTACAATGTTCACATAAAAGACATTTCCTACTTCATGTATTGTTTTTAAATCCTTATTTGCTCTTTAATTTGCCTCAGGTCTCCCTGATATTTTTGTTGCCATCAAGAATAAAGAACTGAAGCAGAATGTTAGCACTTCTGAATCAGTATCACTCTACAATGGTCTTTAGAGGTGTAAAAGACAGAGCTTGCTTAAACACCCTAAATTCCATTAGATATCAATAAAAACTTAGAAACTTTCAACATATTTCTAAGGAAACCCAGCACTGCAGAACTTGAGCTGAAATGCAGAAACTTTGTCGCTGTTAATGTATTTTGTATTATTCTTATTATCTTTTAAAGACAACAAAAGACCTCCACTCTCCAAACTGAAGGTAGCATCACACATTTGGATTTATAGTTGCACAAAGTATAAAGAAGAACAAATTATACCTTTCTATGTTTATAAGAATCTTCCAAAATCTCAGCTAGGTTATAATGTTTCTATATCTTACTATTTTTCTCTACACTGCTATCAAAATAGATAACTGCAGGAATATGCTGACCTTATCTTGCAAAAACTTTAAAACTGGGAGTGAAAAGAAGTCAAAACTCTTTGTAACACAGTCTAAAACATCATGTCTGAGCAACAGGAATCATGACACAGGAAGAAAGCCAGCAGTTCAGTGCCTAAAAATATCTTTCCTCTTCCACTTTGTTGTGGTCCTATTATAGCTTAAGCAACAGTCACAATTTTTTTTCTCTATAACCTTTAGCTTAATAGCTGTCTGTAAAAACTTCCTTTAAATGCAAATATACTCTTTACAGTAAAAGTCATGACCCTATACTATATTACCCTCTGTAAATGCAGAAGAAAGCTATCATAATCTATGAAAATATGTCTGTAAAAATAGTTTTTACTATTTACTATTTTACAGTAAATAAATGAAAAACCAGGCTGAGTAATATTTTAATGGCTTTCATTTTGTACTATTAATAAAGTGGAATACACAAATTTTATTTTTCAGTAAAGTCTTATAAGTTGTGTCAAATTGCTTCAATCTCCTTGGGAAAGAACATATATTCTTTCTGGTTTGATCAGTCACTGTAGATATGTGGTAGAGACTGCAAAATTCACACACCACCTCACTTTTGCAGGGGATCTTGTAAAGCTGACAAAATTAATATCTCCTTTACTTTTCGAAGTATAAGGATCTGCTTTACTGTGCAGATCTGTAACATGCTTGCAGATTGTTTTACTTGCAGAGGTAAATTACACCATAAACAAAGTTAAGCATGAAGTTATCCACAGAGGTATCCACAGCTAGATGTAACTATTGGATACATTTGAAAGGGACATACAACAGGGATGCAGGAGCATCCTGGCCTTCTCTAGTTGTTAGCAGCATACAGCTTTTGCTGGCATGCAGCAAAAATGTAAATCCCCCTTTCAGCCAGACACAGAGGTGGAACAGTGCAAAGGTTATGATTTCTTGTGCAACTCATGCCATTCTCCAGTTACGTTAAATCCTGTTCAGCTGTCATTAACTGTTTATCAAGGGCCTACTCGCACTGAAAAAGAAGGCAGGATAAGTGAAAGTACAAGAGCAATTACAATTTAAACTACGTATAAGATGAGTTGAACTACTGTACTTCAGCAGTCCTAGTGTGAAAAATATTGTCCTTATCATAGTGGTTTTCTAACAATCCCAAATAAATAGAGGCCCTAATTTGTATTTTTCAAGTCTTAAGTGCAGAGAATGGGATTAGGCAGAAATATTCTGTTTGGTTACTTTCAAAATGGGATGAAAAAGTATGACACAGACATACAGATATAAGGAAAACACAATTTTTCAAGCTTAGTAGCTCAACCAGGCTTCCTGAAAGCACAGTGGGCCCTATCTGGAGAATTACTGTGATCTCTGAGATCCCATAAACCTCCTGTGAGCCTTTCCTCACCCCTTTCCCAAAGATTTTACACGGTATTTGACTGCCAAGGTCAGCTTCCTGAGCAGCCTCTGCAGAGCTGCAAGACCTGGGCACAGTTGCTGTCCATACTTGCTGCCCCCCAGGAGCTGCATATTTGCTTGCAAAGAGACAAATGTGATGGCTAGCTTGTTGGTTTTCTGCTCTGAGCATGGTCTTCCCACCAACTGCTGCATTTGCTTTCCATGATAAGTATTGTTGTGCAAGGACTTGCAACAGCTGCAGAGAAAGGTAATCTAAAAGAGAGAGGTTTTCTTTTTCTTTCATATTTTTTGTATTTGTTTTTCTTTTTTATCACCCTAAGTAAATTTTTGTCTTTACTGGATGGAAGGGAGGAAAGACTTTATCAAAATAAGCTAAACTTTTAGTTTTACCTGGACACTAAAGCAACTCAGTCATTATCTTTAACCTTATCAATATCCTGAATGTCAGCCGAACAAGGCAGCTAGAAAATTTCAGTAAACAGAACAGGGAACAACAGGGAGGATGTGGTAATCTAAATCAGAAATCAATCATCCAAGAAGCTTTTTCAAATGGAAAAGAAAGAAAAAAAAAGAGGCAATCAACTGCCAGCCATTCTCCCCCAACCAAAAAAAAAGGTTTTTTTTCTGTCTCTTTCATGTGCACCACAGTGTTTCTGCAAACAAAAATAATAAGGGCTCTCAGGTCCTTCAAACAAAGTGAAACATAATCCCTTCATGGAGAGTGCATCAATAAATGAATGGAGTTCCTTGGTCTGTTTCGAAGAACAGTATCAACAATGCTTTGGGATCTTAATAATACTCTTATTAAGAACCAGAGCAGTTGAGCTGAGTTGTTTTTCCTGTAGCACCTGAAGTAACAAAAGCCTAATGAGAGCACAAGAAATGTTTTTTCTTAGGTCAGACTTTGAAAATCATTTTCCCCTCCTTGGCAACACCCTGTCAATCAAACTCCGCAGGAGAAGAAAGGGTCTTCTTGCCAATGTATTTTCTGAGAGGAAAGAAATGGAGTTGCATGTTGCAGAGAAATTAATATTCCACTGAAAGCAACCTCCAAGAAAAAAAAATCTGATTTATTAGTTTCCAAAATTACCTTTTTATGCTGGGAATTTAATTTTCTTAGCAAAGCCACGGCCTGTACTCTAGTGGGTGTAAAATCCAGATGCTTAGGTTTTGTACTTTTTAAATCTTTCTTGCTTATCTAGATGTACAGATTTTTAAGGCAGGAACATTATATAACCAATTGTTTTGAGCTGTTCTCACACAACTGGCACTTGCTTGAGCCAGCAGACATTATTACAATACAAGAAAAAAAACACAGACCAGACCTCTAGCAGGTTAAACAAATACAGCTTCATTAAAAACAATCAGTACTCACCAACATCTACTAGCTAAGCAACAGGGTCCTGATTTTCAAAACACTGAAAATTATGCATTATCACTAATTTCTTCTTTATTTTATTATAGTTAAATTATAATGCAAGTTTGCACCTACTTCCAACCTCCTCTCCTTCAAAAGCAGTCATGTAGACTCAGAGCTCAAGTCCAGTCTTTCACTACAAAATAAAGTTACACATCAAACCAAATAAACTGGAGAAAGCTTACTGCCTGGCATCAGATATTAAAAAATACAAAATCTTAGAAACTTACAGGTGAAAAGTATTTTGAAATTTAACGCTTAGAAACTCAAAGACAGTACTGCAACACCAAGCCATTGAAACCTTAGATGTTCCCTCACTCTTCAGATACCTTTCTTTGACTCTATAAAATATTTGCACAGTAAATTTAATGCTGAATTAATGCTGACTAAAGGTATGTCTCTTAGTTATCAATTTGGTGCAATAAAAGAACAATTGGTAATTCGAGTCTGTTGTTGCTGAGGCCACTCCATCTACTCAGGGGATTTGCTTCAGATCAGCCTAGTCCCAATATCTCTGGACACACATAATTCAAAGATGTACAAAAAAGCAGTCATTGGTCTAAAATCTTATGTCTTGTTTGGGATATGATCAACAATAGAGAAGATCACAGACTGGTGTTTCCAGTTCCTTCTCTTTAAATACAAAGAATCATAGAATCATAGAATGGTTTGGTCTGGAAAGGACCTTAAGATCATCTAGTTCCAATGCCCCTGCCATGGGCAGGGACGCCTCACACTAAAGCCAAGGTTCTGTTCAACCTGGCCTTGAACATTGCCAGGGATGGAGCATTTACCACTTCTTTGGGCAACCTGTTCCAGTGCCTCACCACCCTCACACTAAAGAACTTCTTCCTTATATCTAACCTTAACTTCCCCTATTTAAGTTTAAACCCATTACCCCTTGTCCTATTGCTATAGTCCCTAATGAAGAGTCCAGCATCCGTATAGGTCCCCTTCAGACACTGGAAGGCTGCTATGAGGTCTGCATGCAGTCTTCTCCAGGCTGAAAAGCCCCAACTTTCTCAGCCTGTCTTCATATGGGAGGTGCCCCCCTCCCCTGATCATCCTTGTGGCCCTCCTCTGGATTTGTTCTAACAGTTCCATATCCTTTTTATGTTGAGGACACCAGAACTGTACACAGTACTCCAAGCAGGGTCTCACCAGTGCAAAGGGCAGGATCACCTCCTTTGACCTGCTGCTTATGCTTCTTTTGATGCAGTCCAGGATGCAGTTGGCTTTCTGGGCTGTGAGTAGACACTGAAGCTCATGTTCAGTTTCCCATCAACCAACAACCAATGCCCCCAAGTCCTTCTCCACAGGGCTGCGCTGAATTACTTCTCCACCCAACCTGCAGCTATGCCTGGAATTGCCCTGATGAAGGTGTAAGACCTTGCACTTGGCTTGGTTGAACTTCATGAGCTTGGCATTGGCCCACCTTTCAAGTGTGTCAAAGTCCCTCTGGATGGCATTCCTTCCCTCCAGCGTACCAGCCAAACCACACAGCTTGGTGTCACCAGTAAACTTGCTGAGTGCTGACTGAATCCTACTGTCCATGTTGCCAACAATGATGTTGAACAGTATCAGTCCCAACAGTGACCCCTGAGGGACACTGCTTATTACAGGTTTCCATTTGGACATTGAGCCATTGACTGCAACTCTCTGCGTGCAGCCATATGCCCAATTCTATATTCACCGAGTGGTTCATCCATCAGATTTACATCTCTCCAGTTTAGAGACAAGGATGTTTTGCTGGACATGCAATATGTGGACCACTATCAAGTTATTTGTCTTTCCCCACACTGCAAAATCAATTATTGTATTTTAACATCTAGAAACTGTGGGTTATTTGCAAAGATAACTTGATTCGGTCTCAAATTCATGTTACACTCCTGCATGGAAAAGTACACCCCACAAGTTTCTTTTTGTCCAACAGCTTTACATTATCTGAATCTTCACACCTTGTTCCCAGTAATTTCTTACACTACTGTTTCACCAGACTGTGGTGATTGAAGATTTGAATTCAAGGAACAGCACTTCTGAAGGAGGAAAGTTATCTACAATTTGGGTAGTATATATATAAAGCTATGGTATATATCTGTGGAGATCCCATATGTTCCTCAGTAAATATTTTCTGAGAGTTCATTGCCAAAGCTACTATTTGCTGAAAGCAAAATATGTTTTTCTGGGTATGGATAGATATCTTTCGCAGTCACAGGTAACATAATGCTATGCCTGTGGTCAGTTTGAATATACAAAATATAATGTGTTTTCACAAATACTAATTTGTCGTTATTGTTTCTACACAGATAAATAGAACATTATTAATATCTAGTTGCTGTTTACTGGTCACTACATCATACAACACTAGTTTTAGATTTGCAGCTGAGAGTAAGGAAAACAATAAAATTGTTATGATGCTCACTTCTTTGGCGTAGGTATTTTATGACTTGCAGTTTGTAGGATTAGTCAGAATAAACGTCAGAGTTTAGTTTGTTTTGATTTTTAAAAAATTTTGTTTCTGGAATTTCAGAGGAATAAAAAAGAGACTGGGGATTTGATTAAAAATACACAAATTAATTTATTTTATCATAATACCTCAAAACACAACAACTCTCTTCCACACAAAAACTCTATAACCCCCCAAAACTTTCGTATTAAAATAAATAAGATATATAATTGTTCTCATCAATAACCATTGACAGAGCTAATTACAGTGCAGCACACCCAGCCTTTGGTATATCTGAGAAATCTCACTTAAATTAATGAAATTAAATGGATTTAATTACCACAGAATTCTGCATTTATTATCAGTAGTCCTGAATTTTTCAGTCCTTGGCTGCTCATTGCCACTTGCAAAACTAACGAACTGTCAAAATGTTTGAATCTGAAAAACAGATCATGGCCATGGCAATTTTTTACCTATGAAATCTTTGAAAAGAAATCATCACTTAAGATGAGTATGCTGTATCTTCAGCAAATACCTGAGAACCCAAAAGACTGTAATTGTTATACTGCAAAAAGAAAGAGGTTGTACACTTATTAATACCTGTCCGATTTTTCTGACCCTGTCATTTTGAGCTCTACCAATTGTATATTACAAATTTAACAAGTGAAGAAATCTGCACCACCCTTAGTATAACTCTTTGGGAACATTTTATACTTGGTAAGTACACATTATTTCCCAAGCTATCTGTGTCAGCAATTGTACGTACCTTCTGTAATTACCATGTTAATAATTTTGAGTCCAGAGATGCAGTATTTGATTGAAGCATTCCTCCTCTTTGGCTATCATTTATCACAGAGTCACATTGCTTCCTCCTTTTGTGGTATGCATACAAAGGACTATAATGTAAAATTTAAAGGTGAGACAAGAACTGCTAATCCAGTAGTAAAATTTGTACTTCTTTTGTGGTGGGTTAATCTTGGCTGGACACCAGGTGCCCACCAATCCGCCCTATTACCCAGCTCCTCAGCAGGCCACGAGGGGGAGAAATTAAGATGGAAAAAACCTTGTGGGGTCAAGAAAAAGACAGGTTAATAATGAAAAACAAATGCCACACACACAGAAGCAAAGGAAACCAAAATATTTCTTCTCTACTTCCCATCAGCAGGCAATGTCCAGCTGCTTCCCAGGAAGTAGGGCTTCCATACACATAGCAATTTCTCCAGAAGATAATATGAATGCCCCACACTGGGTGACAAGAAGGACTGTGATGGTTGACCCTGAATGGATGCCAGGTGCCCAGCAAAACCACTCTGTCACTCCCCTTCTCAGCTAGACAGGGGAGAGAAAATATGATGGAAAGCTCATGGGTCAAGATAAGGACAGAGACAGATCAGTCACCAATTACCCACCTGGGCAAATCAGACTCAAATCAGAGAAATTAGTTTAATTTATTACAAATCAAATCAGAGTGGGATAATGGAAGCAAAACCAAACCTTAAAAACACCTCCCCCCCCCTTTCTTCCCAGGTTCAACTTCGCTCCTGATTTTCTCTACCTCCTGCCATCCAGTGGCACAGGGGGAAGGGGAATGGCAGTTGTGGTCAGTTGATCACACGTTGTCGCTGCTGCTCCTTCCCCCTCAAGGCAAAGGGAAGACCCTCACACTCTTCCCCTGCTCAAGGATGGGGTCCCTCCCATGGGAGGCAGTTCTCCATTAACTTCTCCAATATGAGTTCTTCCCATAGGCTACAGTACAGGCTGCCGTTGCCTCTGTTGGACATAGGGGAAGTTTCTAGAAACTTCTCACAGAAACCACCCCTGTAGGCCCCCTCCCCAAAACCTTGCCATGCAAACCAAATACAGCTTTGCATTCCCCACACATGACCATATGGACACACAAAAGCCTGAAGCAAAAATGATCAACTGCTATTGAAGATGTAACACTGATTTCTAGCAATGAAAGTGTGCTCCCTGGACAGACAGCAGTAATAAAAACAGGCCACCATTCAGGGCCCATCTAGCTATTACTTTTAAAGGTAATTGCTGCATCTGCTTCTTGATGTAATTTTGAACCAGTGTAAAGATCTTTCTTCTGTCCCACTGAATGGCAAGCAGCACCAAGGAAAGAATGAAAGGGTGCTGAACACAGCTATACTGGAGTGCACTATCAGGTCAGAAGTGAAGTCAGAAACAGCTGCTTTTTCAATAGACTCATCAGAGCTTTTCCATGCTCACTGCACTTGCCCACAAGACTCCAGCACAGACTATTGTGTTGTACTTTTTTTTTGCTGTGGCAACTTCACTCTTAAGAAACAAATGGCCTGGCTTAACTATTAAGTGTTAACCAAATTGACTATAAGGTCGGGAGAAAACAATTTAAAAAATTTAATTAGCTTTCATCCTATGATAGTTCTGTGCATGGTTCAGATTGCTTCATTTAAGTCAATGAAATTCTGATGAGGAGAGATGTATTTTTCCACCTTAGCAGCTTATTCATATAGTAGTGCTAGCAACAATCTCTGCTTTTGCATGAAGATTTATAGTCTTCTGACAGCGTCTTCTATACAGAATGTGCTAACTGTTATAATCTGCAGTGCTATATACATATCCACTGATTTTACATCAAACTACTGTTTGGAGTCTGGATGAAACAAAACAATTGGGGTTTTTTGTTCATCCATACAGATGTTCAGTAACACTTCTTGGATGTAAATAAGAATATAAAGCACTGGGTAGTCCTTCATTTTTCCTCTATTATTCAGACAGTAACATTGGTCTTAATAAATACCTTTTGCTCTGTGTTTATCTCCTTACCCTAATGCCCCGGGAATAAGATTGCCTTACCCAGAGATAGAAGAAACATCCAAGATTCTCACCTAACCATGCAACCTATTTCACATTTCATTGGTTGTGTGAATGAGCTGTGAAAATTGCTTCCTGTTTCTCTAAAGTACCAGGACAGTGGTTTGCATGGCAGAGGCTACCTCTGGTTACATAAAATAAAACTTACCCACTGAGTTAATTTCAAAGTTTTAAAACTCCCACGTATCTTGTTAAATTTGAACAAATCTTTTCTGCTCTGTGAATACTTGTTCCCAAATCAGAGGCATTACAGATACCTCTTCTTTACAGGAAGGTATCTAAAGAAAGGAAGAAAGAAAGAAAGAAAATGAAAAAAAAAACAAAACCCCCAAAACAGAAACAACAGCAACAACAAAACCAAACCCAAACAATCAAAAAAAACCTACCACAAGAAAACACAGAGCTTTACTCCTTTCTGATAAGTGTAGGCTTGGCTTTCCCAGATTGAGAGGAAGCTGCTTTCAGTGTATCAGAGGACACTTGATCAAGGACAATCTATTTTAGTAAGAAGCTGTTTTTGTCTAACATTAAATGCACATTAAAAAAATACCTTAAATAACAGTACTGGAAACCTAATTTTGAAAGCTGTAAGGCACTTCTTATCCTTTTCTCTACTAATATCCTTCCACCTCACTGAGATATTAATCAAATTTGAAAGCATATAGTAAGTCTGACAATATTTAAAACCCATGAAATATAAAAATCACAGATTCTACTTAAATCCAAGAAACTATATCTGTTTCCACTAAGACTAGAGTACATATGGACTGTGTATTTACCTGAGAGTATTCAGGTTTAGGACTTTAAAAAAAAAAAAATACAAAACCCCAAAATAAAGAAAGTCAAATAATATGGAGCTCAATTCTGTACAATGGAGTGGCTGAGAGCAGTGAGATTTGGGAAAATATTTATATGGAGATTAGGTTCAGTTTAATCCCATAAAAGCCAAAGGAACTTAAAGCAACTGTGAGTCCAGTCCTTCATTCAAAGGTATGTGTACAGCCCTGAATGACCAAAACCATACCTGCAGTACACCTGCAAATTGGTGTTAAGGCTGCAGCAGCCTTAATGACTTCTGACTAACTTTAGTTCTGAGGGGTTTACTCCTTACTTGCTCAGGTGGGCTTGTTGTGGGTTTTCTTTTCCTGTTGAAAACTAGCTGATTTTATTTTCTAATGAAACCCATTAGAGACAGGGAAGTAAGTGCTGTAATAGTTCATCCTGGTTATTTATTTTGTAGCCTGAGAGACGGCAAGATAGCTGGAGGAATAACGCTGGCATAACACTTGCACAGAGGAATATCAGAAATTCTGTAGTCCAAGCTTTGAACTGACAAACCATGTAATTTACAAAGAAAAGTGGGGGGAGGGGGTGAGGAGGAGGAGGAAGAGAGGAATGGGGTTGAGGCTGTGGATATGAATAATCTGTATCAAAAATATAGTTACACCATCTCTCCATGACGCGTCACATTGTCAGGAGAGACTCCAGCTAAAAAAGGGAAGAGAAATTCTATTCTATTTCAAATATGAAATCCTACATCATTGACAATATGAATAATAAAACAGTATTTGAATGTTTTAATCTAATACCAAGCAAATTAATATTTTAACCAATAGGTTAACCAGCAATTGAGTGGAAAAAAAAATCTCAGCTCTACAAAATTAAATTATGAGGTAAAATTCTTTTTTGACCTTTCTACCTGTCCTTAACTGTCAGTAAGGCATAAATTTTGTGTTGTGATTAAGATTTGCCCACTTTTTATTTCCTTCTTTGCAATCCTAGATACAAAAAAAACCTGCTTAAAATACAATAGTCATAGAGATGGAATTTATAATTTTAGTAGTAGAAATTAAGGTAGCCTGTACATTTTTCAGGAAGAAAGTAGAGATTTCTCTCCATGCCACTCAAACTAGCTTTCCCTTGGCATGAAGCCTGGTGCTCACCATGTCAACAGAGCACTGGGAACCAGCACTAACTTGACTTCAGCCGATTTCCAGACAAAACACCTATCATTATATGTGGTAAGGTTCAGTGATTTTGAAACATATGTCTTTAAGCCTAAAGATCCAATTCTTCAGATGTGACATGTAGAGAAGGGGCTTCCAAAGAAGGGTCTTCCAGTGGTGGCTACTGTAGTATTCCGATTCTGAGTAAATCTAATAATACGGCCAAAAAGCAACATGCTGCTAGATGCATGTCTCTAAGTGTGAAAGCAAGATGTAGGTACTAGGGAGTGGAAAGGTACTATTCTGTTTCTTTAACTGAGGAAAGGAATCTAACAGTCTAACTCCCCAGTGAGCAAGGCTTATTTGATTCTAGTGGAAACAACTGAAATTTCAGCATCAGCAGAGGTACTGTTTTTCTTTCAGAATTGCTGAGAATATCTAGCAATGAATAACTCTTAATCAGATTGTTTATTCACATTAAAAGTCAGTGCAGGTCACATTGTTTGCTCGGTGCCATTTGGTCTGCACTTAGCCCTTCCTGAACAGGAAGTCCTTAAGATTAAAGATTGTATTTTTATGGTCCCATGCCTGCTTACCCCTAGCTATTACCTGAAGAGCAATGCAACCAAGACTCAGTCTCTAGCAAGGATATTAACAACCATTAGTGTGTGTGTATGTCAGGATGAAAAATAAGAGGAAATCAAAGCAAAGCAATATGGTGAAAGCAAAATTGTAAGAAACAGCGAAGTGATTGTTCACAATATTGGGAATACGGTGCATTCAGAGGTATTTTCTCTCCAGAGGTCAACAGAGTGCTAGGTCACTAGAATTTATTTAAATTCAAGCAGCAAATGTGATTTAAATGTCCCAAAGCTATTTGCCACTGGACATATATTTATGTCCGTTTTATAAGCTATAAGGGATCTAACTAAGATGCTTGTAGTTCAGATAAGCTGCACTTTTTCCTCAGTGTTGCAGAAACCTTGTAGTGGCACAAGAATGAAAAAGAGAACTAATCAGAGTGAAAGATATGTCTAGAAAATCATTCTGGCAGCTCTATTATTATATGGAGATTCATATTTTGATTTTATATTTCTCTTTCTATAGCTTACTCAAAGACTTAAATACTGTGGCCAGTATTTGCACAAGGAAACTGAACTTGAATACCCATGTTCTGTATTGAATATGTGTATCAGGTGTCATTAACACACTGTCTGAATCAATGGGGCTCTAGAGCAACAGCATGAGATGCATAGACGAAACTGCAGGCTGGATACTTAGCTCATCCAATGTCCAGCGCATGCAGTACGTGAGACAGAGGTTACTGCCAGGTGGACAGTTGTAGCTCCTGATCTCTCAGCACACTGGCTGCAAAAGAAGTCTGAGGCTGCAAACCCACCTATACCAGCCCTGTGCATTGGCAGATCCTGATAGCAATTGCTATCAGGAGTAGATACGTGAACGCAGTTCTGTTAAATTAGCTAGCATATGTTTATACAGGGCTTTATTATACCAGATTTGCAGTGACTGTGGGAGGACAGCCAATATTCAATCCAGAATAAAGCTACATTGTAATTCAACTATCATTTTCAGCCAGCATTTCCACCAAATTAAGTAGTTCCCACTTCCCATCACTGCAGTCACCACTTCTCACTCCCACAGTTTTATTCCTTGTGGCAACACCATGTTTATTCAGACAGCCATTAAGTCCTAGGCTAAATTAACTTTTTCTTTCTTTCTTTCTTTCAACTGTACTGGTTTTCACATAGGTGAGTTCCTAATGTTCTTCCTTAAAGAAGAGAGGGTGTAAAGAAGGGGACGAGCAGGTGGAGAGTGCAGGGCTAACTGCATGAATTTAGAGCAATCCTGTTTGAGTGGTGCAGGCAGACAATCCACCTAACATGAAACCTGCTGGTACGGAGATAAACTATTGATGAGAGATGTATTTTATTTGTTGTAAAACTCTGCACAGTGGAAAAATTCTCTGCTAAGATTATCAGGTGGTTTTCTGTTTCCCAGTGCTTTTGGAATAATGCAAATTATAAGAAATAGATTGATTTAGTACTGTGGTATTCAATTTTACAGGCACTTTTCAAAATAATTTCTGTCACAGTCCACAAGTCATCTGCTAGAAGACAGAACTTAATGCCTTGATGAGTACTGGAATCTCATATTTATATATTAAGGCTGTTAGGAGCTAGAGTAGGAATAGGAAGTCTGGAGGCAGGGCTAAAAACCTCAGTCTTCCCCAGAGAAGACATCATGCTAGGAGTATGTATCATTCATTATACAAGAATAATCTCCAGCTCCAGTAGATACATAGAAACATTATAGACCAAGATAGAAGAATCCTGTCTTCCTTTAAACTTCTTGCAGATGTTCAGCTCAAAATAATAGTTTGTTCTTAAGTAGAGGTAAAGGTTTAAATTCTACAGATATTTATTTGCACTTAAGCACCTCAGACTCCCTCTTCTATCAGATGTTTGCAAAGTAATGGCTTCACTAAGCCAATGGGTGAGATGAGACTTTAATAAATTAAGTCTAAAATAAAAGGGTTATTTAACTGCATAAGTTGTTTATGGGAGTAAAAGGTTTTAATCAAACTTGCCATCAACATTTTCAAAAGGAAACCCCAGTTGTGGTTTGGTCAAATTCTTTGAAGTATTAATGTAACCCTGAGAAAATGGCTATTAGTCTTAACCAATTGCTGGACATTAGACACAACAAAAACAGGAAAAGTTCAAGAGTCTCTTTGACTTTCCGCTTGATTGTAAAAAAAAATACTTTCTGGGTTTTCTTTTTTGAAGTGGAATTTTATACAGGAGGGCCAGGCTTTGTTTTGTTGGGCTTTTTTTTTTTTCTTGATACACAAAATTCCCACCAACCTGTGCTCTTTCTTTCAGATCTAACATGAAAGACTGCTGTTTGTATTTAATGCACACACTGCCAATTCTGTTTAATTTAAAGACACAGCTCCACTGTTCCTGAAAGAAAGACCTGGAACATCAGTGCATGGGTCAAAAGCAAATCTCACTGGTAACTACAAGATGCTGTCAAATACCATGGCAATTAAATATTGTATACCTACCTAGAAAAACTACCAGAAGTTCCTACCACAAACATTCGTAAAGTGCAGTACATTGCTGAACTGCCAGCACTTAGATGATGCTTAAATAAGGAGCACTCAGATAGCATTTTCCACTATTGCCATGGAAAAAAAAAAATGAATATAATATTTTCCCGTAGATCTAGAAATGCTAGGGGGTAATCCACTAATGTTAGTAAACTTGAACAGCAAAACAGAGAAAAAGAGAGAGGTGCATTAGCAACAGGATATTCCACACTGGGGTAGTCTGACTAAGAAAAAGCATCCCATAAAGCAGACACACACTTCACACAGTATTAATATACTTGAGGAGTGTTCTTTTACGAGTGCTTTAATAGCTTGGGATTATGTGTGTTGTTTTAGAGTTGCATTAGACACACCCTGGGGAAATGTGAGCTTCCATTCCTGCCCATTTCAGTGCTGCGCTAGCTTGACCAACATAATTTACCACATTAAGAGAGAATTTAAATCTTGATTATTTTCACCTGTTCACTTTCGATCTTTTTTTTTCCTTTCACCTAAGAGGCCTGCCCTCTTAGCATTATACAGTTCATAAAACTGATGACCTTTGCCTGGCTTTTTGATTTAAGCAGAAAGGGGGGCACATGCACTGTTAAGAGCCTAAAAAACATAAAGCAAAACTGCTGCCCATTCTTTTTGAGGTGAAGGGGATGATAAAAGTTCTTTCTTTTCCATTCTTGTTGTAAGGGTGGCACAACTGTTCCCTGTGCTTTCCTGCACCATCCAGCTGCCTACTCCAACCCTGGGAGTCGTGAGGAAGCAGGAGTCTGCATGGTCATACCAGCCTGTTGCACATATATCCAACATCTTGCTGGTTTAGGGGTTCATACTGATTTTGTGCTGCCCTGCATATACAGAAATCTCAGTTGCTCCTCTGTTTTATGTCCAGAGACAGAAGGAAGGAAGAAGAAAAACTCCCAAACATCTGTTCTACATTTTTATTCCTAAACAAAACAATCCTTAAATTTTCAAGAATAGTTAAAGCTTCAGATGGTTATTTGGAAGAGAAAGTTGATCACCACATGCCAAAGAGATAACCCAAAATCCCTTTGCTGCATGGAAAAACTCTGTTGTTCAATTCTGGGAGCAGTGCAATGCACTTACCTGATAAGATCTGGATTCCTAACCTTATAGCCTACCAAAAAGTGATACATCACGTCATACATATTTTCTGTGGCAGGGAAAAAAAAAAAAAAAAAAAAATGGTGTGGAAAGACTGAGTGGACATGGGAAAAAGACAGAAAAGTGAAAGAAGATAAAATAATAAAAATGTGTCCAATTAAATGAAAGTCCTTCTGCTTTCACTTCTTTACCTTAGAAAATTGATCACATTTTCCCCTCTTAACATTTTTTATTCCAAATTCTATATAAAGCCATATACAAAAATTGGAAAAAAAAAAATCCAAACAACCATTCTCACTTTCTCACATCATCCCCACAAAATACACTTTCAAAGGACTAAAGAACTTTTGAAGGTTAATTAAAATGAAATTTTCAGGTTTACTGTTCAGCACCTGACACCTAGCAGAGGTTTGGTTAAATCCAGTTAAAATCAGATCAGGTAGAAATAAACAGGGAAGGAGGTTTTGACAGTAGAAAAGACAGAGGACTTGTGGAGAAGGTGAAGGTCAGTGTTCAGAAGAGAGGAGGGATGGTAATATGAGAGCACAGTAAAGGACAGGATAAATGGTCCTGCTGCCGTAAGGCTGATAATGATGTAGTTAGTAGAAATGGGGAGAGGATATTTAACAATCAGCATAAATGAATAGATTTTGGAGGGTAATCAAGAATGCAATTGAATTGGGAGAAGTACAGGAGGAAGAAAGAAGCCCTTGAGGTTTTGGAGATTTATTTGAACTGAAAATTCACTTGATTTCCATCTCAAAAGAGAAATATAGCTTAATAATTCAAAATACGCCTCTTCTTTAATATTGCAGAATACATTGATAAATGTTATTACACAAACTTCTCCTTAAACGATTGTCTCAAGATATCTTTAATGTAGTTCACAATATTAAATTACCTATATTAAGCGATAACATCCCCAGCTCAGGCCTGCAGCAACATAGAGTGGTACTCTTCCATTTGAGATCCACTGAACCTCTGTAAATCAGAACCTATAAAACAATCAAGTAATACAAGAGATTTTCTGTATCCTTCTTTTAGTTTTTTATTTTAGCTAAAATATGTCAGATGTGAAATACCGATATCAAGCCAATTTTCTTTTTAACCTCTGAAGAGTTGACTTGACTAGATGTGTAATACAAGTTTAATTGAACATGATATTGGATTCTTTCCATGCCCAGCACTTCCTTTTCCTTCTAATGATCTGCTTTTTTCATAACTGTTCCCATTTCCTCTTGATGTCATTGCCACTGATGTTATTCTCTCAAGCAAACGTCTACTATTTCAGATCTCCCAGATGCCTTTGCTATTGTTTTCCTCCCCCCCTGTATTGCTGTTCTTATGAATCTTATGACCTTATTACTGTGCAACTGTTAACTTTTTCTTTTGGCAACCATTTCCAGGAACATGAAGGTACTGAACTGACCAGCAATGAGGTAAATGTCTTAACTCTGATTACTGACAGCTAGTGTCTGAACCATACGATTTTTATGGTAACAGTGAGGGGAGAGCAAATACAGTAAACAAAGTTTAATGATAAATGACAATGTGTTAGTCTGTAGAGACCTGCCCAGTGGCTTACAGCAGGGATCACTGTTACACTGAGTTTTATTTAAGGTTTTAAATTATGAGCTGGAGGATGGCATGCTTAATTCAGCTCACAGGTATAGCATAAAGGCAGTCTAAGAACTATTAGACTAGAATAGCACCAAGGTATACCAAATTCTGACATCAGTGCAGCAGGATGAGAATATGGAGAGAGAGTGGAGACAGAAAAGACAAATAAGTAAGATTTTTTTTTTTTTTTTTAAAGGCAGAGAACAGATTTTCTCTGAAACATCTTCTTATGAAATTTCCTACAAGTGATAAAGGGCAAAGAAAGTGCAAAAAAACCCTTCTCTGTTCTGTCCCATCCACATCCTTGCTGTGTGGTTTTGAACAAGCCATTTCATTTCTGTGGTCCAGAATCCCTTCAATACTACTATGATTCTTCCCCTGGTTAGGAACCATATCACTGAACTCAATCTATTCTGTGATGGCACAGAAACAAAGCAGGATCTACAAAATTAGAGTCTTCAGAAAGACCAAGTTATGCACTCTTCTCTAGAAGGATAAAACAGCATTTGCTCTACAAAAGGCTTGACTAAATGTAAAAGTGCACACATAGAATATCATCTACCCATAACTGCCCTCTACCTTGCAAAAACAAATGAAAAGTTAGATTGGTTCCTTCAGTATGTGAGGACTTTTGACAGCCCCCTAAGTCATGGACTATTTAAAAATATTTGAAGTCTATATTCTACAGTCTATATTGGAGTACAGGGTACCACATACATACCAAAGGGAAGTTGTTAGTGAACAGGAAGAATCTGTGTCAAAGTACCTACCTACAGTGAAGCTCAGAGATTATGTCAAAATTCATGCAGGCTTACCTGAAACATTTCTATCCAAGCTAGGCTGATGATTAATAAAGATGGACTGACATCAGTATGGTTCCCAGGTTGGCACAGCATCCTGCGTGAGTTTTGCAGATGCTGCCAAAACCCAGGCTTAGCAGCTGCAGAACTTAAATTTTGACATGTAGGTTTCCATGACTTGCAATCACACCTTTGAGTTTCAAGATGGGTACAACTGTTTGTGTAAGTGTTTATTAGAGAGATGAAAAGTGAACAAAAGTTGTAAAAAGTCCACAGTCAGGACAAATAACAGAAACTCAGTCTGGTGAAAACAACATCTCTTCAGTAGAAACGTATGAGAACAGTAATTTCAGCAATTTTGTGGGTAATGAGGCTTTTTCTTCCTGCCCTGCTGTCATGGTTGCATGCTTGCACATTCATTAGCTTGTCCTTTGCTAAAAATCACTGGTAAAAGACAGAAAATACTCCTCCATCTCCACAGGACCTTCCCTCTTTCTCAGCTCACTTCCTCCCCTCACCGAAAAAAAAGACCCCAAGGCTAACCTTGAAGTCACTGAAGTCTAATAAGAGGTAAAGAAAAACAAAATCAGTATTTATTGTGATACTACCCACTTTAATATTCTGAAGTTGTTCTATAACAAGTGAACAATTTTCTTTCAGTAGTTGGTTCATTTAACTTAAGAAAAGTTAGGAAAATATTTTTGGTAATTATCGCTCAGGCATTCTGCCAAGTTCATCTGCAGAAGCAAAACCAGCTGCATATCAGGCACTACACAGAATCATAGAATCATAGAATAGTTAGGGTTGGAAAAGACCTTGAGATCATTTAGTTCCAACCCCCCTGCCATGGGCAGAGACATCTCACGAAGCTATGTTATTTATTTTGCCTCATTTTAAAGTTGTTTCATTTTGTTTTGTTTTGGTTTGGGTTTTTTTAATGCCTACCCTACCATATGACCCTTAGTATTTTCAAAGCAATGAAGATCACCCTCTGAAATCAGCTCAGCACTTCTCAGCCCAGTGCAGCAGAGTATCTGTAATGCTCCCAAGTGAGACATCGATAGTTACACAGAATCTAAAGCAGAAGGTCAAAACCCCTGCTATAATCGGGAGTGTTTAAAAAGCACCCAAGAAGGCAGACCTTGAGAAGGAGAAAGGTAGTTTTCACTGGGAAAAGAAATTGTAGAACAGAGTAAAAAATAGAGGGAAGGAAGTGTGAAGGCTTTGAAGTTGAGCCTCAACTCAGCCAAAACTCTGATTTATACACACAGTCTTTCTTATTCGTTCCCACAATAAATCACTATTGCAGGAGAGGTTCTGGTGTCTAATGGCATGGAATTCTCATGATATTTTGCTTTTGTACAAGGTAAGCCTCCCTTCTACCTTTTTCCCTTCCAAAATCCCACATATTTGAATTATATGCAAAGTTTGCAGGCACAAAATAGACTTAACAAATTCACTCAGAAATATCTCTGCAGAGTGATCTCATTCTGAGTATTAGCTCCAGATTGTTTTCTATTTTGTTTGCTGAATCAGATCCTTAATTACTGCAAAATTGGCATATTTCAATTGTATTTTCACGTCTAATTTATCAAGTCAATATAGAAAAATAGGCAAGTATCTATGTTGATAGTAGGAATGTTGAGGGGGAGAGTGAAAGCAGTAACTGTAGTTTTACAAATATGAAGTCTAACACAAATGTTCCATGTTTAGAAATGATAAGTATCTCCTGCATTCACTGACATCACTGTAAATTTCTCCACATCACCAAAAATCAGTCAACCAAAGCAGAGTTAATTCAGTAAATAAATTACCACTGTCATATATGTAACCTGAAAAAATGCTGTAATTCAGAACTGAAGCCTGAGGGTACACAGAACTATTACAGCCTTGCTGGTACAGTATTTGATTTTGCTAAACTTTATGTAGCACCCATTACAGGTATTCACTGTCTATAGCGGGTTAGTTCATTTACCTGGGAATTAATGTGCTGGGAGATGATGATGTAACAACAAACTATGTGAAGCCAGTGGTGCTTTTGAAGAATCTGAGTGAGACTGTGGAGAAAAGTATAATGGTGTCAAAAGTTAAAGCTTATTAATGCAACAGTCATAACATCTCTGCTTTGCATGCTGAGTATCTGGATTGCATACAAGGTCACTGCACTGGTTTTGGCTGGGATGGAGTTAATTATCTTCATAGTAGCTGGTATGGGGCTATGTTTCATGTTTGTGCTGGAAACACAGGGTTCAGCTGTTGCTGAGGAGTGCTTGAACAGAGTCAAGGCCTTTTCTGCCCCTCACCCCATCAGTGAGCAGGCTGGGGGTGCACAGGAGATTGGGAGGGGACACAGCCAGAACAATTGACCCCAGCTGACCCAAGGGATATTCCAAACCCTATGACATTATGCTCAGAAATAAAACTGGGGGGAAGCTTGGGAAGGGTGAAGGTACCTCTCCTGGACTGTGTGGGCATCAGTCAGTTGGTGGTGAGCAATTTTTTTCTTTTGCATCACTTGTCTTTCATTGGTTCTATTTTTCTGTTATTTTTCCTCTTTTTCCCTAGTATTCTTATTATTGTTGTTGATATTAATAATTATTATTATTTCTTTTTCATTATTAAACTGTTTTTATCTTCACCCACAGGTGTTCTCTCTTTTACCCTTTCAATTCTCTCCCCCATCCCACTGAGGGGGGAAGTGACTGAGGATTTGTGTGGTGCTTAGCTGCCAGCTGGGGTTAAACCAGGACAGCCATGTTCAGAACCATGTTAGGAAACTCAGTGTGTCATCTAAAACTTGTGTCATCTAAACTGTCACAGAAAGGTAATGGAAATGTACAGGAGCCATTATACATGAGACATAAGACACTGGACACTGAAATCCTAAAATCAAGAAATTAACCAGGCAGTCAGGCAAGGATAGAAACAAAACAATGTGGCTACTCAGTCCAGTGCCTAATGTTAGACAAATAGCCTAGGATAGCAACCTTTCATTAATCAAAAATTTACAATGCTCATTGTCAGCCTAGGAGTCAATGATAGCCAAAAGTCAGTTAAAAAAAAAAGAGGAACTTCTACTAGCACAAAGAAACATTTTGCTTCTGACAGAAAAAAACAATGGGAGAAGATGGTTTACGATACTTTACTTACACTTGAAATAACTTTCATCTAACTACCTGAATGAGACTCCGAAGGCAGTGTAGGACAATATGATGTTCTATCAATTTGACATTTGTTTTTCTAATTGTGGAAGAACAGTGCAAGAAAAAAAAATGCAAGTACAGTTGAGCATATATATATGTATATTTTTATATATGCTTAGGAGCGTATATGCACAAACATTGCTGATGAGGAGGATTTAAAATCATTCCACAAACTGGAACAGAAATGCAGTACTTCATTTTGCTTCTGAGCCTATCCTCCAATGGCATTACACTTTCACAGGTGTGCACGCTTAGGTGTATTCTACTGTACGGACCCCTAGTATAAGTAGAGTGACAAGGAAAGGCATCATCAGGAGCCACAGCCACTACATACCGAGACACTTGATGACCTCCCTAGCTGCAGCCTAGGACAGAACACAGACTGTACCTTCTTCCTCCCCATGTCATTCACACAGGTCACTGAGCAGGGATGGACTTCTGCACCAGATGTTGCTCTACTGTAACCTAGCTCAGTTCAAATCCTGTTGTTGCCTTTCTCGTTGCTGCAGCAGTAATGGGGAAACAAAGAATTTGTTTCAGATACCTTCTCTTACCTGACTTAATGGATTGTCATAGATTTCCAAGCCCTATGTAAACTGAACAAAAATCTGCACCATTGTAGAATCAGTCCTAGCTCTCACAAGCTACTGTTAGTATACAGGAAAATTTAGTCCAGAATCACATTATTGCAGTCATTTCCGGGTAGAGAGGGTCATCACTCAGGATCCTGCTCCTGTTCACTGGAGAAGACACTTTCATTTTGATCCCAGAATAGTCAAATTACAACAGTGTAAATTCAGTGATAAATTTATCATATTATTGCAATTTAGGGTAGGTGAACCAGCTGAATCATAATAAATCATTGCATACTCCTATCTCAAAAAGATCTGACAAAACATGCTCACTTAATTTTTTTAATCTGAACTTTAAAGGAATACATTCTTCTACTTTGCCTTGAAAGCCACATAAATTTATTCATAAGGCTAAATCCTTAGCATGTAGTCACGTCATTAAAGGAGGCACAGCACTCAACATCTTACAAAAATATGCACATACGTGGTGTGAGTAGTATCTTAAAATGTACTTCTACCTAATAAGCACCGCTGCTGATTCAGGTCTGTGCATGATTTGAACATAATTCTCAACAGAAAGTATTTACTAGGTATTAGTACAGCTGACAAAAGTAAGAGAAAAGCTGGTTTTCTGGAGACAGTACTGCTCTGGGACATCAGACCTAGTTTTAGTACCCTGGATCAACCACAGAACTTCTCAGAATTTCCATTTGACTTCAGGCGAGATTCTTCACCTACCCTGTGATTCTGTTCTCCAGGCATAAAATAAAGACATTTTCTTATCTCACTGGGATGCTATAATGACAAAACAGAGTAACTGTGATGTGCTCACATGCTAGAGCAGACAGCCAGGAAGTACTTAGACATACAACCAAAAGTTTAACTCAAATTATCTGATACATTCTAAGGGCTCTTATCTTTAAAGGGAAGCCTTTCCATAAGCAAACCAAACGATCTAGTCTCAGGCTAACTAGGCTAAGTGGGATCTTTTTTCTTTCCTTTGAACAGGTTTCAAAGTAAAACAAGATAAGCAGAAACTCCTTAGAGGACTTTTCTTCACAGAGAGCTGGGATGTGACAAGAAGCGCAAAGTATCTCTAATTTCAGGAGCAAAAGCTTATGTTTGGAAGGGTGAGATGTCGTGTTCACACCCACAATAGATAAAAGAAAGAAATTCCCCAGTCCTCAGGGGATGTGCCACAGGGAATCCTTTTGCCTTTGTTTTTCCCTTTGTTTTAAGTGTAGACAGATGCCAATCAATGAAATATGTATCCTGCATGGATTTACTGAAGGATTTCCATAAGGGATTAAAACATACACTCTGCTTTCTCTTCATAGATGGATCAATTAATGTGTAATATACAGATGCTACTAAATAAATTAATTTCCTTAAAAATATTTTTTGTTAATCGGTTATCACTAAAAATATACTACTAGCAAGTTTTTACAAGAGTTGTTTTGGCTGCAAATTGATACTTCTTTTTCTAATATAAATGTCTGTCATGTTTTTTCTGACAAAATAATTACAATAGTGAAGTGCTAAAACACATTTCTGCAAAAAGTATTTTAAAAAGCCAGGATTTCTATCATGTTTTTGAATATTACTTATATTTTGTTCAGTAATAACCTCATCCTACTCTTCAATAAGTAATGTACGGCATAACATTTGTGTATGCACATTTTCTTTAGAGACAGACAGTTTTCTCAATAAATTTAGCTAGCTTTTCTATTCTGAGAATGACTGCAAACTGCTTATTCTTTTCTAAAGAAAGGACTTTTCCTGCAGTGTAGACTGAGTCTTAGTGATTTGTTCTAAGTATTTGATAATACTGAGGCAGTTCCCCATCCCAACTAATATTACATATACGATCTTCTCTGCAGTGGCACACAGTAATTGTGTGTGTGCTCAAATGCCTGTCTCAGTCAATCATTTTTGTACCAAGGCTCTCTGGAGAGACTTACAGCACTTGCCAGTAGTCTTCTCTATAAAAATAGACTAATAGCTATCATTGCTCTTCAGCACACACTGAAGAAAAACAGTTATAGCTTAACAGGTCAGACATGTTTGTATGTTATCGCACAAGTTCATGTCCCATCAATATCAACTGTGAATCAGCCTCATCTCCTGACATATTTATTGTTCTGCACGTAATAATAGATTGGTATATCATCATACCTCTGCTTTGCCACTTGGGTGGATCTGGAGTCATCTTTTTCAGATCACAGATCTATTGTCCCAGAACAGCACAAAGCAGATTACCCTGATATAGATATGTTATTAAGCCAGGAAGAAATTTCTGCCAGGCGTGATACAGTCCAAGTTACAGTGAATGATGCTGCTTTTGGCCATTCCTCCTTCTTGGGTATCAGAGAACCCATCTGCATGAACATATTTTGATAAGCTACTCAACATGTTTCAGTCTCCAAAAAAAGGCTCAACTCTATCAATGACTAAAATTTATATAGCAGCTTTGTAATAAAACATGATAATAAAAACATCATTTATAGAATTTAAGTACCTAATCATGACATACTAAATGGGACTATAAGCCTAGGTCTGGAACAAAATTTTGCCCAGAATTTACTAAGATCTCTAAGATGTGATATCTCCTGCATTCACAGTTTGCAGTGAGGAACATGACATGCAGCACTTGGCTGGTCCAACGAGAAAGTTAAACAAACATTAGTTCAGTCCAGCAGATCTCAATAAAATAAGTAACTGCCTTAGCATGCGTCATTCACAAACACTGTAACACACTGAATAACATAAATACAAGGGGAAAAGGTTCCTTCCTCTCTTCCTTCTCTCACACATCCTGGTTATCCCAAAGCAAAAAAAGTATCTACTAAAAGACATAGCTTATCAGATAAATCCCTAGAAACACAGACATTTTGTATAAAATATTTAATTTAGAGTTCAATAAGGAGCTTTATCCTAGCTACCTAATGCTTTTAAAACTCTGGGGGAAACTTGGCCTCTCTATTAAAATCCATTAAATTAATTGAAATGTAAAACTCTTGTAAATTAGTTGTGTGTGCTCTGAGACATCTTCCCCTCAGTCATGTCAATGGACCAGGATATATGAGTTCAACTAGCTCAGCCTGAAACTACTGCAAAACCTCTTGTAAAAGTGGCAGCTGGTAGTGATAGGCCTGACACCCAGGAAGAAATTAGCATCACCTGGACTGAATTAGTCTAATGAAACATGATGTAACAATTGCAGAAATGTTTTTCTGAGGCTGACAAAGTAAGATCCTGAGCTTCTCCACCTTTGCTCACCCCCTAATTGAGGGCTGGTAATGAATATACATGTTAAACAGCACCATTCTTCCTCCTGGTTTTCCTGGCGGCTGCCTGCAGCCTGTGCGTCATTGTTTAACGAAAGGGTGCAGGACATAGACTGAAGGATTGCTACCCAGATGTTTCAAGCCACCCACAGAAAGTCCTCAATGGGCTATAAATTTGTGAGGGGAGAGGAAGATTTGCAAAAGAATTGGAGGCAACCATGGAGAGAAGCTTTAATGAAAGGAGCTCTGCTGGTGGTATGGTACCAGTAGATGGACAGGCTGAGGGCTTTCCTGTGGCAATCTGTTCCCTGTGCTAGCCGTGAATTTTAACTAGCTGTACTCAGAACGATTGCTTTACTTGTTTAGACTTCTTGTTTTATTGACACTAAGCCTTGTAGTTAAACAAAGGTCAGAATTACAGAAATACCATAAACTGCCTACACAAGCAACCATTGAGAAAAGGAAGTGGCTAGCTTACTTACTGACACGGGGGGGGGGGGGGTTAAATCCTTGTGCACTGGGGATTTTCTTTTCTTTTTCTTTAAAATTCACAGGGTGTTAACATTCATTAGTGATTAAGTTTCTCTTTTTGTGTAAATAACATGTGCTGCATTTTTTACATTTGTTTTAAGTATAATACAAAAAAGGAGACAATTCTAATCCTAGACAACTTTAGAAAAAAATTAAGGTCCTGATTCCACCATATTTCTTCATACTGATTCATAATGCCTTCCCTAACAAAGTTCAGTCCATAGGCTCTGAAACACAAGAAAGTGCAAGCACTTTTATTTCATCATAAACCAACCATGGTTAGATTGCATGAGCAAGAGCCACGTGTACATGAATGCCAGCACATCCCTGTACCAGCAAGACTCAGCTGTCTTCCTCCCCCCAGACTTCTCAGCTTCCTACACTACTTGAACTGCCTCTCACTGCAGTCCAGATTCTCAGCTGGGTTGTTATACATACTCACTAATTATCCACTGATTTCCTATCACTTTTACAGGCAAGAGATCACTACTACCTTTTGCATTCAGAGCTGCCTTGAAAAGGGTGTGTTCCTGAGGTTATAGTCAAAGCAGGAATAACCATGGCCACCTCCAATTTTCCTTAGGTTTTCCTTAGTGAGTTTATAAAATAAGAACAGAGGCTCTCTGGCTTTCACTGCGGTGCATTACTTTCCTCCACATCACTGCAAGAAATTGTTGCAAAGGAATTTGCCACCAGGATTGTCATCCTGGGTCTTTTCATGCAGGAGATAGCCTTAGGTTTATTTTTTAACTCAATAATCTTAAAAATTATCTGAAACTAAAATCAAGGAAAATGAGCGTGACATTAAAGCTTAAGAAAGTTCCAATATATGAAGAAAAATCTTAAATATAATGCAATGGAGAGACAAACCCTTCATGGTATAATGTTCTCCAGATGACTGATAAAAGCAGGGTTTTGTATCACAGAAGTCTGACCAATGTAGTTGCAGAGGAGGCCTGCACAATTCATAATAAAAGACCTTTGGGGACAGACATTGTCATTTCTAAACAGTGTTATTTATGATCAGGAGGGCAAAAACCTGTTATGAAACTCAGTATCTGACACCAGGACACCTGCATAGGCACAAGATTGAAATACCTTAAAACACGTGATTTAAAACTAAGGAAGTGCGTGTTAGAGGTCTTTGTTTAATTTACAACAAAGAACACAGATTGTTCATTTCATATGAGGTCTCACCCTGAAGATGCCGTACAAGTTGACATGATTGCATGACAGAGCACAAATGTCACGCGAACAGCCAGTGCCCTTTGGCCATAGTACTTATGATCAGAAGGTTCATGGCCAAGATGAACATAACCAAAGTTCCCATTTGTGTCACATGCCCTTTGAATTTTACGAAGCATCAAGCTAGCTGATATTTTAAGTTAGAAAAGCACAGTCAGCACTGCCTATTAAGGTTTCCTTTCCTTCTTCAGGGCTAAAAATCCTTTCAGATGTCACTGAACATAAACAGACGAACAAACCATTAGACTGGATCTTGAGGACAAGTAATTTATGGTATTTGTAGTCTTCAAGCCCAGGATGCTGTGATTGTGCTTGGTGTTCACTATGTTATTATGTGCCTTCCATAAGCAAACTCAGTGGCTGAGGTTGACTTATTTTTAAAACCTGCATTATGCATTTAGGGTAAGATTTTTAAGGACAAGACATTTCGAAGTACGTTACATCTGACTCAAGCTAACAATGAATTTCTCAGTGGTCTTACTGGATGAAAAGGAAATCTTGGGTGAACCTGTTCTCTTTAATCACAGTGAAATAATACTCTTTGATTTTCAGTGCATGTCATTCACAGTTATTTATAGGACAATGCTGGAAGTCAAAACAGTCATCAAGGGTTAGTAGATATTCGACTTAACATCATACATTTTCATTAATGGGCTTAAATGAACAAGTAAAGAAATACTCCAGTGATTAAGGCTATTAGAAAACTAGTCAGTCATATCAGCCACCAAACATGAGTCTCAAATCTCCATTAAGAAAGTATTTTCTGTCTTAATGAATGATTATTTGGTCACAATATGATTTTCTGAAAACAGCTAAATTATGATGCATCAGTAAGTACTAATGGCTCAAAAATTTAATTGTCTGTGTCAGACTCTTTTCCTAAAAAATCAAGCACTAGAATCCAAGCAGCTAAAACTATTATTTCTACAAATATAGCTGGTTTTAAGCAACATTACAGTCTTTTAAAAGCCCATTGCCATCTGCTCTGTCAAAGTAATAAATGAAGAAGTTGAATATACATGTGGCACTCTGTTAAATGAGGTAAAGTTCAGGACAGAGTTTCATTTCCCAGCAGATGGGGATCTCCCAGCAGGGATGGAAGTCAACAAAGAGGGTAGCAGGGGGTTTCCATAAATTCATGTGATCCCTGGGCAGAACTAAATGGATTAAATAACAAGGACTCTAGGACTTAAGCTGTATCTTGTTATACTAAGATGTCTCTGCATATTAGGTACACAACAGTTATTCATCCTTTCTTGATATAGGAGAGAAAACACACTACACTTTTTCTTTGAATTTTGAGCTTGTTTTGCCTTGTGTTTTCTTTTGGAACCGAAAAGCATAAGACAAACTATAAATCTCTTCTACACAATAAGAAGATATTGAAAAGCTATTCTTACCATAAAGAAAGGCAAAAAAAAAAAAAAGGATCCGTGGGTACTATCCAATAGTTTCATTCAAATGTCCTAAAAGTGCTACTGTTCATTGTTCATTAACATTTGTGTTACAGGGACTTATCATTAGAGGTTGTTAAAAGTCTTTTTCTTACTATTTATGTTTTTCATTGGAAAAGTGGACAGTTTTTCTATAGAAGTTTCCCTTGTTTTGCAAACTTTCGTCACCCAGATTCATCACACTCAAGGAATTTAGCAATTAAATGGTAGTGTTTAAAGAATGAAAATATACATGCAAAATGCTTGGATAAGGAAAAAAAAACTAAATATATATATGTATATACAAAGTTATTTGTATGCATGTGGGCCAAGAAATCTGTATTGAAAGTTTGGGGGTTTATTTTAGGACCATTGAACTTGAACAAAAAATTCAATAGCCAGTATTCTAATGCATTACAGTGAGCAGATAATGTTTGCCTTTGAACAGACTTTCATGTTTGCTTTTGACAGCATTCCAAAATAAGTCTCTTGAATCTTCTTATGCTTTGGCTGACATGGCTTCTGACATTCCTTGTAACAAATACCTGACGGACTGAGAGTTTGAGCTTGGCTTGTTTGTTTGTTTGTTTAAATATACTTTGGCTGAAAATCATTCAGTTATTTGCATTGTGGAGCTGTATTATGAAGATCACTGCTTCCTTTACCATAACATGGCTAGGCTGTTCTTTTTTTTTTGATGCTTCGTGGCATTAGATTTTCAGCAGATTAAACCCAAAATTTACCTGTGTGTGGTTTCTATGGGTCCTATAAACCATGTATTTGCAGAGCAAGTGATTTGGGGTGTCGTAGTTCACTTTATTCCAACTCAGACAAACACAAAGAAAGAAAAAGAGCTTGCTCCTGTAGCAAAAGTAATAGACATTTTCTTAGCCTGAATGGCATTTTAATTAAGCAAAATTTATTTGAAATTATACTTGGTGTTTATAGACAGAGGTGTATGGTTTTAGGTATAATACAGATGTATACCTGTACATGAGTTTCAGACAGTTTTAATTAGAGACATTGTTATAAGGCCTGTGTCACCTGATTTTCTAACTGCTGAAAAAAGCTTCTTCACTTAGGAATGATAATTTATTAAATAATATAGAATAATTAATTTTAATATTAATATTACAGAGCTTAGAACATTATTGGCTATGTACTTTCTTGTTATAAATGTCTTTTGTAAGTTTTCTGGGACAAGCCCTCATGCTGGAGAATCCCTTTCTCAAGAAGGGAACGCATTTCCAAAACTCCTTTGTTAAGATGACAGGATAGTAATTCTACCGCTATCAGCAGTGTTTTTCCCATATTACCAAGTCTTAGCATGTAAAAGAAGTTTAGGGGGAGGATCTCTTTGTCAAAATGAGTTAAACCTTCATCATAGTCTTGCCAAAATCATGGCACACATTCATTTTCGCATCTCCTCTAAAAGTGTATGGCAATTTGAACAGCTGTTAACTTTGAACTGACTGGCTTTGCATCTCCTGAGAGATAAAAAGACCAAGTCCAACAGAAGAGTGTAAACTGGTAGAAATAGATTGTCCAGTCTCTGCAGCAGTAGGACCAATTTCCTAACCAGCCATTCAGTTCCCAAACACACAGTGGTTTATTGCCAGTTGTTTTGCTGCTGAGCATCTACAGACAAGATAATGGTGAGGTGGAGGTAGAGTTGAATAGCTATGAGCTTTTAATCTCTTGCATATTTTTGTTCCCACACTCAGCTGGGCTCTGTCATACCTCTCTTCCTGCTGCCTTGCCTTACCTTGCATTACAAACACTGGACAGGATAGCAAGGACAGTTTTGTCTCTGAAATATGTCCTTCTGCTCTGATTTCATTTGCAGTATACATATTCATTTCAAACACAAGTTTTGAAAGTCTCAACTCTTTTTTTTAAGAAAGCTGCAACAATAGAGAGATGGGTCTTTCGTTTGCTTCCCCTGAAGTCAGCATCCAGCTCCTATTGTTTTCAGAAATGAAGGATCAAGTTCGTGACATGTTTGCAAGACAATACAAAGGGAAGGCAGAAAACATAACAAAAGTATAAATATCTCTATACTCCTGTCTATATATAAAAGTAAAAACTTTTAAAGCAGTCTGTTCCTATTTCAAGAAATACATAAATGGTCCTATTAACATCTGAATACACTGTATTGCATTGTTTGACTGAAAGGGAAGGAAAGGAAAGCAACAGAAAGTTTGAGAGTGCTTGAAATGTGCAATACAGGATTGTTCAGTGCTAGAGAAGGTAATACTGAAGAATGGCTTAGACCCTGAAGTCATTTTGTGAAAGGCTCCTTGTGTGAACTTCTTCAGAGAGCATGGAGCTGTCTCAGAGCATCTCGCATCTCCCTGACTTCAGAGCATATCTGAGCTACAGATCTTCACAGGAACCACAGATGCAAGCTCCCACAGCAGCTTAATCCCTGCATGCACTTAAGGGAATACATGTTCTGAGGTCTCTCCAGTTACTTTTTGGAATCCCTTCCTAGTCTGATTGTATTTTTTTTAACAGTGCCCTGCTTTTATTAGCAGGGCCCATGGTCCCTGCTAATAGTCTCAAAAGCCCATGGTCCACAATCATGTGGTATTATTCACTGACATGGGCTATTTTAAAGTGACTACCAATTTGCCAAATCCTCATGAATGCCTATGGCTGTCAAAAGTGCCAGGAAGCTTGGTTCTTGTCTGTGTCATAACGTTTACCTCTTCAGTAACCCTCCTGTCTCTTGTAGTTTCTTAGACCTGACCATATATCTTCTAAATGTGCATTACAGCTGGGTCAAAGGGCAGCCTTGGGTTACAGTTGATAGTCCTGGTATTTTTATGCTGTGATGTAAAAAAATTTTACCCTGTCATTTTCCCCTTGAAATGGCCACTGATATAAAAAGTAAGGGTACTTTCAGAATTTCTGCAGTTATTGACTCTCATTTCATTATAACAAAATCTGATATCTTTAAGTTATTCAAAATTGTGCAATCTAATTAATTTTGTTCAGAAAATAGTGCATTTCAGTTCTATTTGTCTCCCTTCTGGAAAAAGAAGGGTTCCAGCTCCAGGAAAAGATCGGTTTTATGTTTTCATCAAGCTATTTTACAGGTTATACTCGCACAAGGACTCAGGCAATGGTGAGAAATGCAAGTCACATCTTTCAGACACTTTGTCTCTCACTAAGGCCCACCACCCTGAGTCAATTTAAATTAGATGTCTTGTATAGAGTATATAACACCAACTGGAGGCTTCTGAATATATTTAGTCATAAGGCTACAGATTACTCTGAGGTGACAGAGTTTGGGCATTAAGCTGCTGTTTAAATGTTAGACAACATCAAGATGTAGCTAAATACATGCACAGAAAGGGCCAGGGTTTTAAGAAGCATCACAGACAGACGCCTGTCTATTTTGGCCCCTCAAGCACTGAGATACAGAAAACATATTCTTAAGGTTCTTAAAAGCTTGTCTTGGACACCCAAATTAGTCAGCAAGGTCTAAAATCTGCCTTAGTCTTTTAATAGACCTAACCTTAAAGTGTTTCAAATTGTTACTTGAACAGAGATCAGCTATGTGAAATGATCCAAATACTCCTATTTTAAGGTGGAAGCCTCCAGCTTCAATGTTAGTTCCAACAGAAAGATTGAAACAAGAAAAAAAAAAAACAACCCACTTTTTAAAGATAGCAGCTACCCCAACGTTTCTTTGTTAGTTTAATTACCCCTTATGATTTTCCCTAGGGCCAAATTTCCCATTACAGAGTACACACAGAACTACAGTGAATTTGCTGATGAATGCTATATGCAATGCGGCAAAGCTGCAAAACAAAGGAGTTAACGTGATCTTAAATGAGATGTGCATGGAGGACCTTTTACTTTTTAGTTGACAGATTCCACTGCTTTGACTCAGTGCAAATTAGTAAAACGAATTTCAGATATAACCTACATCATGATGTCAGGTTAGAAGAAAAATGTCTTGGCCAAAAATGTGCAAAGAATTAAAACATTATTTTTGCTCAGCTGGCTACTTATGAGCAAGATGCTGAGAAGTAGAATTATCACTTCTTGGGAGAAGCTATTTTAAAATTAGTTTTTAGTTCCATGGTGAAATAAAAACAAGTTTTACCCTTCCAAAAAATAAATCTTATTTAAGAAAAATTAAAAACTTTATTTTTTTAACTTTTGAAGTGTTCCCAAAGTTACTTTTTTGAAACTATAAATTATGTATTTTAAACTTTAACTTTGACACAGGAATTATCAGCAAAATTTACTTTATACACTTCAGATCAAGGACGGAATTGATTCAATTGTGCTATACAGTGTTCATAAATTTTCATACAAAGATGGCTATTTATAGTTAATGTGAATTTTCACATGCACAATAAAATGAAAGGAAAACATATAAATATTTTCTGTAACTGAGTTAAGCCTTTCATCATGAACTTTCCACTCAGCACGGGTGACCAGAACCTAGGAAATGTGATTGTTTCATCAGCACTGAGCATAAATATCCATTTACACAGATGCAAGTTCAGAACAAATCTGGTAAAGCCCATGAACATATTCTGGATTTCCAGCAGCCTACATGACAGTAGAAGTGTATCCCTGGCTGCCCCTGACAATGTTTCACTTAAGTTTTATTTAAAACAAATTTCCAGTGTAATAAAGCCTCTCCCCTCTGCAAACGTAAATTATATTTAATATGCCTGGGAACAAGTGAGGCTGCCAAAGTCTGAGGCAAGCCAGCCTTTATGACTTCAGTCCGTTCTCAGCCCTTGATTACAATTTGATTTCCTTTGGCATCAAAAGACAAACTATTTTAGTGAACAATGTTCTTCCTTTACCAAGAGTGAGCTCTAGTTACTTGGCAGAGGGCCTATTTACTTGCAGACATGTCCAACCTCCCAGCAATAGCAGACCCATGGACTTTGATTTAAAGCAGCACAAAGTAAGAAAAACAGAGCAGAATGTATATTGCTCACTTGAGAGGCTTATTGTTTAAACGGCCTACTTATCATTAGATTCTGCTCCAATCCTCAACACTTTCCTTTGTGTACTTTATATCAGACATATGGCCACATTGGGATGCTGACAGCAGTTTTAACACTGCTACACTATACATACTACTTGTAATTTGTTCTATCTTATAGTCAGGGCTTTCTTCGAAGCAGAAAGTGAATTTTAAATGCTGTTGTTAATAACTGTAGCTGTCTGACAAGGAGTTATTAAGGTGATGTGCTTGGAATGACAGCAGAGCTCATTCGTCTACACTGAGGGCCTCATAGATGTTAAACCACTCAAAATGAAACATCTATAAAAGTAAGCAATGACACCCACAAAGGCTCCTGAATTCAGTAACACAAAATAAAATGTTCCCATACTTTTAAATCCTTGGGCCCCCCATGTCACAAGACTTCAAAAAAAAAAGGAGAAACACATTTCAAACAGAAAAAAATTTCACTCAGCCTTTTTACCTCCACCTCTGGGTAACCATATATCTGGGGCTTGCAAGAGCATGCTTTTCCTCTTCACAACACTATCTGAGCATCAAAAATGCCCTGTTACCTCTTCTTTTTTTTTCTGTTTGTTTGTTTTACTTAAGTGCCTTAAACCTGACACAGTGGTCGGGGGGAAGAGCACAGCAGAGCGGGTGAGACAGCACTCAGGTTCCCAGGCAGTCCTACCCTCCCCATTCAGGCAGGAGTCTTCCCGCCTGCAGGACAGCACCAGGGTTTCCTTGCTCTTGCTCCCAAATCTTCCCCATGGCCAATGTTCCTCCTGAAAGGATTAGGCTCCTCTTTGATTTCAGCTGAATTCTACACCTTAAGGAACTCACCACCTCCACTGTAGAGTAAGAACCCTCCAACAATTACATTCTTGCACAAGAAAATACTATTTGAGGAAGTATCCTGGTTCAGGGACTGTTTTGTTTTAAAAATTCTGACAGAAATATGAATATTGATAAATATTGATAATGTCAGAACTGTATCTAAATCAGAGCACAATATTTCAGTGGTCTCTAAGCAGAATATATCCATTGGTCTCCCATTATTTTGTCAAAAATTCAGTGAATTTTAAAATAAATAATAATAGAAAAAATTTAAAGCTCAGCATTTTCCAAAGAATAGATACTCCAAAGTTTAACCAGCTTCACTCAAGATTAAAATCCAGCTGCACAGAAGAATGAGATTACATAACCTAACCTCTTTCACTAATATAGCAGAGGCACTGGACTGAAACAGAAATGAACATTGCGTAATTACAATACCAGGTAAAACAACAAAAATAATTAGGAAAATGACATGTTTACATATCTTGTTGAAAAATTCAGAAGTACTTTAGTGAGGAAAGGGAGGAAGGAGGAGAGAGGGGATTATATATGTGTCTGAACTATTACTGATAGCAAAAATGAAATTGCATAAGATCATTAAGGTCTTGAGCCTTGTGTCATTGTCATAACGAATAAAGAATAAGATCTGGGGGGAAAAAAATGTCTCCTGTGCACTTTGAAGACTGTCATAAGTAATAAAGGAAAGTGCAGCTTGGTGTGCGTTCTGAGAACATGTTCATCGTGGGCCTGCTGGAGTAGAACAAGAAGGTAGGCTGGAAGGAAATAGTGTTATTATAGCTCAGCTGGAAAATTCCTGTAATGTTTAAGGGAAAATATAAGGAAAAACTATTTGCAGGGATTTAACTATTCCCAGATTTATTGAGAACTAAGAGCAATATAGGGTAAATAAAAAATGCTGAAGGATTATTACTGCAGAGTTTTTAGGACAAATTTAATAGAAGTGTAATTTATGTTATATGGAATCTTACTGAACTAGCCCCAGTGAAATATGGCAGATTTGATTTGCTGGCATAACTCTTAAAAATCTCTGGATTGCTTGTTGTTTCTGGTAAACAAGGATAATTAGAGAATTGCTACACTGCAGCCGTATTCTCTTTTTCCTTAAATATGAGGATAGTGAAATACCTCAAAAACTAGCTAAGCAGGATTGTGCACAATTTAACAAAGGGTAATATTCAGAGCCAATGCTTATGTCTCTGTCACAATGACATGATCCATGTGAAGCACTGGGCTGATGTTTCTCTGCAGTGAGACACATTGTCAGGCATGAATTTACTCTAAGGGCATTTATGTCTGGTTTTTCCTATCAGTGAAAAAACGCAGAAAGTCAGAGAAACCATCAAGTAGATATTTTCTTGGAACATTCACCTGTGCTTCAAAAGACTCAGATCTAAAAAATCTCTCTTGTAACTTCACGGAGGCAGTAATCTGAACTGACTTTGCAAGAGATTACCCTTAACAGTTTGTTACTGAATATTATGTTTCTGGCCCATGTCAATCTCCCACTTAGAGGAATTCCATTTTGCTTACCGGACCACAGACAGAGCTGCTGGTGACCAGTGTTTAAGACACACACCCAAGATGCCGATGCAAGTTTCAGCTTCAATGACAAACTCGTCACTTACATGAAATAAAACTCCAGCAGCTTGATGGCTGGAGCTCTCACAAAGTTCAGTCTGAAGCCTTGTCATCAAAAGACTTGGATACAACTTGTTACTGTCAACTTGAACATGCTACTGTCAAGAACAAAAACCAGAAATCAGCAGAAGAGTAGCACGTTGTGTGTGGTTTATGCATCAAGCTCACAGGAGACAAAGTAGATGAATAGTGCATTTTAGTAGCCATATTCTGGAGGCTGGGAAGCTTTTATTTCAGTTAGGAAATGTGGGGTGGTCAGCAGGAACAGTGGCTATCTAAGTACACTCAGACACTCAAACATTGACAAGGTATTAAAGCAGATCAGTGCAACTGAGGACGACTTTGAGGGTGTCAGTCATGTCTAAAGGTGAACCTTGGCAAGTTTTAGGAAGAGCTAGATGCCTTATATCATTAAGACTCTGGATTTCAAATGGCAGCAGTTCTTCCACGCAGAGAAGTGAAAGCTAATAAACTTTTTAAATAATGATTTGGACAAGGACAATGAAAGCTGAAAATGAACTGGCTCAATATTCTACTCTGCATCCTCCCTATCTCACTGGTCTCCATCATCCTTAAAATAGTCTTTTCTCAGGCTTCCAAAGCTCATTTGCATGCTAAGCGAAGAAGAAAATTACGATAACACCACCATTTTAAAAATTCAAATATAAGAGCCAAATTCATCCCTAATGTGATTTCATTAGCTTAATGAGATTACACCAGGGATGTAGATGTCCCAAGGACTACATTAAATGAATAGTAATATATATTTTTTGCAAAATCCTGTAATACACTTTCATTAACTAACTTTGTTCCCTTAACCACATATTTAACCTCTCTTCCTCTCTCCCCTCACCATCAGTGTAAACGCTGCTCATCACTTAGGTAAGATTAAGGACATTAACTACACAAAGGAGTCAGCATGCTTAATTTACCTATTAAACACTTCTCCCACCCTCTTAATGGACTGATTTCAACTCCATGAAGCAAAAAGCAAATATTGCTTTGCCCCAAAATGAAAAACTTTAAAAAAAAAAAAAAAGCATTAGGTACCAGGTGCATATTTTAATTACTTTTTTTTTTTCTACTTCATTCCTTCTTCATCTCTATTTCCTTCAAACTGGCAAAAATCCAGTGATTGTTTTGCTGCATCATGTATGAAATATTTTGCTTCATTGTAATACCAAGGCAGCAATCCTTCTTTCAAACTGTGACTATTAATATGCATTTCATCCTCTGCCTTGCCTGAGCCAAAGCAAATGAACTGTGGCCTCATTGAAATGATACATCCTCTTGACCCTTTGTGCAGTTTAAAATGATGTAACCTGAACCATTTTAATCTGAAGGCTGGAACAAGTCAAAAGCTGTAATGAGTTCAGGACACTTCAAGACATCAGAAGAGCTATCTTGCCAGAAAAGATGCACCTTTTGTGTATAGAAGCTATAATATCATATACTTTGTGAATGACACAGACATAAAAAAACTGCCCAGCAGTAGATTTTTCTGCCTCTTCCCAGTCATGACTACAGAGACCAGATCTTGCGCAAGGGATGAAATAACTGATGGCAAAAGTGACACCAAACTTAAATGCCTCTGTTGAGTTTTACAACAGAATAAACATTACGGGGAGGGTTCAAACCTATGCATCTTCTAAACTGGCAGTCTATTAAAAGCTTAAGGAAAATGCTGACTTCCACTGAGCTGGGTTTGTTACAGATTTTGAGAACAACATGTTTGGCTCTCCAACCCTCTCTGAGATGCCACTTCTGAAAATAACCTTCAGATGTGTTTGGAGTGCTTTCCCACTTCCACCGTGATAACATTCAGAGATCTCATGGACTCCACAGGCCTCAGAAACAAACTTTGACTCCACTGAAGTCAGTGAAAAATGTATACAATAAAACTTTACATTTAGTTTGGGGTTTTTTAAAGACCTCTAAACACTTTATAAAATGGGAGTCCAGTCTTACAAGTGGGAAAAACTCAGGGATAAATCTGGAAAGCAATTAAACTCTACATAAAACCTCTGTCCCAAATGTCAAACCCAAAAGATCATTCTATCTTTTTTAACAGTTTAAGAAGCAGCTTCTACTCATACTATGCAGTGGTGAGTTAGTGCTCTGTTCTCATCTTGAGAGCTAACAATCTAACGGCAGTGGAAAACGGCAAATTAAACAAGGCAGAATGAATTCAGACTGCAGAGCATCCAGCAGAGCTGAACGTAACAAGCTTGAATTAAATAATTAGAATACTAAGCAAAAAAAAGCTTCAGAGAGCAAAGGCTGTTCTTGGTCAGTGATTGCTATTTAAATTGGTTTGGCCTCTAACAATTTAGAGATGCTCAAAATGCATAAATTTCCCCAAGATTTATGTGCTTGGCTGTGATGACTGAAGAACGGGAAAAAGTCCAATTTGCATAGTACATTTTTATAGATGGTTAAGCCTTTAAGTGGATTAATAAAGTTTGGGACTCTTAGAGGCATAGGTTTGTATTAAATCACAGGCATTCAAGTTAAAAATAAAATGAAAACAACATATACACGCACTGATTAGAAACACGTATAATACCTATTTACCAAGGTTAAGGTCATAGAGTTATTATAGTCAGATAACCAAAACATCTGCACAGGAAAAGCTTTCAAATTTCACAAAATTATGTATCAAATCATTTTATGGGTCTCATGATACTGTTAAAATCCTCGAAGAGTGGTGTGTGCTGAAATAGCTTACCAGTTTGGAATGCCAGCTAAAACCCTTCTGATACTTATTCATTCACTTTCCAAATGGGCATGCCATTGAAGCTCTTCACTTTAATTCTCTACAGCAATATTTTCCATTAAATGGTGGAATTCTTTTTTTTTTTTTTTGTGTCACTGTTTGATATCAGAATGAGAGAAATAGAAAAATACTATCTGCCTTCAAACCCCCAAAATAAATCCTACCATGCAAATTTCACCCCAAACTGGTTTTTGCTCAGAGAGAAACTGTGTATTAAAAAAACAATGATTGGACTGGTGAAAGTACTATATGTTTTTTAGTTTCCGGTTAAATCAAAAAGAAAACTTCTGACCTACTTATAATTAATTTTTTATATATTTGTGACAAAATGAGAAAGAAAATAATTTGCAGCTGGATGATACTTTTTTACATGAAACAAAGTGGTATAATTTTAAAAATCTTAAAAATAAACTGTATACCAAAATATCATTTTCAACTCAAAGAAGTAAATATTTCAAGTATGTGATGTTAAAATGGAAGCTATGTTATTATGTCAAAAAATCCTATTATTTTAGGATAAAGCAACTTAACTAATGAGAACTTGTGACACAAACCAACATTTTACTTTAGAAAGTGAAAACAAATAGAAACCTTGCACTGTGTTGGCAGACATTACTTTGGGCTACCTTTGTCAGCAGACCAAAATTGTCATGGCTTGTTCTCAGATAAGAAATGTTATGTAAATGCTAATTACACTTCTATTTTATAAAACAATATAATTAACAAAAAAAAAAAGAAGAAAGTACATGTAGTCTGCCAGTACCTGAATTAATTGTATTCATAGTTATGGCAGCAGACATGGTCTCAAATTAGTCTAATATTGCCTACTACTCTTTAGTATAGTGATTTGAGTGCCTGAATGACAAAACAAAATTTTCCCTTCCTTTATTTTTTACCAGTAAGTCAAGCACTTAATACAATTTTTATGTATAGCTTTATTTACATAAAATTACATTACTCAGGATTTGACTTCTATAAGCGCAAAAAGGAACATGCATTTCCATTACTTAAGGTGTCCATATTATATGGCCAAATAAAGAATGAGCATATGCTACACAAAAAACCATATGCTATACAGTCTTTTTCATCAGCAACTGAATGTGAATCTTTAAAACATAGGGAAAGAACTCTCAAGAGCGGAGCCATTCAAGAAAAATAGAAAGCACAAGGTGTGGAGGGGGCCAAGGCCTCCCTCAGCTCCCAGAATTTGACTGAAGCTTGCTCAGTGCAAGCACCATCTCCTTCTCCTTTTAAACAATTAAACATCATGTTTATATAGAAATATTAGTAATATTGAATTGGACGTAGTGATCAATTTAGCTAATACCACCTCCATGGAACTTTTGAAAGACAGTTATGTAGCTAAGCTATTAATCAAAATAACAAATAGGTATTTACTAGTCACTGTGACCAAAGTCAGTAATTAACAGTATTTTAAAAGAGCTACCAGCGGGAATTTCAGTCTTAGAGGAGGTTCTTATACTAGTAAAATTAAATTCAGGACCAGTGAGCACTTAGAGTTGCTTAGAGAGCACTACTGGTAATGCCTTTCAGGGAAGTCAGTGTAGCCAGGTCTCCAATTTGCCTTGGTACCTCTGACACCAGCCACAGTACCCCAGCTGTTCCCAGTTGCATTCAGTGTGCACACAGTGAAGATGTAAGTTATGACACCAAGCTTTGTTTCATAGCTTGCATTTGGAACAAGACTGCAAAGGGTTAGCCAAATGTTAGTCAGGTGGTGTCTGCTTTGGTTGCATAAGTCACTGTGAAAATCTGGGAATCCCTGAAAAAGTCAAAGGAAACTGCTTTGTGGGCGTCCCTTCAAAGGGCTGAGATGGACAGTGTGCTGGATTCGTTTTCCCAACAGCATCTAAATTTATCTCCATTGTTCTTTTTGTTCCTTTTTTTTTTCTGCTTAGTACTAAACCTGGATCGCAGCCAGCAAAGGACAACAATATCTTGACAGAGAACCTCATGCATCCCACACGGGTCATCTACATTGTCTGGGATCCATGTGCATCAGAGATTACAAGAGTGGAAAACAAAAGAATTACGCAACAGAAAGGTCTTGATGAGAGTAAACAAGAGAAACGTGACTTACTGCTGCAGCACTTTCCTGCCTGTAGTTGAAGCAAAGGGACAAGTAGAGGTCCACCCTTCAAATCTTCCCAGACAGTAACATAAAAATTCAGCAAATAAGCAACTGGAGCCTCATGTACTGTTGTCCAGTGTTTCTGTTTAGTCAGTACAGTCCTTACAGCAGAGACAAAGGACTAAATCGTATGCAATTTCATACAAAAACATGCATCTGTTTTAAGATCCAGCTGATAACATTGATAAAGTCTCAGGTAAATTAAGTGTTCTACCAAAGTCAGTGCTGGTTTATTCAAAAGGAAAATCAACCATACCCATGAGAGAGCTTGACTGAGAGTAAGACTATGGGGACTGTTAAAATCCTGGTCTGCTCTGAAAGAGGTCACTTGACCTCATGTTACCTGATAGAGAAGTGTGGCCAAACTAAGCCAGCTCACAGCCCATGGCACAACCACCTCTCTAAGCACCTGGTCTGCAAATGGCCAAGGCTTAGCAGGATCCCCAGTTCCAGCAATGTGTGCCAATAGCACCATTGCTCTTGCTTTTAACCCTGCCTTTGGCTCTGCACACACCAGCAGTGGAGCATCCCAGCTCTGCAGGATGGGGGATTACAAAATGGGGAGTATTAATCTGGAGACTAACTCCTGCCCACACTCTTTTCCTGCAGTTTGTTTCCAACAGCACATTGCTTCAATGGGCACAGGTACCCAATCTGCTCCGCGTAGAAAGGGGAGACCCAGCCAGAAAAAAGCTGAGGGTGGGGCTGAATGTATAAAAAAATGTTGATAGGCAGCTTATTATCCAGAAGCAAGTGGAAAGATGCTGCCTAGTGACATAAGATGCTGGGAAGCCTCAAGGCACGCTAAACACTGTTTTTCTTACCTGTCCTTTTCCATGCACTATTTGGTATAGACAGTGTTTAGTCTCATGCCCTTTTGGGGGAAAAGCTTGTGTTGCTCGTGTATGAGCTGTATTTTGAAATATCCCCAAGGGCAGTGCAAGTCCAAAGCAATCAGAATTACTAAAGCTTTGGATTTAAGTAGATTTAGGCATATATGACAAAGATGCAGTATTCTGGAAAGCCTTTTCCAGCTGCTGCCTAATCCTGGAGCTACCGAAAATGTTTTGTGGTAGTGCAAAATGCACAGATGTAGCTCTGCTTTTACAATACTAAGTTAACACATACATTGCTCTTATCTAAAACAGATCAGAATAAATATATTAGGTGCTTTTCTACTGATTTTGACATTGTGATCCAATAAGCATTCTCAGAGCATGCCTAGCACCCATGCACAGTATTAGGATCCACATGAAGTATGTTGCTTCCCTTTAGGATTAAATCTAATGATTGCTCCATTCATCCAGGATGTTGAAAATAGATCCAGCTGCCTTCCTTATTGAACCAATGCAAATCCACAACTATCATCTCCCCTAGTGAATGCTATAACATCAAGGTACAGATACAGATTATTGAAAATAAGGGCAGTCTTGAACCAATGCTGTTGAAGAAGTGCCACTGTGCACAACACTTAATTGTAGGCAGCAGGTCAAAAGAAATGTTGATTCCCCTTTATTTGGCTCCTGTGAGGCTGCAACTACGCTCTCCAGTCTTGTGTCCCTCCTCTGCAAGGAACATTTAGAGAGTCTGGAGCAAGTCCAGAGCAGAGACAGCGGGATGACTACATGGCATATGAGAAGAGGCCAAGAGAACTGGGTTTGCTCAAACTTGAGAGAAGATGAAGTGAAAATCTTACTGCTCTCTGCAGCTGACAAATGGAAGGGTGAAGAGATGACAAAGCCAGGCTCTTTCTGAAAGAAGAACACTAAAGATCTCAGGTACTGATGGCATGAGAAATGACAGGCACAAGTTGAAAACAGGAAATTCCTTTTAAATGTAAGGAGGAAAAAATGTACCATGGAGATGGTTGGACACCTGAGGAGGCTGCCCAGAAAGGCTGTGGAATCCCTGCCTTTGGAGGCATATATAATTTGCTGGGCAAGTTCCAAGCAACCTGACTTAGCAAACCCTGCTTTGTGCTGGGGACTGGAGATGATCACCTCAGGAAGTCCCTTTTAACCTCAGTTTTTCTATGATTCTGTGGCTCTATGAAAGGAAAGAACAGATGAAAGCCTGTTGGAACTTCATAGTTGGAGCACTTGGTTTGAAAAGAGAGGCCTGAATTCTAGTCCCTAGAACCAAAAGTCTAGTTATATACGTGTATATACACACACAGGCACAGAGGGAGGTGGTAAAGCTCTATGAAAACCAACAGACACAAATGAGCCACTCCTTTTTAAAATGCAGTATGTTCCTACCTCCTGCACAGAGCTTGCATTCTGGGCTGCAGATTATGCATGAACAGGAGCATCTTTAGAAACTGTAAGTGAGAAAAACAGTGAGTGAGATTTGAAACTTATCCGCAGCCTTCCAACTGGTTAGACTTAGGCAGAATTACATCTATTTAGTGACCCCAGGTAGCTCCTCCCCTCTCTTCCAAGATGCCAGATATTCTACATGCTTTTGTACAAGAAGCCTGTGACCTCATTTCCACCAAAGTGTTTGGATGCCTTAGTTGAACTATTCCCTCACACTTATTACATTTCCTACAAACATATCAATAGTCTTGTGAAGTTCCTGCCTTCCATGAACTAAATTCACAAGCTTTCACCTGTTATATGGTCAATTTCTAATATACTTTGCAAAAGGTGTTTTAACCCTATGATCTTCAGGTTAGCAGATGCTGTAGTATTTAAATTATCAAAGTGGACACTGCCTCATTCAGAGTCTGATCTTTATATATACATGCCATATTTGATATCATTGTTCTCTGTAAGTGTGTATTATCTGTTATCCTTTCTCTTACAATGTATTCTCTTGAGAAACTGTGAAAAAGGAAAACTAATTTCCAGTTCTGTGCTTTTTTTTAAAGACCTCACTGCATGAGGTCTTTGTTAAAGCTGCAGGCCCCAGGTGCTATAGTTACATGATATTACTTTATTACAGACATCAAGATTATCATAGACTTTATAAGAAAGAGGGAGGTGTAATTACCAAATTAAGCATGAAGATGGTATGATCAGTGAAGACTGAAGTATAAGGAAATAGTTTCAAGAAAAAGGAAAACTTGTTTTGTATCTTATTAAAAATAAGCATCAGCATTTTAACTTCTTATATACCCATATAAATAGAATAGACTTCACCTATGCAAAAGTCTAAAAATGAGCTCAGTGTGAAAATGTTTTGTGCATACAAATCTACTGTAAATCACATTTAAAAGATTCTCAACTTTGCCTCATGTGATTAACTATTGAAATAATACTTCTGTTACTATTTGTACCATTCTCACTGAGTGTGGAAGTTCCAAACTACATATTACTCATGAATCAGTACTGAATTTGACACTAGTGATATAAGAAAGTAGAGGTAGATGTTTAAGAGATTTCATGCAGGCAGGAGATGCTGTTAGGTTGCAGAACAAAACAAATTTCCCACCGTGATAGGCAGGTTGGGGTCTATTTCCAAACTATAGCAGAAGTCTTCATCTTAATGTTGCTAATCATATTAGCTAAATATCACAGCAGGTAAAATGAGCTTTCAATAACACTGCTGAGTAATTTTGCAGCTAGTTTCATGCTTGGGATAATCTTATTTTTTTCTTTACAAGTTTTGCATGAATATACTGGGGCAATTATCTTCAGGCATTTGGAAACTAAGCTAGCACAGCAGCTTTCCAGTCTGCCTTAGTGCGACCCACTGTGGTGTTTATGTTCTGCATGCCGGTTGTTATTAGCTCACATGTGTGTGGAATACCATTTTCCTCTTTATTGGTTTAACATAATGGTATACCATGGGGAGTGTTTTACAGAAGGGACAGGATTTGAATGTAAAGGCCTTCCTTCAAAGCAGGTGTTTAGTATCCATACACAGGAAATTTCATTCATTCCTCCCATCTTATTTTATTCATGAATACCAAAATAGATATCATGGAGGAGCTTAAAGTTTAACAGATAATGGAGAAAATAATTGCAATTACCTTCTGAGCATCACAGTTTGCTCAGTGTTTTATAAACATTTTCCCAATTTGAGGCATTTGTACAATAAAGGCCAGATTAAGACCGTCCACCACAGAAAAGGATAAATTTCACAGTAAATTTCTCAATAAATTCAACAAGTGCAGGTACACAGTGCTTGGTGTCCTCCTCTTAGCACTGTGATTACATCCCTCTCAGAAGCAGGGCTGACTTAAATGTCTCTTTACTTCCCCACGGTAAAGCTGCCTTCAGTCTGTTGCTTTAGATGGGAAGAGTGAATCAGGTCAAAGAACCATCCAGGTTTAAAATAAATAGGAAACCAAAACCCTCATAAAAGTTATTTTTCTTTTAGCCTAGTCTAGTGCTTGCTCTGCCTCATAAACAATTGTAACAGAGCAACAGGGAGCAATGCATGGGAGGAACAAAAAAGTAGGGACAGCAAGGAAAAAGCTAGCTGTGTCCACAAAACTGCAGAGAATGTGTAGGGAAACAGGACCCCAAAAAAAGGGAAAAGTGTCTTGTCCCCAGATTTGCCCAGAATTTGAAGCTATTGTTAAAAGAGGATTAGTAACTTAACATGAAAGAGGAAATGGAAGCCAAACCGCATGCTACATCAGATTATACAGCAAGATTAAAGAAGCAAGATTGTAAGCACACAAATGGACAGAACTCCTCTAATTTTGACCCACACCTACCTCTTGATCTAATGTGAGACCCCCAACCCCTAAAAATCTAGTTTACAACAGATTTGTATCATGTGGTTCTTTTCTAACTGGATTAGAATAAAGCAGCAATTTAATTTTTATATATACTTTTTATATACTGGGTAGTCTGTGAAACAGAAGGATAATTATACATCCTAACTGTGGCAAAAACTTGAGTCACTGTTTGTTCCTTATTAGACACCAGAGGACCAGCCCCTCAGCTATGAGTAACATAGAATCATAGAATAGTTAGGGTTGGAAAGGACCTTAAGATCAGCTATCTCCAACCCTCCTGCCGTGGGCAGGGATGCCTCACACTAAACAATGCCACCCAAGGCTCTTAAATCATGTGTAGATTTCTTGATCTCGTTAAAAAAAAATGACAATGACTAGGAAGATTTTGTTTTCCTTTGCCTTTTTCCCCCTTCCTCTTCAGTTAAGCCATTCATAACATGCTTGTCCCAAGTTCTATGATCTTTGCCTGAGTTCATGCCCCATCCTTTCTCCTCACTGAGGGCATTAAGCAGGTTCTCTACTTGGCTGCTATTTTTGAGAACCATTGTGAGAAGTCTGCACCTTTCATACACCTACCTCTCCATCTGATTTGGAAGTTGGCCAGTGGATTCCTGAGTTATTAAGAAAAGAAAAATGAGTGAGCAGAGTGACAGGCAACATGGTGACAGCAGCTTCACTTCTTTTGGAAATGAGACAAAAATAGACTCTTGCATATCCTAAATGCCAAAATTAAGTGGAAGGCAACTTTTCTGTGCTTCCGGTCTAAACGGAAACCAGATGTTCCAGGGTTATTTTCTCTGGTCCTTCAGAGAAGAGTTGTTTTGTCAGTAAGTTGCTTCCTCCATCACGGCCTGAAACTTTTTCTGCCGGTATTCAAGTGCACTTAAGGCTGGGAGGGGGAAGGGGGGGGAGACAGCCCACAGACCTTTCTCCAGAATTTTAGAAACTCATTATAAAAAAAACATGTTCAGCACAAATAAGTGTGTACTCGTGTTTTTGAGTTTTAAATCTGTTTTCTTCTTTCAGATAAGAACAGCCAAATCCTCAGCTTGCCTAAATCAGCACAGAGTCATTCAGCAGCACTGAGCCAATTTAAACCAATTGAGAGTCCCTGTGCATAAAACCAGATGATTTCCCATACAGGTTGGGTTCAATAGCTGTCCTGGCAAAAGTGTGGAAGCTGCTTCTTGTTTGGATATTGCTATTGAAATAAAGAAACTGGTCTTAATTCTCCATCCTACTTACTGGCTCCTACAATCAGGTGGCAACCCCCAAAGACAGGAGTGTTAGGAAGGTACTGGGGAAGGAAAAAATATGAAAGGCCAAGCTAAAAAACAACAACAACAACAACAACAAAGTAGGCAGTGTTTGAAAAGAAATATTATCTAGTTTGAAAAAGTAAATAAGTAAATAAACCAATCTAGGATAACAGGCATCCCAACAGACTTTCTTCTGATAGGAATGTAAAAGAAAATTTTATTGAAGGAGAATAAACATCTATTAATTCAAACGACTATAAATACATGTCGGAGATAGCTAGCTCTAATTTGGGTTTAACTCACCCCAGTTTGGAGGAGATTGATTTGAGAACTTAATTTTACATGCTGAAAATTTTCAGAAGACATTCTCACCATCAAAAAAATCAATCCTCAGAGGTTTAGGCGTGCATGTAACCTTACATGCTACAGCCATGAGACAAACCAGGATGTGTAAAAGTTGAGCTAACACCTCTTTGGCAGGAAAAGAACTGTAACTGGTAAGACTGAGGACATGTATTCTTTGAATCCAAGTCTTAATGTCAGTGCCAATGGTGATGCAAGCAATAAGAATTCCTCACTGTAATGTGATAGGCCATAGGAATGTTTTTTCTGCCACTGTTATTTTATTTTTCTAGATCAAACATCACTATGAATTATACACGAAGATTTGGGTGGTAGTATATTCTCATTGTTTCAAGGTGTTTTTTTTTCCTTCATTTATTATACATATTTCCTTTATTAAGAAGGAACGTACAAACTGAAAGGGGATAATAACATAAATTATACAAAACATACAAAGTGCTAAACTACTGCAAAATGTCTACCAAGCTATTGGGGGTACTAGGGTGAGAAAACAAAATATGTTTAGGTAGATTTGACAGTACTTGACAAGCAAGAGAGGAATTTACACACACAAAGGTAATAACAGATGCAAAGAAATAATTTATTTTTAACCTTTTAATTTTTATTTATAAGGAAGCATATTTCAAGTATTCCAGCAGAGCCTTTACAAAGATCACAGAATCACAGAATAGTTAGGGTTGAAAAGGACCTTACGATCACCTAGTTCCAACCCCCCTGTCATCACAGATGCATATAAATATGGCAAAAAACCCAAACACAGAATGTATAAATCCTACTTTAAGAAACATGAGGTCCTTCCAGGAATGTATTATTTGATTTATTCTACGATAGCAGTCTTTTGAGATACTTGTTACATGTCTGAAGAACTTCACACTTGGATTTGTTGCTTCAATACACAAGATGCATTGATATCCTAATAATAGACATTCTAAAATGCCTTATTACTATGCTAGCTCCACTGGTTTCTCAACTCTCAACCCAGAAATGGAGACACTAATTTTCTTTTCACAAAGAATTTTCATAATGGCCTCTATGTAAAAATCAACCTATTCTTTTTTTAAGGATCCCTCCTATAACTCTATTATTTCTTGTAAAGCTGTCACTCAGCTTGCTGTCATTCTTATTTCTTGATTTTGGGCCTAGAAATAGAAACAATCTCATGTTCCATATTTTTTGTACCTTTCAGGAGAGTCATGAGAAACGTACTGCACTTCTAGGGTTGTTTTTATGACCGTGGGCATTTGGTCTGAGTCAGCTGGGTTTGCGTTTTCAAAAATGGAGGCAATGCTGTGCCCTATGTTACAGTGACTGTGCAGCTGTGCAAAGGCTGAGCCCATGTTACTGTTAAAATGAAGTGCCATGAGCACAGTATTAAATAAGGCAATGACAAGACTTAAACTAAAGAAACTACAATTCTTCTGCTTATGTTTTAGTGAGCAAATTAATCAGTCTGTAAAGGTATACATGTTATTGGTTGTCCAAGTTAATTTTTTAGGTGAAATTAACATTTCAGTAGAAAAAATATCAATGTAATAGGAAACTATATTTACAGGAGTCATAAAAGATTTCAGTCTTCTAAAACTCCTACAAAATTTTAGGATATCACAAAGTTTCAGAAAGACCAGTATAATTTATCTGAAAAATATTTCCTAACAAAGAGAAATAGATCTGTCTCTACGAATGTCCAAGGTCAGCCCCAGAAGTGATAGGTCTATTTAAAATTGAAGGTAGAAAGCACAAGCAAACTAGGACAGGGAATGCATACAAGGACAGGTATCACTCCAAATTTTATTAAAATGCATACACATTACCTCATTCCTCCACCTCAAGCTGTCATTGGAGACATGACTCTGAGCTAGACAGTTTGTTATACCTACATGGCTAAATGCATCTGTCCCAGGGAACAATCATTCACCCCTGAGCAGGTGCTGCAGTGTGCCTTCACATACATTTCTTGGCTGTCCCCATCTACAGTAGACTGGCTTCATCCACGCTGCATGGCACTTCCTATGGGTCTCCCTTCCACTGCATTTTGGTGGCCTTAGAACACAGAATTTTTTTGTGTGTATGTTTTTTTTTTTCCAGTTCAGAGTTTAAAATATTGTGAGATCAACAATTCTGCCCACCAGCACAACAGCTGTATGTCACATACAAAGGAAGTTTTTACAGGTCCTGGGGCATGATATGAAGGCATTTCAGGTGTTTGAGAGCGAAAATCTTGCCAGGAGTGTCAAATGACCAAGTTTATTGAAATCTTGTCTATTTTCCATATAATGAGGTGCCTTCAAAGTGAACTCTCCCCCAAGCCATAGCTGGGTTTTCTCTGACAGAAAGCTATTAGCCTACTTTAAAGGGAAGGCAGGGAGTGAGTGAATACTTTCAATCTGCAAGACTTCAGCCCATTTCACTCTGTGCAGTTTCCTATATGGATGGACAAAACAATTACTTTGCAGCTGTCGGAAGGAACAGAAGTATTTGGGTCAGTATCCCAGTCACACATCTGCAATCAGGACCCTTCTGGTTCACCCGCATCCTAGCTCAGTTCATACCAGAGTAAAGAACAAAACAGCATCTAGATGAAAATTACTTCTAAAGGATACAAAAGGGGCCGTATTCAAACATTCAGAGCTAAGGATATCAGATAGGAGTAATGAGAGAAATAGGCCCATAGCACTCCTTAAGAAGCTTGTCAGATCAAGTCTTAGGAGAGGCATATTTATATATATATTTATATATATAAACACAATACCACCAAACAGAGATTAGACACCACTATGTAATGCAAATGGTTTGAACATGAGCAGCAGTATGCCATGTGAGATTGTACAAGGAAAAAAGAAATGTAAATATTAAACTTTGCCCAGACAAGCACATCACTGGTGCAGGCAAGTTATTACTTCCCTAAATACTATTTACCAGTGTCTAACTACAGTAACCAAATGTTTGGTTTGAACATGTATTTTAAAGGTTGCCTTAGCTCAGCTATTCCAATAGCCCTATCTTGAACAAAACCCCAGCCTAGACAAAACCAGCAGCTGGGAATTTTTAGGGAGGGACTTCATGTATTTGTAGAAAGCACTGAGGCTGAAGTCCTGACTAGGAGTGCTGGTGGGTGACTGCAATTTAAGTGATTCTTATAGTTCTGTTTAATTGCACAGTTCAGGTAAGTTTTCATTCTTTACTGGAAACCTCTCTTTATACCAATTTGTTAAGCATAAAATAGCATGAGTTATTTTTCAAGAATATTTTTCTAAGGTGTGGCCTGACTACATTAGTGAGTACTATCAGAACAGAAAGGAAAAAAACCCCAACCCAACACAAACAAAATGGGGGGAGGATGTGTGTAACTGAAGTTTAAAAGTACATAAATCACTTCAGAAATATAATTTGCAAATTCATTGTGTGAAGTAATTAATCAAAGCATGGCTGAGTTCTAGCACTTGGGAGACTTTGATCTGACAACTGGAAGAAATATAAAGAAACTACTGGGTATCAAGCTACAGTGTTAGGATGTAAAATGTTTCTCCATGCTAGTCACAAGTTTAATTACTTCTTTTTTTCTACTGACAGACCCGAATTAAAATAAATGGGCCACACCGAGACAAATTTCAGATGCATGGAGCTCTTAGAAATATATATTGTTCCCATAATACAGGAAAATACTATGGAATTTATTAATAAAGCTGTTCAATTTTTTTTCTTTTGCTGTGAATTGTATTGGGAAAGTAAAATAGAATACATAACAAGTGCCTGACATTTTCAGTTTTAGATGCTTAATTTAGAGATTTTAAAATGTTATTTTTATTTTTGAAAAAGTATATATGCCTACCCAGATTTACAGCAGCATGACAAGAAAAAATTACAGCTAAAAAACATAGACAGTAGTCAAATATTAACTGAACTGCCTTAATACTGTCATTCCTTACTCTCAATATGAAGTATTTCCATTTGAGTAACACAGAGATTGTCCTGCTAATCTGCATATGTTTGGGATTGCTGAAAGTGACTTGGGATACTTTTAAAGTAACTAAGCACACTTTTAGACTGACTAATTGCAAGAATAAAAATGAAAATATACAATATTTCTTGTAAAATGTATGCAAATCTATGTTACAAATTTAAAGTTTTTAGAAAGCAAATGAGACTATATTGCTTAAGGAAATTATTGAGTCAGTATGTACTGTTACCATACCCTGTGAAACACGGCTGGGCCTGGTCCATCACACTGGAGCTCATATCAGTAAGCATACAGTCAGAAACCAGGAGTCAGGGTCAGCATGACCAGGGTCAGTGTTTTTAGTCATTTGACTTAAATGAAAAAACATAAAGTTGACAATAAATCATTGTTACATCGCATGCATTATGGCTTCTAAAACCATAGGGGATGTTTATTTCCTAGTCTGTATCCAACAGCATGGAGAATTATTATGTACCAGAAAAAAAGCAGACAAATTAACAGCAACATATAAGAGCATCCCCCTACCATCCTAATCATGGTTGATAGGAAGAGGTCTTGAATTGCTCTTTAACCTTGAGGGTAATGATCTTTTTCCCTTTCCTCTTTCTCATCCTCCCAAAGCTACCTTCCAATATAATTCTCCCTCTGTTTCACACAGTTGCTTACCTTCTTCTCACAGTTTTCTGCCCTATGTTATCTGTAATCTGCACATAGCAACCAGCAGAGACAACACATAATTGCTTACGTTAATGAAGTAGGGAAAAAAATCCTCCTTTTCATCCATTTGAATGGCCAGCCAAATACAGATGCTTCATTGGCTGCTGCTATTTAGCCATAACTCCTCTGCATATCCTACTCACAATGACAATGGAGTCTTATCCTCCTGTCCTCACAGTCTAGATTGCATAAGCAATTATGCAGTCTTGCAGCAGTGGAGTCCAGAAACACTCCTTTTTGTGTGTGAGCTGGTGATGCCTGTGGGTAGGCTGCAGTTCTAGGAAAAAGGTGAACTACAAAAAAGTAGAGTAGTAGTTCATGTACTAGCACTTCCTCTAGGAAACATACCTAAAAGCCAGACAATTCAGAGGATGTGATCACCTTTTCTTCTGTGAGATCCACTAGTGTAACTATCTTTAAATAGAGTTGTTTTAAAGCAGATTTTTCATTTATAAGAGTCTGAGACTTTAGGGTCCCCAGCTCCTGGGAGGCACTGGCATCATACTTACTTGACAGCAATGAAGGAGTCAGAAACACACATGGGCTATCAAGCCTGAAGTATCAGTCCTAAAGCAAGTATAATCCTTCTTTCTACAGACAAAACCGAAACACAATCTTAAAGCAATGAAATGTCTCAATTGCAGTTCTAGACACAATGTGCTTTGCAAGCCCCAGCATCACCATATCCTTCCTGAGGCCCTGCTTCCTTCCAGACATCGGTGCTGGTTAAAAGGCACCCAGTCTCAGCTCTCCGATGATGATTTGCTGAGTTCTCGTGTCACCAGAACTTGTTTTACAACCCAGCCATTCCCACAGCTTTCAAAAGGTTGCCTCAATCTCTTGTAAGGCTATGAAAGGCAGTACAGTAAGGGTGAACAGGAAAAGCAGAGCCTGTTTGGAAATTAAATATAAAAAGAAAGAAACAAAACCCTTGACTCCTTCCTTTTTTTACATGAATTCACTGAGAAAAGCTTGTCTTCGCACTCACAGAGAGGAACTAATTCAGTTGTTTTCCAGAAGAACTTCAACAGGGAAAAAAGGTTTGCAAAAATGCTTGAAAAATGAACCATCAGACAATCTGGAACATCACGAACCCTACTTATAATTTTTGGAAATTCATTCTTCTGCACTTTCTTCAGTACCTTCCAGAGAGAGGGAAGATTATATGACTCTAGCCTCCATCCTCCTGCCTCATGTCAATTTTCTTTTGATAAATGTGTTTACTGTGAGGAAACAAAATAGAAGTATTTAATTCAGAAGACAAACCTGGAGGGAGGATGCAAAAGAGCAGGAAAGCAGTGAAAAGCAGGCAAAGGGATCTTTATGAATAAAAGGAAAAGGTAAACGAACACCAGAAAGTAAAATACAAAAGGGAAGAAAGGAGAAATGGTGAAATGTCCTATCAAATGATACAGAATATTCTTTATGGCAATCTAACTTTTAGCTTTAAAGGACAATCTCTAAATATTGTATTAACTAATGGTTGGAGCTTTATTCTGCCTGTACAAATAAAACCATCATAAGCACTGGTACCTCTGCAGACACTTTTTTTAATTTTCTGATTTTTTTTTTTTTGTCACAAAGAGATACAAAATTCTTTTCTGTTGGATGAAGCACTTCAAAATTTCGTAAATTTTTATGCTGTCTTACCACAAGTAATGTGAGTGTTACATATGCTTGGAGATATTTAATCTTGATTTTCCTTCTATTGACATTCAAACTGCATAACCCTCATTTCTTACACAAAAGTAAACAATGTTCCACAAAAGCAAGTGTCTTTCTTTCATCACTTCTCTTTACTAGCAGGTTTTTTCCAGAATCTTCTTTTGCTTCAAGGAAATGAAAAATTACTGATATGACTGATAGGAATTCTTCTCCTTTAGCAACCTTTCAGGCTCCTTGCAGTTGTTCATTTGCTGTGAGGTACCCGGTGAAATCAAGCCATTACAAAGGATGCACACACCAACTATGGTTCTCCATATTGTGAATTAAGAGCCTATACGATATCAGTATTAAGCCTCATGGAAAATACTATGGACATGGTAACAACAGAAAATTTCCAAGAGCATATATCAAATCCCTTTTAATGTACTTTCCCTCATAGTCACAGTTTGCTCATCCTCAATACAGATTGCTTTTCCATGGGGTTCCATAGTGCTCCTTCTTGAATCTGAGCTGGGGAAATTTCTTAAATCTGGTCATCCAAGAATTTTTTTTTTTTTTTTTTTAATCTGAAAAATAAAATTGTCAACTTTTTTTTATTAAATTCCTCAGGGGATGAAATTTTATGGTCCTCATCTTACAGTTACAAAACAGAAATAGAAAAGTTAATGCTATAAACCTAAAGTCAAATGTGGGAAAACTATGGTTGTACCTGTACGTTTTGGGCAGCATCCCCTCCTCCCCACCGTCTTAGGTTGGGCTTACAACTTAAGCTTGTAGAAATCCACTGCACTGAAAAGTGTTCTCTGCGCTGGTATATCATACTACAGAATAAATGAAAGAAATCAGAAATTTGTGAGTTAAGAGGTGGTAGATCTGCAAGCACTTAGATGTAGAATGAAACAGGAGGGGGAGCTCTCAGTACACCAGCCAACTACGAAGGCACGCTCCAGCGCAGCAATATTTCCCAAGCCATGATAGGAGGATCAGCTTTCCCTCTGCTTTCAGCAGGGAAAAGCTACAATTTTCTCACCTGCAGAGTCTGACCTTCTGCATTTACTTGCAAAATAGTTTTCTTAAAATTGCTTCTTCCCTTCATCAAAACCTTTTTTGATCACTGGTACTATGTGGTACCTTGTTTGCTGGATTACACAGGAAAAACAGAGCTAATTATCTTCTCTCCTTTGCCTTTTTGATAAAATATATAAAACAGAATTTGGTTCATCAAGCAACTATAGCAAACATATAGAGAAAGAACAAGGACAACACCAATAATGTCAGACACCCAAGAAGTGTTGCACAGAAGAGAAACACGCACAACTGCTTTCTGCCTCATTTTCTCTCTTAGTTAGGTCTTTACTTCATAAGTTTGCAGATCAGTGGCAAATCCTTCTCCTGCCCTCTGGCCCTTTACACCAAATGCAAACCATGCCTTGGTCTGTGATCTACTGATGACAAGATCACCACTAGAAACCACATTTCCTCTTGGCAGCTTTTCATTTATTGCAAGGTGCTGCACTCACTCAACTTGAAATCAAGTATCAATACTTGGGAAAAGGAAACAGCCAACTATAGAGTAGCTAAACATGCAAGTAACAGGGCAAACAAGTTAATTTTATAAGCAAAATACTATTGAAATCGGTCAGCAATAATTCATCCAGCCATTGCTACCTAGCAATTCTATAGCAGGTAACAGGAAGAACATGCAGAAAGATTGAAACAAAGGTTTAATAGAAATAGGACCGGCTAGACACAAAGGGTAGACTGTATATATTTTAAATCATCACCCATCATAAATTTGTTAAAAACAAGATGATTTCTAGAGGAATAACCTTGGGCAAGATATGTATGACCCAGACAAAAAAATCTTTAAATGGTTCTAAAATTGCCTTATTTTACTTGTCTAGTAGTTCTGCAAGTATTATACCTCCAGAAGATAAAACAATGGGTCATTTTCTATCCTTTTATTATGCCCATTGAATTCTGTAAAATCAATAGATTTTAGGTAAGCTACAATAAAAAGAAAGGCTTAGAGAAAGATTATGAATAGAAACAATACTTGAGACAAAACAGCAGTGAATGTTGATTATTAAACACTTAGCAACTGCTTGTGATTGGTCTCTGAAGTTAGAAAAAACTGCTGAATTAAGTAAAATCATAATAAAAGTAAGAAATCTGAATAGATGGAGAAAGAGTTCCTAGGACAGTCTGGCGAACAGAAAGAAGATTTAGATGAGGGTTGCTTAATTTAGCAAACCAATGCTGAGAAACAAGTATACACTAGAGAAGACAAAGAGCTAGCAAAGCTGAAAAACAGAAGTTCATTCAAGAATGATTTAAAAAAAAAAAAAAAAGTGTAGTCTTGGGTAAGATTAGACTGGAAAATTAAAAGAAGGTTTCTAATTTCCAGAGAAGAGAGCAGCTAGACTACTTTTAAGATCAAACTGGATAAGTTCCTAAAAGGAATGATATGAGATGGCTGCCAGCAACAGCAGAGAGTTGTTACCCAGGAGGCTGTAGCTGCTCCCCATTACCCAGGACATCCTTTCTTACCTCATGTCCTTATCAGAGACCTATAAGCACTAGCTGGTATTCCACAAACTGAAAAAGCAGCGAAATTTGTCAAATGCACTTTAAAAGTAAATTATCCACTGTAAATTATTCCTAGTTTTATTATTCTATAACTCATGTAAAGAATGAAATTTGTCTAATATTAATGAGTTCTCTTAGTAGGACTAAATTAAAGATTTGTGGTTAAGCACTCAAACGACAGACATCGGATCTCAGGGAACACTGTCTACTATTTAGTTCCCTGACATCAAGATCTCTTTCTTTTTTTTTTTTTTTCTTTCTGGGACATATTTTCCATCAAGAATTTATGTAAAAACTTCCTAAAGTTAAAGAGTACTTTGAAAGTAAGAACTACTTGATTTATAGCCTGTGTGTACTGATACATGCTGAAGACACTCCACTGACCTAGCACTCAGCCTTTCTGATGAAAACTACATGAAAGCAATATGTTGATATCTGTCTATATATATATATGTATTTATAAAGTTATAGGGAACATCTAAATTGTGATCCAAAGTAGTAAATAAATAAGGGTCTTATCTATCAGTGGAAATAAAGGAGAGAGCATCTGTAATGAAAAACATTAAATGTTGCGGTAAAAGCAGAGACCACACTAAATCAACTTGGAAATGCCTGAAGACGGATATAAAAAATGAGAACAGAAGCTCTGCATTCAGAGTTAAATGAAGGATTTAGAAAGCTGCTTTGACAAATGCTCAACCACTAAAGAAAGAATATCCAAATCTGAAGACAAGAGTTTGCAGTTGGCTAAAAATTAGAGAAGAGGCACAGGGAATACAGATCAAATTTATTGTAAGAGATTCAGTTTTGAACTGGAAAATAACAGTGTGTTGTTAGTAATACAAGAAAGCAAAATCTCTTCCACAGTGGATTTACTTCCATTTTCATTCCAGATCTCAAACGTTTTGACCAAAACATGCATATATAACATGATTTTGTTTCCAACCAAATTTGGGGTCAACTATAAATGATGAAAAAAAAAGTATTTATTTTTAGGCTATGAATCTTAAGCATCATTTTGAATGGCATTGGTAGCAGAATGGAGAAGGATAAACTGGGATCAGAGAAAGATGCTGAAGCTTAATGAAGGATCTGTTTGTCACCACACCTGGGGATTTGTCATAGCTTTCTATGAATTTACTAAATAGGGGACTGAGCTACAGGTTTGGGAGTGCGGGTGCTCAAGTTCAATGTTTAGCTATACTTAACTGATAGAAGAACCTTCAAGGGAAAGTTTTAATTTATTTAGTTGTAATTGTGCCTCATTTTCTTTCTGATTTGAATATGGTTTACTCATTGTGGCATATAGACAAGAAATTACCGATTTAATCATGCTGTTGATGGGAAAGCCATGGCCTCTTGTTTCATTTGCTCATATCACCTGTTGCCAATGCTGTTCAAATGTTTTGTTCAAGGATGGTTCAAGATATTAAAAAGATAATAACAGCTCTAGGAGCAGGAAGAGAGGACATGTATCAGGGAAATTTCTTGAAGCTTTACTCAGTCAACTGCTCCCTCTTTCCAGGCCAACAGTTGCTTCTATTTCTGCAAAGGAACAGAAATTTGGTAAGCCCCCTACTGAAACACAGAATCACAGAACAGTTTGGGTTGGAAGGGACCTTAAAAGATCACCTAGTTCCAACTCCCTGCCACAGTCAGGGACACCCTTCACTAGACCGGTGGAATCTGGCCTTGAACACTGCCAAGGATGGGGCATCCACAGCTTCCCTAGGAAATCTGTTCCAGTGCATCACCACCCTCACAGGGAAGAATTTCTTCCTAATATCTAATCTTCTAATCTAAGTTTACTCTCTTTTAGCCATTACCCCTTGTCCTATCACTATCTACCCTTATAAAAAGTACCTCATGTTACAGAAACATGTTACAGAACAGCCTTTGGGCAGTAGCTGGAGAACTTTGAGCTCCTGGAAGTTACATCTCATGTCTCCTGAGGTACCACACACACGTTTTTCCACGGCTACTGTTTTTTTCACAGAGCTCCTTCCTGGCATTATGTGGTTCATGATTCAGACCAGCCTTCAGGCACGCAGGTATGAATCACTGAAATGGGCCTGGTCATGTTATAATTAGCCAGATTTTCCCCTTGTCCAAATCTTCTGTATCTACATCGTCCAAAACCAGCCAGGTGGAGAAAGAAGAGCCTACCCTGAGTCAGAGATACTTAATTTACAGTCATGTACCTTTAAAATTAGTTACCCATTTGCAGATAGAGGTCTTTGTGCTCTCATGTTTAGACTTAAAAATTAAAATAAGTCTTTACCGAGCAAGTTTAAGTGATGCTATGGCTCTGCAATTGGAGCGACACAATCAAAAACAGAGAAGGAAATAAAACCGAAGTAGTGAAGTGAGTCCCCTTGTCTCCTGTGAGAGAAGAGAGGGGAAGGTTAAGGTGTGGATCATTTTCAGATTTAGTTTTGGATCTCGCTGGGAGGTATTCAGCTACAGCTAAAATGGTTGCCATTATAAAATCTTGGTTAGATGAGATGCATAGTAGATAAAGTAGTAACCAGTGTCTCCCTTGGAGCACTTTAACAACTGGGTTTGAATTCCTAAGCGGTCTGATTGTACATGTGCAAATGCTTCCATATAAAGGTTAGGCACCTATTGTTATTGCAGTGTCTGTTAAAAAAGATAGCCATATCGGTTGCTAGGAGATGGCAGACTTCTCCTAGAGAAAAATCACTCCTGATAAAAAAAAATGATTTTACATAAAGACCCTCTTAAATATAAATAACTTTGGCAGCAGCTATTATTATTCACAGAATTCCTTCACAACTGAATAAATGGCAGAAAAATATATATTTGAATACCATTATAACCTAAAGTGTTAAAATAGTTTTTTCTCCCTTTTCTCCCCTCCCTTTTTTTGTTACTTCCAAGTACTATTTGCTTCCAGCTAAAATTGCTGCCTTTCTTTTTCTATAGACCATTCCACGAATGAAGCATTTGGAAACTGAGCTCAAAAATTGAACTTACTTGTCTTCCCTTCCACCATTAAACCAGCTTTGCTTAAAATGGATTGTATAGTAGGATAAACACTTTATTGGGAAGGAACTTGGATGCAAAAAGAGAAGAAAAAAACCTGCAGCAAGCCTTCACAAATGGATGGGTGGGAGAAGGCAGGTGGGAGGCTGTGCCACATAAAAGCAACCAACCATCCAATTTCATTTCAATAATGTTTGGAATTTTCTTCCTACTGGGGTGGCTGGAAGTACAGCTGCCCTATATTTGTGACCATGTGCCCAGCTTTTAGTGAAAATGACCTTAACAAATAAAACATGAAACAAACGATATACTTGCTGTTTTAAACCTGTGTAGTCAATAAATGAAACAATAACCTTTCCTAATTTAGTGTGCTCAGACTTGCTATTGTGGACATGAGAACTCCCCAGCTGCAGACACAAAGGCACACTGCCTGCACAATATGAGGTTTCAGCAGCTGTGCTTTCCATTGACCAGTGCTGGGAGAAATGTAGATTAAATACTGACAATAAGAGATAGATGTTGTAAATATTAGCATGAGAAAGAGTGCACCAAATTCTGTGTGTCCTTTTTTTGTGTGATTGTGATAAAGTTTCTCAGGAATTTTGCATGCAGGAAGGAGGGCATGTGTGCCTGTGCATGTGTGTGAAGTGCCTCCGAATCAGGCAGCAGCATGTTTCCTTACACAAATATTGACAGGAATCCTTTGGTTTATTTGGAATTTTCCTGAGAAAGCCTCAACAATACGGTAATACCTCCTCACTACTTTTCACACAGTTGTTTCAACTGTTGGCACCAGGAAATCCTTATTGTTTTAATCAATACCACTTGGAGTGATGACACGTTCCTTTTTTTCTTTTAGTGACAGACACAGTGCACTTCCTCACACAAAGTTCTCATGAGAGATTTTTGTGCTGTGCTCAGTATACCCAAAAGCAAATATGTATTTGCCAAAGGGCCAAAAGAAGGGGTCATGATTTTCTCCTCTTCCCTTTTTTATCCTGATGCTTTCTGCTATACTGCTGTACTTTCATATTCACAAATGACACCAAGAAAAGCACTGGAACTATTGTCAATGGTTATAATGAAACATCTGAGGAATATTTGGAAGATTAAGAGTTGTTCATTTAGTGAAGCTTTGAATTTAACCTTGATGCTGCCTTCCTCCTCCATCTCCTTCCCACTCCTTACACTTGAACAAAAAAACATACAGTAATGCTTTAAATGCATTTTTTAAAGCTTTACATTAATTACAAGCTTGATTAAAGTTATTAAGGTAATTTAAATGTAGTATGTGTATACCCAACTAATATACTATGATGAATGTTATTACAGCATTATACTTTGCTCTGCAATGAGGTATAGTATACAGCTCAGAGATGTAAGAAATGCCTTTTCTGAAGGCATGTGGAGAAGAACTCCCTGTCACTGTGCTAGTGGCAGCAAGAAATACCCCATTTACATTGCTCAGAGAACAGGCAGGACCCTTATTCCCTGTTCCCACAGACTCAAGGCAATGAAGGAATTCACCACCACAGCACTCCTGTCAGTGTTTGGGGCAAAGTGCAGTCTCTCATTGCACTTATCTGCATGGGGCTGTATGTGCTCATCACCCAGCACAACAAATAACTGTGCAAAATAAACATTTCTGACTTCAAACTTTTACAACTTAACACATGTCCCTTGAAGAGCTTAATTGCAGCAGCTGCGCATCCACTATCTGCTGAAACTTATGTGTTTTGACATCCTCTCCATTCGTTCTTTTTCTGCCTTGATCAAGTAAATTTGTAGCTTCCAAGCTTCATTCAGTGAAGTACTGCAAAGCAAACAGCATTTTGTTCTTTCTCAGTCTCTCAGTCTTTTTTTTTCCATTGCTCCTCTCTTTCCATGACTGAGAGTTCCTGTTTACCTCTCAAAGACCTTGGCATCAACCTTCAGTCCCAAAATTCCTTTCTGAGCCATCCTGTGCCACTTGAGACAGCAAAATCTTTGACATCAGGTTTAATGAAGGTGGGATTAAACCCCAAAATTTATTCATTTCACAAGGCTCAAGCCTACACTTTCTTGAATGCATTTTCCTCCCATTGATACTTGAGTGTGACTATATCATGATCCACATGATTCTGCAGTTAAGGCACAAAAAGCCCTAAAACCATCTCTTACTATTTTGTTGATGCAAAACCAATGCGGGTAACCAAAGGAAGTAGTAGTAGAGCATATTTCAGTTTCTGAAAAGATGGAGGTATGACATGGAGCATACAAATGGTTGGATTGCCATTTTTTTCAAACTCTGAACTCATTTCTCTGTTTTGAACACAAGCAGTTTCAAGGGAAGATCTAAACCACTTATTTCAAGGAGGAAAGAAGTCATTATTGACAACTGGACTCTGCAATACTATAACAAAACAGTAGAATTTTTCCATTCTGCTAAGTTATAAATTAGTCACTAGGTAAATGCCTGAAAACAGCTATTTTTTAGAACACTTAACCATTTTATTTGGGGCATTTTTTTTATTCCCAAAACAATGTTTAAGAGCAAATACCCATATTTGGAAAAAGTAGAGATCATGGGCTTTTTCCTGGAAATTCTTCGAAAAGAAAGAACTATGTGAGTGCTAAAATGTTATTGTTATGTTGTAAAATTAATCAGGACCTTCTTAAAAAAATTTATAAACTGAAAAAAGAATTAAAGCATGCATAGCACTTTGTAAGAATTATATTCAACAGTAGAAAGCAAATAATAAAGGGAAAAACCCCAATATATCAGGAAAAATACCTACAGCCCTAAAAATTACCTTCACTTTTTTTATTGCACATAAATTATCTGCTGCTTCATATACAGAAGCAGCTTTGGACAATGAGACTGTGACTGTAAAACGCTCTTGAAAGAAAACTTGGTGAGACTTGTTCATGTTAAGCTTGAACAGTTTTTTTCTGAAATTCCCTTAAAAAATAAAGGAAAGAAGAAACAGCTCTAGACATGCAGGAAATACCTGGTTTTGTGTTATAGTCAATCATGAAAATTAGGAAATACATTTTGAACTGTCTTGAATTACAGTCCATTTGACTGTGATAGATGTTTGGCTCTTATGTCACTGGTGTTTATCACAGATTCTCTGACTAATAAATGCGTGGAACTGGGTAGGGCACAGCTGGGTGCATGGCTAAGTACAGCACAAAAGTTTCAAAGGGTTAGGGATGGTAAAATTACCTTCAACTTCAGTGGAACAGGACATATTTTACTTAAATAACTGACTCACAGCACTTCTGACATTTACCCCATATATCTCTTTAAAACCACAACTAATTAGTTGAACTTGATCCAGACTTTTTTAAAATTACAATAAAATAAATAAATCCCCTGATATGCTCATTTTACTAGCAATAAATAGAGAAAAGTCTGAATTTAAATGCTAGCTTTGACCCCTGCTCCTGGCACGAAGTTAATGTGAAAAAAAAAAAAAAAAGGAATCAATTCAAAGCTCAATATAAAGTTCAACACTTTTGCAGCATACATTATCATTAAGATAAAATATTTAGTGGCTCTGTATTCCAGTCATCTTTTGACAATAACCTATAATGTCTCCAAGGTGGCAGATGCTGGCGGACACTGAAGAACTCAGTCAATTTTTAAAGATATCTCATTTTTCAGAAAATGGGCTGAAAACTGCTAATTTGTATTAGCATGCCACTGATTAAATTGCATTTCCCATTTTTAAAGTCCTAAACAAATCCTACAAACATTAAAAACGTTAGCTGCTTTGAATCTTCTACATTAGGTTTATTAAACTTTGAAACATTGCCATTTAATAGCCATCTCCATGTCTAGCCCCAGTAAATGGGTATAACTCTTCACCCTGTTCATGACAATAGGAAGTCACATTTTGGACTTCTTGTAATGCTCTCCAGAGATAAGCTTGTCACAAATTACACCTACTAATAATGTTTCAGGCTTCCCTATGTGATAGGTGCAAGGTGAACACAAGGTTGGAGTAAAACTAAAGTAGAACTGCTGCTACACTTTTATCAGATTAAACCTTACTAATACTTAATATTTGAATTTAAGCAAATGTTTAAAAAGTAAAGGTCTTGTGATTATTAAATGAGCATTAAGGTAAAATGGAAATTGGATTGTTAAACATCCCACTGCATTCACATGCAATATGCACATAGAAGATGACACACTTCAGAAAGCATTTGCCAAGAAAAGGTTTTTAAATGCTTATTTTTGTTCAAAACCCTACTTATGGAGTTAATTCACTCCACACAAAGGGCAGGAAACCCCCCTCCCCCAAATTCTCCATGAGGTTTCAGAACAGCACTCCAAGCAAAAAACTTTCTGAGACTTTCAGTATCATCATCATACACTGTGTTACATTTCCATGAGACTTTACCAGCCAAAGAGAATTAGGCTGAATCTTGTACGAAGGGGTAAGATCTTTGAGAAACACTGCCATATTTCATGTCCACTGTTATCAACTTTGCTTAGAAAGAGTGTCTTCTTGATGAGCAGTCCCATCCCAATAGCAGGCTCACTCGTGACAGACAGCCATAACTGGAGTGGGTGATGGTACAGTCATACCATTGCAGGAGAGTGCAGTGGGGAAGCTTCTGCCTCAAAGAAGCACATCCCAGGTTTCTCTGGCTGTGAAGAACAACATAACCTTGGTTATGTTTGCCAGATCTTCTGACGAGCATTAAGGGCTTGGGCTGAGCATGGCTCAGCTACCTCACTCATTCCCTTCCTCTTTCTTTTCTGCGATGCCGCAGATAACAAAACAGCATCTATTTTGCATCTGCCTGAATGGAATGTCCTAGATAACTCTTACACATGCCACACTTGAGAAGATAACCATAAATTCTAAGAAAGGATCACTTCTATAGAATCATAGAATCATAGAATAGTTAGGGTTGGAAAGGACCTTAAGATCATCAAGCTTCAATGCCCCTGCCATGGACAAGGACACCTCCCACTAAACCATGTCGCTCAAGACTTCGTCCAACCTGGCCTTGAACACTGCCAGGGATGGAGCATTCACAACCTCCCTGGGCAACCCATTCCAGTGCCTCACCACCCAAACAGTAAAGAATTTCTTCCTTATATCCAATCTAAACTTCCCTCGTTTAAGTTTGAACCCATTACGCCTTGTCCTATCACTACAGTCCCTAATGAACAGTCCCTCCCCAGCATCCTTATAAGTCCCCTGCAGATACTGGAAGGCTGCCATGAGGTCTCCATGCAGCCTTCTCTTCTCCAGGCTGAACAGCCCCAACTTCCTCAGCCTGTCTTCATACGGGAGGTACTCCAGTCCCCTGATCATCCTTGTGGCCCTCCTCTGGACTTGTTCCAACAGTTCCATGTCCTTTTTATGTTGAGGACACCAGAACTGCACACAATACTCCAGGTGAGGTCTCACGAGAGTAGAGGGGCAGGATCAGCTCCTTCAACCTGCTGGCCATGCTTCTTTTGATGCAGCCCAGGATACGGATGGCTTCCTGGGCTGCAAACGCACACTGCCAACTCATGTTCATTTTCTCATCAACCAACACCCCCAAGTCCTTCTCCACAGGGCTGCTCTGAATCTCTTCTCTGCCCAGGCTGTAGCTGGGCCTGCAATTGCACCAACCCAGGTGTACGACCTTGCACTTATTATGGTTAAACTTCATAAGGTTGGCATCAGCCCACCTCACAAGTGTGTCAAGGTCCCTCTGGATGGCATTCCTTCCCTCCAGCATATCAACCGAACCACACAGCTTGGTGTCATCGGTAAACTTGCTGAGGGCGCACTCAGTCCCATTGTCCATGTCACCGATAAAGATGTTGAACAAGATCGGCCCCAACACTATAAACATTTCCACCTGAATATATGCAGAGGAAAACATTAAATGAAAAGGACTGGAATGAAGCTGAAGTAAACTTACAAAGCCAGCTGCATTAACAATGGAAAGCTTCTTTTTTCTTTTTCTTTTTTCTTTTAATTTCCTCTTCTCTGGCAATAAGGTTCCAGAGAAACCAGCTTCACAGAAAATGAGCAAGTGAAGAAGCGCCTAGTGACTAGACCTACGCTGGAAATAATAAGGACTGCCCAGATGGGATCTAATGCCATTTTGAGGCTGACTTCACAGAGGAAATGAACCCTTTGATTAATATTTGACTTAGTCTGTTTCCTTGTCTTCAGTGACATTTTTTAGTCTGAGAGAGTAAAATCCAGATTGTTGTGACAATTGTGAGAACAAATTAGTCAGTATTTATAAATCACTTAGAAGAAAAAGTGCTGCGGCTGATAATAATGAAATTGGATGAAATCAGCAAAACATGTTGTATGGGAAACCAGTTGTTTCTTCTTTCATCTCAAAAGTTGGAAACACAGAACTACAGTGATCTGCTGGTGATGCAGGCTCTAGTATTCCAGTCTAGTCTGTGGGAGTCCATCCTCCTACCTGAGTAGTGACATAATTTTATCTTCACAGTTCTGCAGGAACATGAAGACAACTGATTCGTTTGCACAAAATGTCAGCACTTTCGCTCACAGACATCGAAGCTGTCCAAGAAATAACTCTGTATGATTTGGTCTTCAAAAACTACATCAGATGACTCCTGGCTTCTTAAATATATAGCTTACACCTCAGCTAACCCCTATTTCTTTGAAAATACCGGCACTTGATTGTGTAGAACTGAGGGTAAAAAACTACTGGGGAAGAGAAGCCTCAGGGATCAGCTTCTCCTGGAGCCAGGCAGCCATTCCTGCACACATGCACATAAACACACAGAGCCCATACTTCTCACAGCAGAGTGGTATTCTGTTTGCATTTTATTTTGTTTTGTTTTATAAGTTAAACTGAGGTTTGCAGGCACAAAATCACAATACCTCTTTCTTAGCTGCATGATGAATAAGGGCCACTGTTTGTATGTTTGGTCTTGAATGACAAAACATTGGTAATAAAATATTTCAGAATAAATACTGGAAAGCAAGGATACGTTTTTGGTTTTAAACATCTGTTTTAAAGTGATATGAGGGAGTGAAATTAAATTTAATAATCTCTCTTCCTTCCTCTGCTTTTGAAATTGTAAGACAATGCTGTGGGACATGTGTTTCAGATCTAGTGTGGTATTTTCAGATGTAGACAATTCATTATTCGTGGTTCTCCTTTTCTGCATAAACCATGATTTTTCTAAGTACAAAATTGTCTGCTAAATTGTCCCCAGGTTACACAACACAAAACAGCATTTGTGCATAATAAAGCATTACGTCCACCTGTTATAGACAGTGTTTATTCTGCACATTTTGTTTTCTCTGTTGGATTGTGGCCAGTGAACCCAACAGTCTTTTTGAAAGCAAAGGATCTTACATGTCAAATGGTCCAATTTATTTTATACAAGTCTGATCAACTGTCAACCCTTTTTCAAGGGAGTAGAAGGGAGGTTCCTCCATGCTTTTTAATGGGTACTTTTCCAGTAAAAATTTCATTTTTTATATCTTTGCCATATCCTAACTCACACAGATGTGTGCTTCAGTCAGGCCACAGGGTGTGACGCAATTTAGACACTCAGCTACAAGACTTCTGCACCCACATTACACGCACTTGAAAATGCTCATCCGTTGTGCCAGCAACCTGCTTTACACATTTTCTGGACAACTCTGATTGTACCTCTGCCATCTTTATGCCTGTATCTGTATGCCTTAGGGCATCACCCTTTCTAGGACTAGTAGATCAACCTAATCATAAGGAGAACTTTACCGCACAGAAGCTGAATCTTTTGACTGACTGTTCATTTAAATCAGTCAGTTGAGTACAAAGCAGCAAGTGACATTAACTTTTTTTCTCTCCCATGCAGGACAGAACTGTGCTTAATTAGGCATTTAAGAGAGACTTAACTTCCACAGTTCTCACCACACATGTTATTTTCAAGCAGCTCAATGATCTGAAGCACCAATTAGTTTCAATTCACACCTACTATCCTCCTTTAGTTCACTGCTAATTCAAAGTCCAAATTCCTTTCCTTCTCAAAAAATGGTAATTTTCCCTTTTTGTAAGTGTTTCATCTGAAATTCTGAAAACTACAGTGCCAAAAGCCATTACTTAGAACTTCATACAGAGGCCTTACACCATTTGCCAAGTTTTCTATTTTCATGTTTTTATGCTCAGTATATACTCTTGCTTTCCCTCAATTAGTGAATGTATTGATTCAACTCCCTTAAAACAGCTCTCCAAAATTCTTCTTCCTAAACCAGTTACAGATTTTTACAAGACACCATCATGATACCATCAAAGGGAACTAAGATGACTCTAGTCTAATAAAATATTGCAAATAAACATGCAGTAGAAGTTAAAGCAGAAAGATTGAAACATCAGGTCTTCCCTTTTCTCACACATCATAATACATTCTGCAGTAAGATCAGAAAAACACTCCATGCTTAATATGAAAAAAACAGAAGCCTTCAAAACCTACATTAGTTAAGGATGTCTATTAAAAATAAATAAACAAAGTCCATTATTTGTCAGTTAATTTTCAGATCACTCATATTCACCAGTCAATAGCCTAAACGGTGAGGAATACTCTTAGCCAGGTTTTTACCATATATGCTTAACAGCCCATAAAATCAGTGGTATCTACAGCTCTGGGGGTATATCCTATGGTACTCCCTTATTTGTTCCAAATGTTACTGTTAATTAATAACTGGAAGAAATGGAGAGTATATCTTACTCCTTAAATATGGTTTATGCCTGAATGTCTGTTCTGCAACTTAAACCAGGTCACATTTAGAAGAATCAGAAAAAACAATCAAGTATCAACATAAACACTTAAAAAATGCATTTGTACTATATCCCAGTATTTTTTCCTTTTGAAAACTAATGCTTGTAAATTCTGATGACTGATTACCTTAATTGTCTTTTTCTAACAGTTTACTTGATATAATAGTAAAATTATTCAGCTGCTCCTTAGTTTGTGAATGCTTATTTTGAATTTTGTGAGAAAAGTAAGAGGTGGGATGACAATTCAAATCTCTGCTGCTGAGATGACAGTACAGAACTACCTATCACTAGCAAATAACTTTCTTTCTGTATACAGTACAAAGTTACTTACCTGCTGCTGTTCTTTCATACACATGGCCTATACAAATAAATATGTTGCATATACTGCTTCCTGCTACTGCAAAACAAAAAAAATCAGTTAATGTTTTCAGTTAAGCTGCCAATGTCATTCAAAACCTGTTGGAGTGCTTTCTCAGGAAAGCCCACCATGAAATCTCTACACATTTTCATGTCTACCTGACAAGTTTTACATGTGATTCTTTATTATGGCAACAGACTGTGTAAAAAAAATATTGTGTTTGCATTTATAAAAAATCCACAGGTTTTTGTCCAAAAAGTAGAGAGACAGTTCTACACTTGATGATGGGATTTTCAGAAAAATATGACATGAATCTGCTGGTTTGGCTGAAAATCTGGAACTACCTCTGATATGAACTCTAGGCATGTCTTATTCTGGCACAAATATAAACCTCAGTTTATATATACTCATGCTATATGCAACTGCCAAACAAAATATCTCCAAGCTCAGTCTTGTAAGTTCCCTGCACACTTGCAGTCAAATGTACATATGAAAATAACTCAAAGGAAAAATCAAATTTTCCCTCCTATCAGCAGCTGAGAGACACAGCATATGTACAAGGGTCAAAATTTGCAGTTAATTGTGTTAGGCACACAAATAACCTCAACACCAAATGAAATCTAAAGCCAGACCAGAATACATCTGAGATGGACTATCCACTAGAGACATTATTTATATTCATACTCATTTTCCAAAATGGAAAGGCTAGACAGTGCAGAGTAACAACAAAACATTCAAGTCCCAAAACACTGTTAAACAAAACAGCCCTTCTCTGTGTGTAAATTTGCGCAGACACTCCACAGCATCTGAAGACATCAAAACAAAGCAAAGTCTTACAAACAAATGAAATTAATAAACTTCATATTAGTAAAAGGGCAGTGAAAAAGGATTAACAAAAACCAAGCAAAGCACACCTGTAATTCATAATCATGTCTCCAAACCAACAAGGAATATAACTGCTCTTGTTTTGCCAAGGGTTAATTTTGGATATCTCAACAGCACATTCTCTAGAGGTTTTTTTTTTTCCAGATTGCAGTTAAATCTGGCCTATCACCAGGGATTCAGCCTCTCGAAGTTGAGGATGTTCAACCTCTAAACAGTCACAAATGCTTGGCTTTTCATTTACAGTTCCTATCAAATATAGAAACATCTTTCATATGTTTAGTTTTTACACAGATTTCAGTACTCCTCAAACTTATTTTAAACCATTTCATAGCCATCCTTCCTGCCTGTTAAACACATCAAGTGCTTCAGTGCCAGCTGGTGTCAGAAAAGAAAGTCTAAAAACAAAAAACATACTGCTGGCTGCCTTCTATCCTTGCTGGCACCCACTGCTTGAAGACAGATTAAAACACTACTTGTAGCTCTTCCAGCTTTCCTCAGACACCAGAACTTTATTGTGGGAGAGGCAATTAACAATGCCGCTCTTCAGCAAGGGGCATTTTCTGAGTGGCTTTCCTCAGTTCTTTTATGACCTTCTAACCTGACCCGCTTTTATTTCCAAAACAGCTTTCTATGGAGCTATATATACTTTTTTTTTAAAAGGCAACTGACAGGGAAATGCAAGGTGGCTCCAGTGGACTTTTTTTTTTTTTTTTTAAGTCTATTCTGGTATAACCAGAAAACAGAGGGGGGGGGGGGGGGGGGGGGGAAGAAAATTTCTGTTATAGTGTGTGCATTCAAAACTTCTAAGAGATTTATGCATTCAATTCAGTAATGTCTTCACCTTCCCTTCCAGCTCCCCCACACTCTATTACTTCACAAAGACCAGGCTACAACCAACTTACTTCCCTGTATGCTCACCACAAGCATTGGAAGAGATGCTAAACTGCACCACTGCACCACATGAGACAGTCATACAACTCAATGTGCACAAGAGTATTATGATATTCAGAGAAAAAAGAGAGATTATATAAATATTTTCAAACATGCCTGAATTAAGCCCACTGTAAGCAGTTAGCAAAAGAGATAATGAGGCAATATCTCATTTACTTCACACACTGGCCTTGCTTCTTTTATTTAAGCCATGATTTCTTACAGTGTGACAATTTCCCGATAGACAGGAGGTTTTATATATACAAACATTTAGAAAACACTCAGATTTGCAGTTTCACTAGGTTTAATCAGATCCATTTTGTGGAGCACCTTTATATGAAAACTATGCATTTTTAAATAAATTCCTACAGGACTGGACTGGTGTCCTGGGTTCAGCAGTAGCAGTCATTTTTCTCCTCCTTGGTAGCTGGTTCAGTGCAGTGTTTCGACTTTCAGCCTGGGAACAGAGCTGATAACAATGATGTTTTGGTTTGGCCAAGGACTTTGTGAGCCTCATGCTCTGCCAGGGAGGAGGGGAAGCCAGGAGGAAGCAGAGACAGGACACCTGACCCAAACTGACCAAAGAGGTATTCCATACCACAGCACGTCATGCCCAGGAGGTAACTGGGAGTTAGCCGGAAGGGCTGGGAGACTGCAGGGTTGGAGGAGGCATCGGTCAGAGCTTGGTTGGGCTGGGGGGGGGGAGGGGAGTTATCGGTCAGCTGGTGGTGAGGTGTTGTATTCTCTTCCCTTGTTATTTCCTTTATCATTGTTATTATTGGTGGTAGCAGTAGTGATTTGTGTTATACCTTAGTTACTAAACTGTTCTTATCTCAACCCGTGGGAGTTGAATTCTTTTCGAGGGGGAGGGCAAGAAGAGAGGGGGGAAGTGAGTGAGGGGCTCTGCCTGGTTTTAAACCACGACAACTGATAAGCAGTAGCTGTATGAGGATTTTAGTAAAGTAATTATTTTTCAGTCATTATTTTCATAATAGAATTTTACTATTTTTAAAAAATTATGTATAAGAGAATACCACTCTCCTGCCATTAAAAATTTGAAAAATGCCTGCAATGCTAATCTAATTAGAAGAAGAAGGTCTGATTCAGTTAAGTGTTAATAAAATCTGTGGAAAAATATAAACAGATTAGAAATTACTATATGTGAGAATCCTAATTTTACCTTCTAGTAGTAAAATTGAAATATCTGCATCTAATGTAGTAATTATTTTTAATACAAGTAATGTGTACTTTTCTTCCAGTAAAATCTGTACTATCAGAATTAAAACATTTTCATCTCTATTGCTGTTACTTTAAAGCAATACCTTATATTTTTCAACAAATACACTGCAAATAAGTGTATAAGTAAGTATATAAACAACATTGATAAAAATAGATGGAGCTGAATAAAAACACTGGTTCATGTAGCTCTGGTGTTCATGACTACTACTTTTATGAGACACAGAAATATTTTTTACCTATAAAGAAAAGTTTTAAACAAAAATTCAACCCAAAGCTTTATTAAAACTTTAAATCCAATGTGTTTGATTATTATTCATTGTTGGAACAAAAAGAAAAAATAGTAAAAACTTCCACTTGCTATGCCCATTCCAGCAGACAATTTACGAACCAAACTAATAACTACTTTGCAAGCAATAAATTTTGAACTTACATAATAATAGCTGTTTTGGCACTGGTAGGACTACAGTTGCTTCCGATCTCAGAATTTCTGGATGGAGCAGAATACTTCTACACTTTGTGGCTCCGTTCCATCTAAAGGCAGCTGACTCTAAATAAACTATCCAAATTAGCAGAGTTAATACAATTGTATTATGGAGATATCCAGCCAGGCTGACTTATCTTTCACAGAAATCAGTCCCAGTATTTCTATAGCCCAGTTTACTGCACTTTGTAGACAAAACCAAGAGTGAGGTCCAAGTGCGACGCATCTAAAGCAAAATATAGGCCAAAGCCAAGGCAAAGGAATTGGTGCAAAACAGCAATTTCATATTGAGCTGCCACCTAACTCAAGATAGCTAAACTTATCTGTGCAAGAAAGAGCATTCTCAAGTCCCTTCAGACTATTTTGCAGCAAAAATCCTGAATTTCAGAGTATCAGAAATAAAACCAAGAAGGATGGATCTATGACCTGGAAGTGAAAGCAGGTGGGCAGGACAAGGCATTTCTGCTGCTCAGCCACTGCTGCAGGGAATCTTCAAAGAATCCTATAGTACCAGCTACAGTATAAAAAGTCATTAGAAACCTACAAACTTAAGAAAATATGGTGCAAATTCTTTTCTGCTACTTCCAGTACTCATACATGGACAACATCTCTTAGCATTGGCTTCTGAACTCTGTCTGGATCGCAGGTTAATAAAGGGGCCTATCTACAGCCCAGAACCAGGCAGTAGAGGAGAAAGGTTTTTTAAATATACCACTGTACTGTTTTCTAAATAGTAGCTCTGTAAGCCCTTTGCAAAGCCATTGCAGGTGCAAACAACTGACCTGAGAAGAACTCCAAACTCCAAAGTCCACTTACATTCTCCAAGGTGGTCTTTTATGTAGATGATGATTCTTCCTCTTCCTTCCTGCTCCCACTTCCTAGTTGCCAGAGATGGAAACATTACTCCATAAGCACAGTTATCTCCCTAAGGCACTTGGATTTCCCTGCACATTGTATAAGAATACTAGGTGTTCAGTTCTGGCCCACCACATACCTGGCCACCCAAAATGGAAGAGTTTCAGTGCCTAATTTGTATGTGCCTCCATACTGAACCTAGACCTGCCAGTAGCTATATTGCATACATGGTTATATGTAGTTGCAGCCAACTTCACAATCTTGCTGCATCTAAAAGAAACACTATAAATGTGCCACACACTGTGAAAATCAACCCGAATGCCAATCTCAATCTGGTCATGTAAGCAAAGATTAGAGTGCCTATTTCCGAGCCAGTTTAAATCAAGCAAAAAAGTGCTCCATAGTTACAGAATAAGATAAGACCGGTCCTGCAAATACAGTTCAGGAGTTTAAACACACATTGTTCTAAGTTCCAAAACCCATTATTATCAAGTCTAAAAAATTAAAAAATAAGTATTTCAAACTGTTACTCAGATCAAGAATGCTCAAGTAAGTATACCTCAATGAAAGTGCCACTGTGAAATTTTTTGTTGGCATAGCATTTCATAAAACCTATCTCAAAGTACATAAAGCAAAGAAATTCCAAATTAGAAATGATGCATTGCTTCCCTGCCCCCCCCCCCTTTCAAGTAATCCTTTCAAAACTTAGAAAATGAAAGCATACCTTATTGCAATAGCTGCTCATAATTACTTGTATTTGCTGTTGCTAAAAATACCCAGGTTTGACAGAAGAACTTGGACAGAATCTCAGATGCTGCTGTATTTTGATCGAATCTTAAGGAAAATAAAGATATTTCATCCCAAAATATTCAAGCAATTTACTAATATGACGTATAAGTGATTAATTATGGCCCTGGTATCACTGGCTACACCAGTAAAAATGGCAATTCAACAAATCAAACCCTTGTGAGACTAGTCCAAAAACCCTTATGAATTTTTTTTTTTTGAGAGATGTTCAAAACCCAAAGTGTTAATCTACAACAGTAGATTTTATAATTTGATACAAAATCCATACGTGTACACAAATACAGGTTGACGCTTAGCAAAATCACTTTTTCAACAGTAAATATCTGTAACAGATGCAAAATACCTGGCTATTTTTTACAGCACTTGTGTAAAATTATTAACTCTTTTTTTTTGGCTTGGCAATTGCTATTATTTTGTGAGAATTAAGAAAATGTCTCTCTTCAATACAATTTAATATTTTGCCATCAGTTTTAAATGGCAGTGTTCCCCTTTTGCAGAAGATTTTAGGTAAGGTTCTAGAAAAATATATTTAATTTTACAACGAACTGCAAAGTTTCAGCTTCTTGGAGACTGTTCATGTATAGATTATATATAAAAATAACATAACCCATCCAGATTTCAAAACAAAACAAAGCCAGTCAACTTCTGTGAACCAGGCTAATGACATAGGTCTGGGAATTTTTTGTCCCTGTTTCTAGGCACTGCATGTTGCCAATGAGAATCAGTTTATGCCAATCTTAATCTGGCCATGGGAAAGAAATAGCCAAAGATATATAGCCAGAACTGTTTACAAGATAAACAAAAAGTTTACTGCTTCCCACATACTAGGGAAACAGTTGGATTACACATCAGCATCTGGTTGCTCCAGACAATACTACCAGGAAGTTAATGAAATTGGAACAAGGAAATTACTATGACTCAGCACTCCATAAAAAAAGTGTAATTTATCATCAGTAAAAAAACAATGGGAGCTTTGCTGATAAATTAACAAAAGAAAATATAAAGGCTGTACTGCTGTAAAACAAGCAATCTTTTTTTTTTTTTTTTTTTCCTGGATAAATTAGTTCTGTTCCAAAAGCTGACGTCACCTAAAATTAGAAAAATGGCAACCCCGCTAATGGTGAGAAATGATGATCTTTTTGGATTACAAGTAAGATGTAAGACAAGATGTTTATCTCAAGTTTTAAGGTACTCATGACATCATCTTCAAATGAAAACTCAATTAATTTTTCTAAACCCCTTTATTCTAAAGGGGTTTTATTCCACTAATACTAGGAAAACAGAATACTACTTGTGGCATTTAGGAGTCTCTTCCTCTCACAAAAGTCAAAGTAAGTGCTTCTGTTTAAAGACTTCCCAGGAATCAAACTTGGCCTGTTAATTTGGTAACCAGTCAGGTGGAATATTCTGAAACCCTCAAATCTGGCTGCCTGAAATGTCTCCACTGGGCAGCCTCCACTCAGTCCACATAGTCTGTGGAGTGCTACAAGATGTCTCGTATGACAATTTCTAAGAAACTCTTTTCTTCAAAGCCAAAAAAATTCTGTTTCAGGAATGTAGTTTTTGTTCTTTTTGGTCATTTCCATGGTAGATTTATTCATGAAAAAGGTCTCAGTTATGGCACTAAAATTGAGTAAACTATTTCCACTTCAGGCTCTTGGAGTATCTTGTGACCACCATGGTCAGTACACCCTGAGGGTCAGTACTTACCCACTAGTCCTCACGCAGCAACGTTTTCCTAGGCTGGTCTCATCCCCATGCCACCATCCATGTGCCAGCAACCTAGCATACCCATGACCTACACAAAATTTCCTGTTCGACTCATAACAGTAACTGCCAGCACTTCTCAACAAAAGGAGGAAACTTCAGCCATGGTCTCGGCTCCTTATTCATAAAGCACATTTGTTCATGTACCAACACAGAAGAGCAAGCAGGCAGCAAGAAACCAACCTATAGGCTCAGCCTTCTCTCACTTGCAAATTCAGCTTGCCTAAAACCCACCTAAAGAGGATTGTTGTACGCAGTGTGCTTTCTCTATTTATTTCTTATGAACCTAAGGACACAGATGCCCCATACCTAGCAGGACCCTCCACTGGATCAGTATAAACAGATTACAGCTGCATGCAGAAACATAGCTTTTTACTCTGGAGGGAATAAGGGAGCAAAAAATCCTACTATGTTTGGTTTTCTTCCTGGAGCAAATACAGTGCTATCTTTATTCTTCTCACTGCTGAAGAGCAGGCATTCATTACCAGCCCCCTATCTATGACCTGTAATGTCCTTAGTCATCTTGAAATCATTCAGCAGCAGTAGAGAGTCTCTTCCTCCAAGCAACCTCTACTCTAAACCTAGGCACACCTGAAGTCAGGCCTAAGTTGCTTTACACCAGATTCCAGGAAAGACAAGCAACACTGCCTTCTGTAGAGAACCTCCAAAGATATTTCCTAAATTAATGGTGGTGTAGCACCTACAGTCCCTGGCTCTAAACAGCACAGAATTGCGCTTAAGAAAGACACAAAAGGTGTTTCTCAGGGCTGACCTTCAAATCAAGATGAATGAGACTTCTTTTCCTGATTATCCAGCTATCTAAAGTAAGCAATTTCATGCCACAGGGGAAATTCCGGGGGGAAAATAGCACTCTCAAAACAAAGATCTTGCATACCAGTGTTTGACCTTTACTTACATCCAGCATAGGAAGCAGTTGGGCTGTGGAGAAGACTGCCACAGAGACAGTGTATGGTTTGTCAGAGCTCTTTTCTCAGACAGTTGACAGTATGGAAAGTAAGCTGTTATCAGATCCTTTGGCAAGCCAATGCATTTTACTAATCTGGCAGCAAAATACAGCAGAAGAAAACCTGACTAGCTTCCTGCCAGACTAGTGAAATGAATTGTGTTACTGCAAAAGCTGACACAGGGGAACGGGTGGAACCATATGGCTAGAAACTGGAACAGGGCTACAAAAGAGTAAGGAAAAAGGATTGGGACTTCCAGTTTTCTTGGCAACAATTATATTTGCCACTTACCCACATCCTGGGTAAGTGGCCAGCTCATAGCACAAGGCGGTAAGTACTTTGGAGAATGTGCAGTTGACAGATGGAAAAGAGCAGGGGTATGCAGCAGCATTTCATTGAGCCACTAAAGTTCAGGGGCGAAGCGCTGGACCTCTTGAAGTCAGTGGCACAACTACAACCTTCTCCATCTAGTTAGGCTTGTTACCTGCTTATCTTCTCAGAAACCCATTGCAGTTCTTCAAAAACAACAGCAACTCAGAGGAATACTCATATATTGGTTTAAAAATATATAACTGCAGATAAAGGAAAAAAAAACACCAAAACACAGTAGGATAGAGTGTCTCTATTATTTGAAAGTACAGCTCTCCAGATATATAGTTTCATTATCAAAAATGTTGTTTATTGGTAAACTTTTACCAACATTTTGTCACTCTATAAAATTAGCACCCTGTGACTGTTCCCACTGAAACTGCAAGGATTTCCACTGTATAAAAGGCATGTATAAGTCATTACATTATTTAAGCCACAGATACAAAACTCTCCAGCCTGGAAAATGCAAACAGTAGCATTGTAACAGCCCAGGAACTGTACTAAAAGTTAAACAATGCCTTTGAACATTAAAGATAAGGCACAGAATAGGCTAACAAATTACAGAGCTGATGAAAACAGTAGTGAATTGAAGACTTGAACAAAAAGCATAAAAAGGAAGAACATCTGCAATACTGAACTGCTGGAGGAAACAGAGGACAAATATCCCTGTTTCTCTAGCTGCAGTCCATACCCCCACAATACTTAAAACTGAATGCATCTAGAAGGTACTACAGCCCAGCAGGAAAGTGTACAGGAACCAAGGATAATCATATATGCAATTTTACAACCTCATAGACAAAACATGAATGCTACAGCTATATGGAGGAGAGCAGAACAGTTGGGGTTCTTTTATTCCAAGTAGTCAAAAATACCTGTGAAATATAGGAATCATAATCTTTCAGAGAGAAATATAAAGTATCTTTATTATTGAGAATGCTTTGCTGACAACTCAGCCATTACACATACACTTAACACACTAAAGCTAGGAAGGACAAGAGCACTTATTTAGACTGATTTCATGCATAGATTATTATAAAGCTTTTAAACAGCAACCTTTTCAGCAAATTCGTAACTTCAACTGTAAGACATATTCTAAAAAGACATCCATCATACTGCAAACTCTTCAAGGGATGGAGATATAGTGCTAAATAAAGGAAAACTAGAGAGGGAGCCCCAGCATCAGACCTCATCATCTATGCTACTTTTATTTCAGTCCCTGGCTCTGTTTTTGGCTGCCCCAATTAATTACCTCCAGTACCATACGCCAAAACCATATGTAGTACTACTCAGAGAATAGTTTGCTCCAGTAACCACTCACAAAAGCAAAATAGAGGTGAAAAAGATGAGAAAAGTATGTCAGAAGTAAATTCTTTTTGCCATCAAAAAGAAAGAAAAATTAATACGGCAAACTATTTCAAAATGGCAATTTTAATACAGTAGTTTTTTGTCTTAGATGAATTTGGAGAACTGATTCAAAATTACATGAGCAGGAAAAACTTTTGATTTGAAGGCAATTTGCCAATGGGCAATTACGTGCTGAAGATAGGTAGGAAGTTAGTAAGTACTGAAGAGTCACAAAAGAAAGTGCCGCCAAATGTTCTGTACTACATAAAGCCATCTTAAATCCTGATTAAAGCCAAAAGGATATGTTCTCCTTATTAAAGGAAAAGAAAATAGACTAAAATGAAAGGAACAAAGAAGCCTCATAATGATACTATTAAGATCTATTTGTGAGACACTTAAAAAGGACATAATAAAAAGAAATGTCGTGTTGTAACTAAAATGTTAATGGATGGGTAGAGCCCAAAACACAAGAGTGAAACAAATGTTAGGCCCATTAAAATAAAGAAGACCTTCTCCTGTACTGCTAGATAAGGAAGTCCCCAGTTTATATTTATTCAGATGATGTTAAAGTAAAATGAAATCTAGTGAAGGATGCTGCAAGTCCTACATCTCAACCCTGCATACTGTACACTCTGAAGCCTAAAACACTGATTGGAAAGTCTAAGACTCTGACTTCCAAGTTAGTTCATTTGGTTAATGCAGGATTTGTTCATTGTAGGAGAGGATCAGGTGTGAGATCATCTTAGGAACCTGAATGCGTACAAGTCCATGGGACCTGATTAAACCCTTCCATGGTTCCTGAAGGAGCTGGCAGATGAAGTTGCTAAGCCACTGTCCATGATATTTGAAAAATCATGCAGTCAGGTGAAGCTCCCAACGACTGGAAAAAGGAATATATAACCCCCATTTTCAAGAAGGGGAAAATGGATGACTCAGAGAACTACAGACCAGTCAGTCTCACCTCTGTGCCTGGCAAAATCTTGGAGCAGATTCTCCTGGAAGGCACGCTAAGGCACATGAAAATCAACAAGGTGCTTGGTGACAGCCAGCATGGCTTCACTGAGGGGAAATCCCGCCTGACCAATTTGGTGGCCTTCTATGTTGGGTTACGGAACTCATGGATAAGGGTAGAGAAGCTGACGTCATCTACCAAGACTTGTGCAAGGCTTTTGACACTGTTCCATATGATACCCATGTCTCTAAACTGGAGACATAAATTTGATGAATGGACCACTCACTGGACAAAGAATTAGCTGGATGTCACATGTACAGAGTTGCAGTCAACAGCTCAAGGTCCAGCTGGAGACCAGTAATGACTGGTGTCCCTCAGGGGTCAGTGCTGGGACCAATCCTGTTCAACATCTTTGCCAGCAACAGTGACAGTGGGATTGAGTGCGCCCTCACAAGTTTGCCGATGACACCAAGCTGTGTGGTTCGGTTGATAGGCTGGAGGGAAGGAATGCCATCCAGAGGGACTTTGACACACTTGTGAGGTGGGCTGATGCCAACCTCATGAGGTTTAACCATAATAAGTTCAAGGCCCTACACCTGGGTCGGAGCAATCCCCGGCACAGCTACAGGTTGGGCAGAGAAGAGATTCAGAGCAGCCCTGCAGAGAACAACCTGGGGGCGTTGGTTGATGAGAAAAATGAACGTGAGTGTGTGCTTGCAGCCCAGAAAGCCAACCGTATCCTGGGCTGCATCAAAAGGAACTTGACCAGCAGGTCAAAGGAGATGATCCTGCCCCTCTACTCTGCTCTTGTGAGACCTCACCTGGAGTATTGTGTGCAGTTCTGGTGTCCTCAACATATAAACTGTTGAAACAAGTCCAGAGGAGGCCCATGAGGATGATCAGGGGACTTGAGCACCTCCTGTATGAAGACAGGCTGAGAAAGGTGGGGCTGTTCAGCCTGGAAAAGAGAAGGCTGCGTGGAGACCTCATAGCAGCCTTCCAGTATCTGCAGGAGACTTATAAGGATGCTGGGGAGGGACTGTAGTGATAGGACAAAGGGTAATGGGTTCAAACTTAAAGGGGGGAAGTTTAGATTGGATATAAGGAAGAAATTCTTTACTGTTTGGGTGGTGAGGCACTGGAATGGGTTGCCCAGGGAGGTTGTGAATGCTCTATCCCTGGCAGTGTTCAAGACCAGGTTGGACAGAGCCTTGGGTGACACGATCTAGTGCGAGACATCCCTGCTCATGGCAGAGGGGTTAGAACTAAATGATCTTAAGGCACTGGAATGGGCTGCCCAGGGAGGCTGTGAATGCTCCATCCCTGGCAGTGTTCGACGCCACGTTGGAAGAAGCCTTGGGTGGCATGGTTTAGTGTGAGGTGTTCCTGCCCATGGCAGGGGGGTTGGAACTAGATGATCTTAAGGTCCTTTCCAACCCTAACTGTTCTATGACCTTAAGGTCCTTTCCAGACCAAACCATTCAATGATGCCATGTTTAATACAGGGCACATGGTTAATGCTGATTACCATAATGAAATTACTCCATGCAGGATGCTCACATAGATTACTTCAGCAACTCTAGAACATGAATGCCAGTGAGACATTTGACTCATGAGCTTTTTTTAATTTTTTTATTTTTCTTGCAAAGGTTTTAGAGGAATGCAGATTTAAATGAATCTACATACAGTTTAGAAGAAAAGTGCATCAATGTGGATAATTAATCTGTAATTAGATCAATAAGGTAAACAGATGGATAAACCAGGAATGCTGTTATGTGTCCTGTATTACCTGACCAAGCTATTGCTCTTTTATCCTTATTAAGAGATTAGTGATGTAGAAGGCATATAGATACCACAACAGGAAAAAAAGATCACTTTCTCTGATGATGATGATGTGAGACTCTCTGTTATGAATTTATAAAAGGTCTGGCTATGCTTATAAAAGTTTAAGGAACAGTTTGGGATTGTGGTAGGACAATGTGAAGTCTGCCAAATATGAAGTAACAGAAAAGGGCCTCAAGCAGCAGTCTAATTTGCCCAGTGCCATTTGGAGGGGAATTAAATAAAGCAGGGTTGGGGTGGGGGAGGGATCAAACAAAAACACTATTTAAGGATTTGTCATTATCATTCTATCACTCTATTAATGCTAAACCTCTCACCAACAAAATATACTGTGATCTGAGACACTCAGCCTCATAATAATTCAATCTGGTTTAGGTGAACACGTGTATGGGAGAGTGAAAAAAATCTTTGAACATGTATTTACCAAATTCTATTCAGACTCTTAAGAGAGCATATATGTACATGCATAAGCTTTACAAGTGTTTCAAAGATACATAGCTATAAAATATGTTAGGAAGAGGAAAAGGGTGCAAAAAATTGCAGCATCACCTAATTTAATCCAAATGGAGAAAAAACCCCAAACCAGAATGGCTTTGGAGTCCTCATCAGTATGTTACAGCTGACTAACTCTCCTATTCTGTGTACAGCATGCAGAAGTTCCTGTGAAACCTCTGGTAACGTTCTCATGTATCTATCCTGGAGACTAAGTCTCTTCCACAATCAACTACCATTGCCTAAACTCTTCAATTAACTGGGAAGCATTTTCCCTTAACAGGAAAAGGCAATAAATTGAGAAGAATTTTCCCTCCAAATTTAGGATCTCAGAGGCACAGTAGTTTCCACTATTTACTTGCAAAGAATGGAAAATGGCCTGGCAACACTACTCCCTGAGAAAACAAGACTGTAACTGAATTCTGCAAGAACAAAATGTCTCAACCATATAATTCTTCTGTGTTGTCACTGCACTAAAAGATTTTATTCCTAATGCTGCCTACAAGAACAGTGTGAAGAGTGGTATCTCTGAATTCCAGCATATAATCCACTGATGAAAACTGCATCTCCTGGGTGTATGTAACAACCACCTGCTTTTGTATAAAAGGCACAGAAGACTGTAAGGACTCACAAATTATATGTGATTGCATATCTAAATGTAAATGAATTACATAATTACTTTTAGGTCTTTAGAAAGACAGATTTCATCTTCAGAACTTAATGTGTTTGTTAATGTAACAAACCTCAAAGTCCTCTGCAATAAATGGTTTTATGTACAGCAAGAAAGAAATATGAGATACTTCAAATGACAGCCTGAACGCTGCTTTAATACCACAGATAATTTAGTGGTTTCTCTCAGCTTCAGTTACTATTAAGGTCAGCTAAACTTGTGAATCCTTAAAAAGAGACCTATGATCAAATGAAATACAATTCTCTAATAAAACATAAGTTATTGCAAAGCTATATTTTATACAGTAATTCAGCCCAGCAGTTAAAACTCAACTCCCTGAACAATAAAAACAGTTCTGCTGAGCACAGTCCTTCCCGCTTCTAAGCTGATCCTTCCCCCACTGTCTCCTATGTAACTAGGCTAATACAAAAGAGACCAATCAAACAAGATTTTTGTTTACCTTTCACTGAGAAACAGAAAGTGGTGAGCCTGCATATGCTCCTTTGTCCACAGAGAACATACACTAGATTTTGTTTGATACACATTTTGAAAGTTCCTTTTAAGTTTTCACTTCTTAGAGAATGGTTGTGTTGCTAAAGCTTTTGGCCCCTTGCTAACAGCGCGCTTTTTCCTCCTCACCAGAATATGAAGCTTTTGATCTCTTTTATCTTCCGCTTGCTCACAGGCTAAGAACTGCATCTGTGGCAAAGCTTGTCCTCTTAAGAGTCCATTGACTTATTGCTAGAAAACAAGGAAATAGCTTTCTTTTCACTCCAAGTCCCTGTTGAGATAATACAGTCTGAAGGGACACAGCCTGCATGGAGTAATCAGAGCTATTGTTCATCACTGTTTGAAATGCACAGTGAAAATATACCATTGGGGGGAAAAGGAAAATCAAAGAGAGCTTCTACCTAAGAGAAATATACAGACAGCAAACCAAAGTAGGCTTTTCTTAAATATCATCCATCAGATATCACCAGGCTATGCTACAACTTGGACAACAGCACTTACTGAACATAAGCAAACAGAGCATAAAAGCAAATAAATGCATTTAATTTCTGTGCTGCGGGAAAGGCAAGGCATCAGTAGCACTCATCTTTCCGATTTAGAATCACACAGCACAGCCCATCAGACTGTCCTACAGGAAGAGATTAAACCATGTTTTCAGACTAATTTCCTGAGCACTGTTGACTCTCTCATAGCATCCTTACAAGCATACTAAGTCCTGAATTTCATGTTCCAAACATAGTGCCATAAGGGAATAAAGATTTAAAGGTTAGCACAGCAAGAAAGACAACCATAGCAGTATTAAAGAAATGAGCAATCTTGCCTCCATCTCCAGAAATAAATGAAAATCAGTGCAACACAACCACTACCAAATGATTCCTTCACACCTTCCATGAAGAACTGTAAAAAAGGATAACAAAAGACTCTTCTGGTCTTTTATTCCAATTACTAAATATTTCTTGGCAAAAAACCACTTTTCTTTCTGCATAAGGACAGAATCATGACATTGGTTGACTTCATTTTGCTTGCCCAATCTCTTTTCACAGTTCAAGTTAATTAATCAATCACATGGGTATTTGTGATGGGAAAAAAAATAATAAAAAATTACACAGATATTCCATATTTGAACTCGGATTGCCCTTTCACCTCATAAAATTTACAGGGCAATATTTATTATATGTCCTGTGTGAAAATTTTCTTACACAGCCTTGCCTCTAGAGATACGTAATTTTGAGCAAAATCCCTCAGAGCAGTCCCACATTCAGTTTAACTTTGGTGGCTTCCCCCAGGTACAACTCAAGTGAAATTGTCCATCATGCCATTCCTGCTTTGGACAGTTGTGGATCCATTCACCATGGCAAGAAAACAATAACAAATTCAATTATCACCTGAAGTTTCAAAGATACAGAACAAGGACACTAGACGTTTCCTCTACCAGTTCTGATCATAAATTAAATCAGAGTCAAAACTGATCTAGCCAGGTAGCTAGTGTCATAGATTTCTGCAAGAATATAAGAAATAGTAAAAACCTGTATTGGTAAGAACATTGAAATAAAGCTCTATTCCCTGCAGACTGTTTCCCATGAATAGAATTTAATCCATACTACACCTTCTGCTCTGGCAACAACACTGGATGCGAACTTTTATGGCATTTCTTTGGTTTTGTTAGCTTTTCCAAGATGTGCACTTAAAAATTAGTCAAAAAGTATAAATTAATTGTGTAATGTATAGTTCCGCAAAAGCAAGATCATTTCTTAGCAGTAGTACTGAATACCTCCTTACAATATTTTTGAAGTCAAAAAATACCTTCAGAGTTCAATAATCTTTTCAGCCAGGCTTTCAAGATGTGTATCATTTGGTTTAACAGTTTTGCAGAGTATACTGCAAATGTCTTTAATGTACTTATTTATTGCCTAATTCCCTTCAGATTCTGTTATGTAATGGACAAAAGGCAACATTTTCTATACAGCAAGCCTTACAAAATAACTTAAATACACTTAACTTGTAACATTACAACTCAGAACTTAAATGTTGCAAACCACATACTGTCTGGGCTTGACACAAGGTTCAACCAAGAAAAAAAATTCCCCAATCAAGTAAGAAACAAACAAAAACTTTATCACATAAAGGTTGGGGGGGCTTTTTTCCAAAAGATTTTTTTTTTTCTTGCAGAATCAGTCACAAAAGAGAGACTGCCCTTGAACTTAATAAGGTCTGCAGTGATGCGTTACTACTAGCAAGGAGAACACCACTAATACCAGTGAGAACGACAGCAATGAGAACAAAATTAATGTCACAGTTATATGGTCAATCAAAGAGATGTCCCTGCCTACCAGTTCAGTCTTCACAATTTCATCATGATTCAAAGGACATTTAATATGCTTCTCTTAGAATCTTAGCCCTCCATGTTTGTGAAACTTTTCAAAAGTTTCTGTCTCATGAAACTTCTAAGAAACATTTGAAAAATAAACTCTAATGTGCTCAGGAAAAAAAACAAAACCAACCAACCAAATTTTATATCTGCACTTTTTAAAGTGTTCCCATGATTTCTGTACATTTGAAGAGGGATAGATGTTGTTCAAGGCAGCCATGTGGACACCAAGTCCCCCTTCTCCTTCCCAGGCAAAAGAGAGCTGCCGGGCATAATGGTTCTCATTTACACTGTCATACATTTCCTAGGATAGGACCTAGTGAGGTCTCCATGTCTTCTCATCAGCTATTTGGGGGACTTAGCTGACCACTAAAGTTAGATGAAAATTCCTCCACTTAAATTCTAAATTAAAAATAAAGTCACAGTTAAATCTCCTAAGCTACGCATCAATTATTTAATATTAAAACCAAAAACAAAATGCTCAGAAATATTTGAATTTTAAGAGACATTTTTAGTTGCATTTTAATGCATTACTCATATAGGATATATGCACTAGGATATATCCCAATTAAAAAAATAGTAAAAAAAAAATCTTTGATTCTGAAGCAGGACTATGAAGTCACCATAATTTTGTATTATTACAAAACCAAATTTATTTCAGGAAAAATGCTTCATCATCTTTTTTTGTAACTAGCAGTACAATAGTAGTTACAACATCCAAGACACAGAAGGACTGCCAAGAACCAAGTTCTATATCTTGAGCTTGCCTACTCTGCAATGCTTTATATGCTCCTATTCTTATACAACTTCATAAAAAATCTGTCTGACTCTAATACAGGTTTTTTTTTAAGTTACATGCTTTACAATTGTTATTAAAGGAAATAATTACACAAAATATCCAGTCTCTCCAGTCACGCTGTATTAACATTGTTTTTGCGGGGGCAGAAAGGAGGAGAAGGTGGGGGGGGGAGGACAATGGGACAGGGGTTGAGGAGAGAGGTTTACAAATGAGGGAATTGTCGCACTGGAATAATTCCACCAGGGTTTACCAGTTTAGAGATATTACTGTAAGTTACCCAAGAAAATCTGAACCTCCATGTGGCTTGACGCAAGCAACACACTGCCAGAGCCTCTCCTTCACAGAGCTCTCAGACATATTTGCAGTTCAGCAGGGAAAGATAACAGTGAGTCACCCACAGTCACTGCCCCAAGGAGATGATCCCTTCTTGATGTCAATCACAGTGAAGATTCTCTTAGTCTTTCACTTGCAGTAAAGCTACAATAGCCAAGGGAGGGTTCAGGAATGCTGTTATCACAGAGCTGGAAGAGGTCCTGCTTAAATGATGCTAAATTAGGGCTTAATAGTGATGCTATGAGACAACTGTACTACAAACCCCAAGATTTCACTTAAAGGAAAACTTCATTAAACTTCATAAAAAATTAAGGAGAAAATTCTAGGATTCTAGGATGAGTGGTGTACCCCTCTGCTACTATGAAAAACATATTTTCTGTGCCTGAGTTAGCGAAAACAGCCTCTGTCTTTCCTAAACCCAAGATAGTTGGCTTCATTTTCTACTATGGAAGCCTAATCTAATATACAAGGAAATAACCTAATATACAAGGAAAAAGAAGGCAGCTGGAGGACCAGAAGAGGAAACATGGATGCCCACTGCCACAGAATGGTAAGACAGAAATTCACCTGCAACATCCTACCTGGAGCCGTGCAGGATTACTTGGTCTGGGGGCTGCTTTTGAACTCTCTGTAACAGTGATGAGGATAATAGCAGTAATGCATTTGAAATAGTCAAACCCAGCATCTTAAGTAGTAACACTGGAGCCACCATTAAACTTACAAGTGACTCCCTGATACTAGATCAGAGCAGAACCACCCTGGATTAATGGTAAACTTAGGTCTCTGCAAGAATCTCCTCAGCACGGGCATCCAAAATGCTGTTCTCATAGGCCTTTGTACCTACTGAGCCTATTAACATCAGCTATAAAGAGAGGCACCCAGTCAATCGTGATACCTGCCTTTCTGAGAAAAAGCCTATGGTGAAGTTCCCCAGATTCACAAGGATTCAGGTGGATTTAAAATCCATGTACTCTAAAACAGAGTATCAGACTGCATTTGTTCACTAAATACATGTGCTTTCAAGCATTTTTGTGAAGCGAGATGCTGTATTTCCAAGAACCATTATTATTTCCATCGTAATTTCTGCTACTACTATCACTCATTATTAAAATCCAGCACAGAAATTAGATGGTCAAAGCTCAGGAAAAAGTCTACAGACTTTAAATATGTCATTACAAATACACTTTGTTTCTATAAATAATAATTACTTTAACCCAATGATGAAGTTACTTCTTCATCAATAAAGTTAACATGCTTTTCAGAGAATCATGGATTCAAACATAGGGACAATAAAGGGAAAAGTGCTCATTTCTGTGAATTGTTAACTTCCTGGCAGTTCTGCTCCAACGTTAATGCTGCAGGTGTTGCTTAAGAGTGATTTCATCATACAAAGAACTGTGGCAAGCAATTGGGATACTCCATATTGCTTGTCAAATTTCTTAGGTTTTATATGGAATACAAGTTTTTATATGTTCTACCTTGATATAATACCTTAAAATAATTTTTATCCCATTACAAGTATAAAGCTGTCATACTCAAATACACAGAATTATGGTAATTTTTATTTATGAGGATCTAATCTTGCACCAGTGTTCAGTGACAGAAATCATCCTTTAAAAATACTCCATTTCTCTTGAAATAGAATTTTAAAGAAATTTAGAGAATTAAATCAATTTCTATTACTCTCTTTATAGATCACTGACAGGAGAGTCCCAGGTAGTCCATAACAAGCCTATCTGTTCCTGTGAAATAATATTATGGGCTAAGTAAAACAAGGTGCACAGTAGCTACTTTCAAATGTCAAAAATAAAAAAAAACAAATAAAAACAAATAAAAACCACAGGTTAACAGTGTGTACTGAAAACATTCTTTTTAATGAGCAACTTTTCAATGAAAAACTCTTTTTAATGAATTCCGGCACTGTTACACGAATGTAATAAAGCATTTGAAGCCATATAAAAATTCATTCTCTCACATGAAACTTGAAAAAAAAAAACCCTGACTTGTATCAAAATCTGTAAATCAAATAAAAAATAACTGGACTGAGAATTTACATGCTAAGGTTCCACCTGGAAGGAATTTTTAGGGACCATTACTTTACAAAATACTGAAAATGACAGTTTATAATCAAAATGCTGACTCTGTACTTCACCAGTTCTAGCTAGACACATTAATACTCACACTGTGCAAGAATCTGAGGCTTTCTTTGATAAACTTCGCTTCTGTAACAAAAAATGAATGACCACCTTTCCCAGCTTTTTCAGCTCTGTATAGATATCAGCACAAAAATCCATCTTGCAAGTTTCCCAAGTTCTCAGAATAGCTTTGAAGCAGGAATTATTGTAAGTCATAAGTAAAGATGTAGTATATAAGAAGTGCTAATGAGGCATGAATTACACTTTTTACCTTTTTTTTTTTTTATTGAGACCTTTGAAGAGGTCACCATGGCCAAAATATCATGGTAAAGCTAAGTTTCTCTTTTCAGGGCAAATTGAAGGCATTTGTTTCAGATTATCTATCTGACACAAGATGGAGAAATAGCAATCTAATCAAATCACCCATGGTTGTCATTACAGTTTAGCAAAAAGTATTATCTGACACTCCCAGAAATGAATCAGATTATTTGGGTAATTTCTGTACAGCAGTAGGCCAAGGCCAAATAAGAAATAAAACTTGTGGTTAACAAAAAGTACCTTTACCCTATGCTATTCTTCAGACTTTTTCACTAGGTCCTTTCCACAGGGAATCAAATAACTTATTTGCGATTCATGTATTTCCCTTTTCTGGGAGTGATTCCCAGTATAATAATCTTTGCCAATAGGACCAAATTGTGGTCTTTTTAGAAGCACATTCCAGATTTAGTCCCACGATTCAAGCCACCATCTGGTTTTAAAGGAAAACCCTTCTCTGCGGAAATAGTAACCTGACATGTCTCCAGTCTAGACTAATAATTATGTTAAGGACAGAGTCCATTATCCACATGGAATAGGTGAAGGCTTTGATAAACCAGTAATAACCAATGTGAAACTAGTCACTAAGGATTGTTCTTACTTACTTGCTTTCTTATAAAAGGGAACTTTAGGCTCACTCAAGAATTCTGCTTCCACTGGAACTGACAAGCAGTGCACTTATTTCCATCAAAGGCAAGGGACTGCATTTAGTGTAGTGGCCATAAAACAGGAAATGGAATGTTGTTCAACAAAGGTTGACCTGCTCCTGTAGATTTTTGTCGATGCTGCTTTTGTTCAGAATGGGAAGTAGGGTTCCTCTAATTGTACCATTCCAATTCTTCTCATTGCAGCCTTTTATATATTCAAATGGAGGTATTTATTTAAAATCATTTATGCTTAAAAAAAAATTGCACAAGCAAAACAAGTGTTGAGAACTGGTGACCTCCAGTAAAAAAAAAATGAAATATACAGTCTGCATTCATAGGATAGCAGTTTTCAAATGCAAGTTCCATAGGCCCCGTTTTAGCAGTGGGCTTAAAATAGGCTAACTTTCATTAAGAACATCATGTAAAGAAGATCAAACAGAAAGCAGTCACAGCAACCACACGCCGGACCTGTAGAACTGGGGGATGTGCTCTCCAATGCCATCTACTGGCACCTAAACCCTCAAACGACTTCAAGCATCTTGCATACGAAGTACTCCCTGCAGAGCTTTGAGCACAAATGCAAATAAACACTTATTTAGGCTATTCCTATTTTAGTCGTACTTGCTTATGAATACTGGAGTAGGGCAATCCAAGGGTTTCTTGCAGACTGCTTTAAGAAGGGCATGCTAATGTAATATTTATACAATCATGTTAGCATTCATCTTCAATGTACACAGTTAAACCACCATCCAATCCAACATCCACAAGCATGAGTGCAAATCCTTTTACCAACCTCTGTGAGACTACCTGGAGCTCTTAAAATGGTATTTTCAATTCAAAAGTGTTGATCAAAGTAGCCAGTTAAAGGGAAAACTTTTTATCCCATCTTGAAGCAGGCAAGAAGAAAACAGATTTTCAAGCATACTTTATGGACAAATGAAAATAAACTGCATATAGCACCATTATAAAATATTTGAATTATTTCCTTGCATTTTTCCTTCCACATATCTCAAAGAATCTTAAAGAGACTGAGAAGCCATTTTCCACAAAAAGAAACCAAAAAGAGGAAATTAAAATGTGGTTGGTTTGTTTGTTTTTTTTTTTTTTCCTCCTTACAAGCAAGGCAGTCACTGAAAAGCAAAAGAAAATATTTCAGGAACTCTCACTTCTACATGCTGTTTTTCAGATCACTTTAAAACAGCAGATTTGAACTGATTGCTTTCATACTAATTTAGGAGGTTAACATTTTTAAACAGCTACATGCAAACATCTAAAGAAACATAAATTTACAAAATACTGACGATACCGAACTTTGCAGAGCTGTCAGAAATAAGAACAGTTACTTTCATTTGTAGTATAAATTTCTATCATAAATTAACATTACAAAATGAAGCACAGTTAGTTTTACACACAGTCATACGAAACAGTCCCTGTACAGTGACCACTATCAGTCTTCAGCTGTCAACTTTGTTTCAGGTTTGGCTTTCTTACAGTAAGAAAAATATCTTTAATATTAAAATACCTAAAAAGCTACAGGCATAATAAAAAGTAGTATTATTAGAAAAACCAATTTGCATGGTCTGTATTTTTCACTCCTATGCTGCAACTAAGTTCTAATAGATGATTCTGCTTGTAAGCACCATTCAGTCTTATAATGTTTTTGTAACAAAAAAAAAAAAAAAATAAAGAATTCAAATTGACATTTTTCATCTCTTCTGTTCTCCAAGGTAACTTACTTTAACAGGAAATAAGAATCCTAAAAGACTGATCTCATTTACAGGGCAGCAATGCCTAATGTAGATGCAAAGGAGATAAAATAAAAATTCAAAGATGCAGTAAGAAAGGCAAAGATGATACCAACGCTCTTGAAGATCTGTCCTAATGTTAATAGCTAACATAAGAAACAGACATTGCTTTAACAAAGAAAATAATAATCAGTAAAGATCTAGCTAAACAGCTTTGACTTCCTGCAGACAAAAAGAAGTGTGCTACAGCCCTTATAAAAGGGCAGTAATTGGTGTACTGGGAACATCCAACACCCACCCATTCTCTAGCCAAAACGGACTGAGCTTATGTTACACAACCTAACCCTTACCAACAGCATTAGACTGGACTCTTAGTGGAGTACTGCCTCTCAATCACATTCAGCATGCACTCAGGCTCGAGAAAGTGATACCTGCGATAGCACAGTGTTTCCTATATGACCCCCAGTGAACTGGGAACAAACCATCCCACAACTCAGATATACACTGCTAGCAAAGATAAGATCACTGGGAATTCAGAACAACTGTTTGCACTGTGACAAAGCTGAAGTAAATGGTGCCATTCAGTGAGGTTTACCTCTGAGGAAGTGCAGGTAGGGCTGCAACTGCATCATCAGGCATGGTAACCAACCAGGGCATAGCTTCCTTCTCCCTAACCCTCTCCATTAAGAAACCGTAATGCCTGTTACAACTCGGCCTCAACTGGCTTTGCTAATTTGAACTTAAAACTGCACTGGTTTTTAATAGAGTTTTGCTGCTGCACAAACAATATTTCATTATTCATGTTTTTTTCATAATTATATGGATCACTTGTTGAAATTGCTGAAGTCATGATCTGCAATATCCTTTTTGCAATAGCAAGTTTTGCTCATTTATTTTCTTATATAGTAGGTAAACTTCAAGAAAAAAAAACTGTTATACATGCCCTTGCACTACTAATAGTCCATTACTCTTTCCACCATCACAGAAAGACAGCAAAGAAATTTACTGTCCTGTGATTTGCAAACTCCCTTACTTACCATAAGCTCTGTGGCTGTAAGCACAGCTCTCCTGCAGGCACTGCTCCTCATTTCTAAAGCAGAGAGATAATAGCAACTCCTTGCTTGCTTCACATTAGTTTTGTGAAGTAAAACACAATAAACCCTCAGGAACACTGTGGTCATATGAAGAGTAAAGCAGCAAAGGCGAAAACTCAGGGCGTATTTATTTTGCTGGCAAAGCACTGCTCTCAGGGCACCAAGGCAAACATATCCTTGGTGTAATGACAGGTAGGGCTGCAACTGAGATGCATCTGGCCTGCTGTTTTTAACTGGTACTGTTTCTGTTGCTAGCTTTTCAGGACACTGCAATCAAATAATTATTGTTTCCTTGGTTGCCAACTATTTATCTTTTATTAGTAATACCAACCTTTGTTTATTCTTCTTCCTCCCATGGGAAGTTTCAACACCCCTCCAGAAGGGATGTTGCATGACTCACTTATAATGGGATCACTCCCTTTCTTCCCATGGGAGGCCTTGCTCTTTCCATTTTTATTCCTCCCCTCTGTATTTGTAGACTGGGACACCAAATCAAATCTCTGCTGTGTTCACATTCATGTGATCTGAACAAGATGAACAGATCAGCAGTTCTCACACATTTTCCTAGGAGACGTACAGCTGAAGAGAATTCATCTCAGACACCATTCCATTTAAAGTGTTTTAACATTCATTCTGGCAACATTAGCAACAGACCATATAGAAAAGTAATATTGAAAATGGTTTGTGGTTTTTTTTTTCTTTCCTCAGTGCAGTGAGTGTTTTCTGGGGTTTTGCATCCTTCACTTCCTTGTTTTGCTCTTCAGTTCCTACTTGTTTTCTCGCCATGCTCATTTCGTTCTCACCAATGCATGCATTTTACTACCTATCTCCAGTCTTATTCACAGCTTACTTCTTGGTGTGGTATTGTCCTCTTTAGTTCCCCTTCACATCCCCCACACTTGATCACCCTCTTTCAGGTACATAGTTTATTTTGCCTTCTTGTCACAACCCTTTGTCCTAGAAAATCCTTTTCTTTCACTAGGTCATCATGTACTTCTGTCACTCTCATTTGTAGCCCCCAGCTCTACCACTGGCAGCTCCTGCTGATGACAGATGTCTCACAATGAGCTGCAAGCCTGCACTTGGCTCCAAGCCTGCATTGCAAAACTCCGAGACTTTTTCTGCATTTACTCTTTACAGCAGCACTTTTATACAGATGCAGCAAAATCACTTATTCCTGAAGCACAGCTTCTTAGGCAATTCCAGGTCCCTCTGCATTACCAAGACCAGATTACTGTGGAAACAGCTTGAGGAAAACTGCAGACAATGCTATCCAGCAGGGTGAGTAAGCATGGATGGCATTTTGCCCTGGGAGACCTGCTTTGAACAGTCACAGCATGTCAGTGCACTATTTCATTGCCTAATATACACAGCAGGAGCTCTGGATTTGAGCGTGCAGACAAACTTTCATCATACCAACCCTAAGCTACATATATCCTCTCTCACCACACACTGCAATACTTTCATCTCTTCCCATGCCTCCTGTGCCACTCAACCTCAGTATTACCTTCCCCTACTCATTTCTTCTACTTAACTTTGGCAAGCCAGAAAGAATATATAATTGACCAATGAGGAGCTAAATGGAAAGAGTCTAGGGTGTGCTAACTCATCAACCAGCTATCAGGAAAGTCTATAAATTTAGATTGGCTAGATATTCCAATGCTATATACATTCAGATTGGCCTGGTGCCTATCTTTCAGATGCTGATAACCAAATTCCACAGTCTTCCAGCCTGCAAAAAAATGGCTTAAAGGCCTATGTCTATATAGATCCAATATACAAAGTAATTGTGTCAACTTTTGGCTTGCGCTTTCTGCAACACCTACCTGCTCCTGAGCAAAGAAGCCAACACCAAATGACTTGCTAACTCAGCTCCATGTGATGTTAGTAGCTATGTCTGCATTAGCAAGTAGCAATTTGCAACAGAAAGTATGCGAACGAAGACAATGACTACTGAGAACTGGATGCCCATGCTACATGCTTTGGGAAGTGTTTTACTTCCCACTAGCTCTAGACCAGTCTTGCAGACTGAAACTCCAATAGCAGATGGAGTCTCAAAATACACCATCTGATTTCACAGGAGCGCAGAATGGTTCAGGCTAGAAGAGACCTCTGGAAGTCATCTCGTCCAACTGTCCTGCTCAAGCAGGGCCACCCAAAGCTTGTCGCCCAGAGCCATGTCCACAATAACTCCAAGGACAGAGAATCCACAGCCTCTCCAGACAACCTGTACCAGTGCTTGTTCACCCTGACAGTAAATAAAGTGTTTCAAACAGAACCTACCGTATTTCATTTTTGATTTTAGACTTAGTCTTATACAAAAAGAATACAGTTTACCCAGTCTGAGACTATTCCAATGCAATCAAATCAATGTTCAAGAGATTCACTTCAAGACCACCACACTTACTCCTAGACAAAATGCTACCATAGATTCATTCATTGGTTCTTCTACTACAACTATGTTCTGCCACCTGTATTTATAATCAGCAGTGCCTGACTTTAAAAAGTGGTGTTTTATATTGTATTCGTTTAAATGTTTTAATGTGGTACAGACAGATTTTTTCTTCTTCCCTAACTGCTTCCCTGTCTCCAAACACAAGACAAAACACAAATATACCACCATAGTATGTGTTACAAAATGTTTAAACCATACAAGGGTACACTTCATGCATTCAAAACTTGATAATAATGCAAATAAGAGATAAGGGAGAAGGACCAGGTGCATTCCCTTCTACACGTACTTAGTTTCCCACATTATTAAGATTGTAACCCTAAGAATTCATAAAGCTGCAATTAGCATCTGTGATAGAAACCTGAAACAACTTCATCAAACTTGTATGGCAATACACAAGACTATCAATGACCAGCAACCACATACACATTGATGTCAGCTGCATCTCTAGAGAAGTACACACAGGCACTAGATATTCCATGCATTTAGAAGCCTATCCTGCTCTAATTATCATCTTAGACATGGACCCAAATGAACTAGGCCCCAACCCCATTCTGAATACCAAGCTTGGCAGGGCTGATGGCAGATTAAATACACTGTGCACAGATTCTACAGAGTGTATAGCTGTGGGCAGCATGACACTACACTATGTAAACAGCAAGTTACATGCCCTGCATTCCCAGGGTGCCCAGTGTTCAGAGCTTTGCAACTGATAAGACAGCCCTATTCTAGTACTGTTGAAGTCACAGTTACAGTGATAGTTTTACGGCATATCATCAGCTGCATCAACAAAATCAGCCAAGTCACTCATGAAGATACAACTGAGTTTGACCTGCACAACTGCTATCATTGCAGTTCAAAAAATATCAATCTGCAGACAAATACTACTGATCTGATTCAGGAATAAAAGACATGAGGAACAATAACAGAGGCAAACAACACATGCCACAACATTTCTGATGTCTTCTAAAAAGAAGAAAGAGATAATAAAAACTCTCAGAAGGACAAGCTTCTCTGTATTTTGTTTCTGTTCAGATTATTAGGAAAGACCTCTACAAGTATAGTCTCTCAGTTATCATTTTAATGAGATTTTCACAAAAACTTAAAAAAGTTTAAAAGCTTCTGTTAAACTGTGTAATAAAACTGCATCATGACCAAATGCTTTATTCCTCCAACCTTTAACCTAGCTAGTCGGCGAAATGAATTAATGAATCAACTTTCAAAATGAAGCACTACTTTTGTGAATGCAGAAGGCAGAAATCTGGCACTCGGGAGACTTCCTGCTAAACTGGCTTGCTCATATAGACAACATATTTGTCTTCTACTTTTTAACAAAAAAAAAATTTAGGAAAGTAGTAACTTTTTTCTCCTATTAATACGTGCAAATTTTAAAGCTCATCAATTTGCACAGTTGTAAATAAAAAAGAACAAGTTTTCATGCAACTTTTTTTGATAAATTTTAACAGAACAACTATTAACATTCAAAAACGCTTCAGGGTCAACTCCCATTAACTGTGGTAGCACTGATTTAACTTTTAAGTTTAGATAGAATGCTTTTCCCATACCTGCAACCCTGTTTTTACCACACACAAGTCGCTTCTTGACTACTTAAAAAAATTAAAAAGTAATCACTCCCAGTCATTTTCATATTCATACAGAAAAAGTGGTACTGCTAGACATATTAGTGTGTTTAAATAAGAAAAGAAAAAAACAACCCAGGAAGATCTCTGGTTACAAATAAAATATGTAAAATATTTAGGATATAAAATTTCCACAGACAGTACTTCATCCAAATAGTTTTTCAAAATTAAGCAAGAATTGGGAACTCTTAAAATACACATGCTAACTAGGAGTCACCAAGCCAAGCAGAAAAGCTGTATGGGGAGGCATGGCTGTCGCCCCGTTAAAGGCAAAGGTGTCCGAGTCAGCACCGCAAGGGTGGCATCTTCACCTGTTTAGAAGCCATAAACTGGAGTCTTCTCCCAAGGGCAGTGCCTACAGTAGTCTTTGAAGAACTGAGCATGGCTCACCCCTTTTGAAACACAGCTGCTGTGGGACGGGGCATGTTGTGCAACACCTGGGCAGTTACAGCACCTGCCAGATTTTGTGCTCTAGCTCTCAAGATTAGCCCTGTTTCTTTTCTCATGATTATTTAACAAAATTCAAAAAACAGTCTTTTGAACTGACTTAAATCCAAGACAACTTGCTCCCTCCTTTCAGGGTATCACAGTCATTAAATTACAAGCACGTTGCGCCCTGCATCTGAACACATCTATTTTGCATTTTGTTAAATCCAATTGGTTTCAACCGAGGAAGCATAAGGGGACCTTGCCCGTACCTCCCTTCTCACTTTCCTCCAGCCTTGACACTGGCCTAGTGATTAGCATACTGTCATGGGAAGGAAGAGACATTGATATGAACGAGGACACACCTGAATCCAATTTCCTTGCTTGTCCAACTGGTCTAACAACTATGCTAACATGAGCAACCTGGTTTTGAATAACAGTGTCTGCTGCTACTCTGGCTTGTTTTTTTTTTTAAAGGAATTATTCAAGCTTTCACATTGGCTCAGTCCCTCATGAGTCTTAGCTGACACCTCAACTCATTTCTGACTGGCATAAATCCCCAGTTACACACACCAAACACTACAAATGCTATGAAGTCTTTCAGATAAATCAGAATATGCCTATAGAGTCCAAGCACCTCCATGACTGTGCTTATGCTGAAGAAGGTTGGTTGGATTTTTATTAGACAGTCTCCAATGAACCAAATCTTAGGACCATTTAAATACTTACATGTGATACTAAACCTGTATACTCCATATAGTATCAATTATTTTAACAAACATCCACTATGAATAGGCATATCACTATGGATACACAGCTTGCAGATCAGTGTCTCAAGTTCTGTTAAAAACTTACATTCACCACTTCTAATAATATTCAAGAGCTTTCGTTTAGGACCTGCATGGACTGAGCAAACTGAACAAAGGAAGTGAATGAATGTTCATTTTACTTTCTTCCTTAGAAAAAGTAGAATGTAGTAAGTAGTCTAAGCATTAAAAAAGTGGTAAGTAGATTTACACAAAATAAAAATTGTAAAATGTCCTCTGACATTGATAATTAACGTAATTTTAAGATTTCCACACTGATCGTGATTCAGCAATTTTATTTTCTAAAACTAAATCCACATGGGAATGAAAATAGTTTTAAATTAACTTGATTATCACACACTAGTCCCTATTACTCAAGCTGTGCCTTTTTTTCATATCCAAATTACAAAACACTTTCAATAGCATTCTGTATAGTATTGTTCATTTCCCAAGGATATGATTATCTGAACATGTGGAAAAGAGAAGCATTTTAGCTAATAACTATACTTATGTGTACAATCTATCCAGGCTTTCTGGAAAGGTACAATGTGAAAACCCTTTCCATTTATTTCTTATTGTACAGGGTTTCCTCTCCATCCTCTCAATTAAACTTTTTTTTTTTTTTCAATTGAACCCTTTGCAGCAGCAGTTTTAATGACTTATTCTCTGAAGTTCTAGAAAAGCTACTTCCCTTTCTGAGGACTATTCCATGCTCATCATGCATTCCTCACAGCTGTTCTGCCAGTCTCCCAGACATTTCACCTCCCTACCTCTGCAGCTCAGCAGCCCAGATCTCCCTAGCAGTGCTAAAAGAGAAACAAAGTAGCTGGCAGAAAATGAGTAAGCAAAACGAGCAGCTTTGCCATCAGGTGTAAAAAAAGTGATTAACTAATCCAACTTCTACACCTGCACAGCTTCTGAGATTTATGTTACATGAATCCCAGCACTGACTCATAATTTCAGGGGAAAAAAAACAACAACCAACAAACCCTGCATACATAGTTTCTGACCTTGTAATAAACTCAGGCTGAAATGTCTACTTTGAAAGAACCAACACACATTTTTAACCACATTGGTTTTGGGTCTTTTTTTTGTTTTTTTTTTTCATTCCAAGAACTTGGCTCTTTTGTGCTACTCATGCCCCTCCTATTGTGAGACAGACTACACCAGATGACAGTAAATAATATACTGAACACCTTACCTTGTTATGCTCTTGCCTGCTTTCTCTGCTTACCTTTCAGAGTTCATTTTAGACCTATCACAAAGATCTCACATCCAGCTGTGCCACACTAACACAATCACCTTTAATCTCCCAAGATTCCTCTTGACCCAGCTAATGATAAAAGCTATGGTGTAAGTGAGAGCAGGTATGACCTGGAGATTATCAGAACACAGTATCATCACAGGGCTACCCCTAGCTGCCTGTGGGTTGAGAGATTTCATGTGATGATAGTAGTCAAGGTAAAGAAGGGTGAGGTGCTTTAATTATACCACCATTTGGCTGTCAAATAAGGCGTTTTCCAACTATAAGGCAACTATTTTAAGACTTAAATTATGCATTTTAATGTAATGAGATATATTAAAATGGAGAAAAATAATGCAAAAAAAACCAACAGCGTATAGAACTGCAGTATGGCTACCAAACCACGAGAAACACATTTCTTTACATGTGATTAAAAACTCAGAAATTCTAGAATTATTTAGACAAAATCACATGTGCTTAATCAGCTATCTGAAATTTTGAAATGGAACAGGCATAGTAAATTACCATCTTTTTCTACTAACTGCAAAGAAGAAATTAAATTATTTAATGAAACAGGGTTCTTAAGTATTAAAACTTCCTTTTGGGACTGCAATTCCATATCAACTGTAATTACACCTGGAGAGGGGAAACCTAAACACTATTACTTCATCCGTATTGAAGTAGAAAAAATAAGGTGATAGGATAAAAAAAATCCCAAACTATCAAAATTCAAAGCAAAGAAGAAATCACAGGCATGTTGTTCTAATTTGTCAGCTCTCAGGAATGTATTTTTGAAAGGAAAAGGACCTTTTTTTTTCCAGAAGTACCAGAATTTAGTCCTCATAAATAATAAAGTGGACTAACGACTTCAACCTAGTATAGGTATTAAAAATCTCATGCTCTTAATAATTCAGTAGTTAAAAAAAAAAACCAAAAAACTGAGATGGAGCAATACAGTAATGGACTGGGGAAAATTATTTCATTATACCATATTTTATAATTTCAATTCCACACAATCCAACATCATGAATTATTGTCAGATAATAATGTATTTTATACCTCTGATGAATCAGTACTACTAAATAAGAACAAATTTCTGCAGGTCAAAATTATATTTCTTCAGACAACCAAGGTGCTAAATATGGGTTCTGTTAACAGTGATTTACCAAGGAGAAAACTCAGATAACTATATTTTAAAAACTCATTTATAGCTGACAATGAAATAATTAGTAATGTCCTCTTCCCTCCCCCACCATTCCAGGTCAGATACATTCAACCTGAATGCAGAACTAATAAAACTATGATGTAACTTTTCACCAAACCTGTTGCATCATACAAATTTAAAAGCTTCGGTGCTCAATTACAGTCAAGTTGCTGTGGAAATCATGCCAGCTGGAAACTCACCCACCTAGTCCCGAGCTAAAAGGTCTGACTGTTAACTTCCTTAGTCACCTGTGGCATGAAGTTCCCCGGGGCGAGAGACAAACAAGCACACCCGGGGGTCTGTACCACTGGAATTCCTGCCGTGCAGGTTTCACAACGTCCATTACTCTGCTGTCACCTGAAAAGTGGTCTGTCAGAAAGATGCTTCAATTTTATTTATTTTTAGCACTAATTAAAATCTGAATTACAGAATAAGGAAGTCTTCCTTCAAGAAAAGACAAGTCACTCAGACAAAAGAATTAGGTGAAAATACCTTTAGATGAGATAGGATTTTGTCCAGTGATTAATGTTTTGCCAAATGTAACTTACTTAGAATGTAGACATATAAAGAGGAAAAAAAAAAAAAGGCACAAACTCTGAAAGGTATCAATGAGCCAATTTTCTCTGAAAGAGCAAGCTTCACTATCCATAACTTGCATATTCTTGAAACCAAGAACAGTATCACTCGCAGAATTTGTTATGGCAGAGCTGGGATAAAAACCTCATAGAGATACCTAATGAATCACACACTACACTTGACCTGAAGCTGCTTCCTTTGCCTACATACTTGCCAACAAAGAACAACGTGTAGAAGTAACGTCAAAATGCAGGCAAAGTAAGTACTGTGCCACTTTAGAGATATCTACAATGAAGCAGAACCTAGCTCATAGTTCTGTTGAACTATGTGGTTCCACAGAAGGCTCAGAAAAAATAAAACCCCTACTTTTTGGGAAGGTTAATGAGTTTTGTAACTTTTTTAACCTAGAGCAACAGATTCCCTCTGTCCCCTATGTCAAACAAAATCAAGCAACAGAAGTCCCCAAAAAAAAAAAGAAAAAATCAATTAAAGAAACACACGGCATCTCCTCCTCGGCGGAGCATGGCGACACTGAACGCGGAGCTGGTTACACAGGCTGAGGCTCCCTACTTCTTGGCCGATCCAGAGGCGGCCTCGAGAGCTAGATGCCTCAAAACGCCTGAAACCCCCATTATACCTTTTCCTCCTCAACCAGCCAGCCAGTCAGCCAGCCAGCCAGCCCGCCCCCCCGGTACGCTCTTCGGGAGACTGCCCCCCAAAAACCTAGTCTCAGCGCTCTTCAACACCCAGATACCCACGCACAAAGCGTGAGCATGCGCAGAGAGCGCCAAAAGATGCTTTCGCGGCGAGCGACGCTTGCCATTGGCTGTCGGAGATTACCGAGTGCTTTCGTGCTCCTCCGACTAGACGCCGAGGGGGAACGAGAAGCTAAACGGCTCGAATACGGCGCAGTGTATTGTGGGGCGGAAGAGGAGAGTCACCGCTCTGCTGGGGCCGCCATCTTGCCTGCGTCCGGACTTGCTCCCGCGTTCGGGGCCTGCTCTTTCTCCTCACAGCGCAAAGCGGTGGCAAGTGGGAGAACGACAGGCCCGCCTGGGCGGTGCTAATGCGTGCGGAGCTTCCTCGCACTTCTCTCCGGCGCCGCTAGCGAAGGGGGCGGGGGTGGTCTGAGCGGTCATCGGCGCGGCCTCTCCTTTGCCGGGATGGGTCGGTCTCGCAGCCGGAGCTCGTCCCGCTCCAAGCACACTAAAAGCTCCAAGCACAACAAGAAGAACCGGAGCCGATCGCGATCCCGCTCCCGGGAGAAGGAGCGGGCGCGGAAGCGATCTAAGTCCCGGGAGAGCAAGCGGAACCGGCGCCGAGAGTCCCGCTCCCGGTCCCGCTCCAACACGGCCCCCTCCTCCCGCCGAGACCGGGAGCGGGAGCGCGACCGCGCCTCCTCCCCGCCCGACCGCATCGACATCTTCGGGCGCACGGTGAGCAAGCGCAGCAGCCTGGACGAGAAGCAGAAGCGGGAGGAGGAAGAGAAAAAAGCGGAGTTCGAGCGGCAGCGGAAAATGTGAGCCCCGGGTCTGGGCTGGGCACTTCGCGGGGGCGATGGTGAGGGTGCGAGGGGAAGGAGGAGGACAGGAGGTACTTCGTGCCCTGGTGGCTTTCCCTCCGTTCTTTCCTCCTCCGGATTAGGGCCGCCTGCCACTGGGGTGAAGACGTTTAGGCCCTTGCTGAGGCCTAGTCTCTGCCTTGTTTCCCGCCATCCTTCCCTTCCCTGAAGTCTTGGCTCCCTCAGGGGCGTTGAATGCGCCCGCCCCGCTCCCTCCCCGCGCCGGCTGTGCTCGATTCCCATCTGCCGCTGGTCTGCTCGGAAACTTCCTCTGCGGTGGGGGCCTCCGCACCGCGGAGGCTTTGTGCTGCACTGCCACACTGCACGCCCCTCCCTTCACTGCGTGGCGAGCTGCTTGTGCGTAGAGTGGAGGCCCCTGGTGTTGCTCTGCTAGGGATTTAAGAAATACCATGCATCGATTACTGAGGATTGGGGCATAGAAGGATGCAAGAGAGGGACTCTTTGTCAGGGACAGTAGTGGTAGGACAAGGGGCAATGGGTTTAAGCTTAAACAGGGGAGATTTAGGTTAGCTATAAAGAAGAAATTCTTTATTGTGTGAGTGATGAAGCACTGGAACCGGCTGCCAAAGGAAGTTGTGAATGCTCCATCCCTGGCAGTGTTCAAGGCCAGGTTGGATGGGGCTTTGAGCACTGTGGTCTAGTGGAAGGTGTCCCTGCCTGTGGCAGGCGGGTTGGAACTAGACGATCTTAAGGTCTTTTCCAACCATGACCATTCTGTTATTCTTGCCAAATAGGACAGTAGGATCTGGTGACTTGTTTCGTTTGAGACCTTTTCCTTTTTCAGTTTTTGTTGTGAGGAATGTGGTTATTTTTAAGGTCTAAAGAGACATAAATTCTATTTTAATGAACGTTGGATGTGAATTAAGATGTTTAGCGATATCAAATTATGAAAGAGACTTTTATGCAGCAGAGATAACGGTTTTAACAGTTGTGATAAGGTGGTACTTGTTCTTTGAGTGTTACAGTTGCTCCTTGGAGCACTGAGTGTAGAAGCAGCACGTGTTTTTATGTGTGAAGCCAAATAGTAATGTTAATTCTAAGGTGGAGCTTTGAGTTTTATTGAACGACATTGTTCTACTGAAATATTGTGGTTCAGAAGGCTTGATCACCCTGAGCTGTCACTTTCATTTCTGTTTGTCAATAATCTCCTATCCTAACTTCAGAATTTGGCAGTGATGTCATCAAAAACTTGCATAGTAACACAAACATGTGAAAATGCTGAAGGCTTGTTGAGTCATTGATACTAATTTTGTGGTTTATAATTTTATTCAGTACCTAAATTAATAAAAATATTCCATGCATATCTGCGGTGAAGAATTGGAATGCGCTTAAGAGTTTGAGAATGCAGTGTAATGCAGGTAATAGTTTTAGTATTCTGGAGCTGGTTTAGTTCATGTGTAAGCTTTCTATATGAATCAGCTTTGAAATTTAAAAAAAAAACCTGTGAAGTCTATATAGGAGGAATATGACATTTGAGTGATATTGGGAACCGGATAGTAGGTTTTTGAAGGAGAAACAATATTGGAAAAGATTGGGTATAGAATTTTGATGCTTATGGAATACAATTTATATTCCAAAAGAAAAAGTAATAACATTTAATAGAGTAGATAATTTTGTATTTGAGTAAGTCATATGTAGGAAGTACTTCCTAACTAAATTAACTAGGGGACAGTTCATATATTGAAAGTCACTTTATTAGTCTCGTGTCTATTCAAACCTTGGTACGTAGCCTTCTGCTTTTTCTTATAATGCTAGTTTTCCATAAAGGCCTTGCAAATGTGACATTTTTCCCCATCTGAAATCTGTTTAAATGTAAGCAGTGTGTTTTCTGTAGATTTCATGAAATTAGTCTTAAGAAGTAAATGGTTCATACTGAAAATGCTTTTACATTAACGGCTTATCTGTTGCTCTGGTGTCATGGCTCAGTAGGTCAGGATGATAAACTTACACCTCTATATAAAATACTGTAAGTTCATGCAATTAAAATAAGTTGGTAGAGTCTACAGAACAGATCATTGAAATGTATATCTGGTTACAGTTTTATTTTTGTTATAAAGTCAAAGCTACTATATATATTATTACATATTTATAATGTTGCAGCCTTTGAATGTGAAAAGATACATTTTGTTTAATTAAATTTGAATGGAATTACTTGAGCTGAGAAGAAAGAAACGTGTGCAGGCACAGCACTTAGTAGTACATCCATCATCAATTGCTGAGGATATTTGAAAACTTAATTCTGACATGAGTGTCAGGGGTATTTTTGTAATTATGTGGTATCATTATTCAGTTAGCTGACTTATTCTGGATTTCCCCAGTGTTAAAAATGAAGCTAAAATAAAAAAAATTAAAAACCAAACCAAACCAAAACTTCTGTGAAACAGCCTCTTGTGCTGTATCAGTACAGGATGGTGAGAGTACTTGCTGCTGAATAAATACTCATGGAGGGTTAAAGAAACCCCTTTAAAATAAAAGGATGCTTAGTATATAAAAGATGTTTAAAAATTTGTCCAAAAGGATTGTAGGCAGTGGCTCCTCAGAGGCATGCTAACAGAATGGGGTTAATGTTTGTTTGTTTTTTTTTTCCTGGATAGTGGTGGTAAAGACCATGAGATCCTGTGTTGCTTAAGTTAAAGTAAATGCTGGCCTAATGTGCTACCAAATAATTTTGTTATCTCATGAGGAATATAAGAATTGAATTTGTCTTCTGGGGCTGAGTGTCTTAAGTTGAGGGTTCCAAAACTTTTTAATGAAGGAGATAACTAGCCATTTGGTTCAGTACACTTTTTGGAAAAAAAAAAGAAAAGCCAAGCAAACCAACCACGCAAACAAAAAAACCCTAAACCAACCAACAAATCATGAACAGGGGAACTTAAGAGCCTTTTGCCTCTGTATTTCACATGTTTATCTAGATCAGTATTCCATACTTCATTATCTCCTTTTGCATATTTGCAAATTGTACACTAGGAGATGTAAAAGTTAACAAATCCTGTAACTTTTTTTTTTTTAATGAGTTGCTTTTGTGTGTCTCAAATAAGAAAATGCAAACTCAATAATGACAAGGATATTGACAGGATATTAGGATATTACAGCAGCAGTTGCTATTCTAAATCATGGATTTTCTGGTGCTGACAGGCCAGAAGATAAGTTTATAAGATTGTTCCATAGTTAACATAATTTTCAAGGTCAAAGAGAATAACCTTCTCCCCAAAGCCCATAATAATTCCAAATAAGTAGTATGCTACGACACATAGCTATACAGTACTCACTTTTGTTCGTCTATGGATATCTAATTGCCATATGGTACTAGTGATTACTGCCTGGAAGTTTTTTGTTTGCTTTTTTTTTTCCTGCCTTTGGAAATAAACCTGGCAAATGGACATAATCTTTTTGTATTCTTTTTTAATGAAAACTAGTGACAGTGATCAGGCTAAGTGATAATACTGCTGCAAATAAAAGATAAAAACAAGAAGACATTTGAACATACTACCAAAATTCAGGACATGGAAAGCTATAAGGATTGCAAGGATTTATTTAGCACTTGCTATATTTTTTTTTATAATTATGTTAGAAGCCATTATTATGCTTTATTGTGATGCTGCGATAAAGATGTTAAGGAGAGCAGAGGTATTTGAAATTTGATAAGGTAGATAATAACTAGATTACAGACACAACTTCTGATTCAAATTGTGAATTCTATTGCTTCTGTCTTAGATACTAGGGATTAGTTTGATGCTTCTGAAGTGGTTGCTTTAAGATAAGTTTTACAAGATGCTTTCTTAAAATTGAGACCATTTGAATTCCTGAAGGGTGAAGGATGGCCACAGTTGGATGAGGTCTTTTATTTTTATTTTCAACTAAAAGTTACCAGGAAGTCAAGATAAGCTGTCTCCTCAAGCTTAGTCTCCTAAAGAAATTAAGGGGTACTAAATACATTACGGTCTGAATGGGTTCCCTGGGACAGAAATACTGATTGTCTGAATATTAATTATCCTTAAATGTATGGCAAAATATTCTTTCTGCATAATCTGTGTATATAAGGTATAAAACTGTTTTAAAGCGGTTCAGGAGCGTGGTTGATGATGTGTATTTGAAAGAGTTTGTTTCAGTGCAACCATTCTTTATTCAATAAAAAGGTAATACGTTTGCATTTTGTAGTCGACAACAAGAAATTGAAGAGAAACTCATAGAAGAAGAAACTGCTCGAAGAGTGGAAGAGCTTGTGGCTAAACGTGTAGAAGAAGAGTTGGAGAAAAGGAAGGATGAGATTGAGCGAGAGGTTCTCCGCAGGGTGGAGGAGGCTAAGCGCATCATGGAAAAACAGTTGCTCGAAGAACTCGAGCGACAGCGACAAGCTGAACTTGCAGCACAAAAAGCCAGAGAGGTAACGCTCGGTCGTTTGGAAAGTAGAAACAGTCCATGGCAAAACTTTCAGTGTTGGTTTGTGCCTCCTGTTCGGTTCAGAAAGAGATGGAATACAGCAAATCTAATTCACTTCTCGTATAAACTTGCATTGCTGCGAAACTTAATTTCTAGCCTATTCAGGGGAGCTCACTGATATTAAACAGTTATTCTCCTAAAACCTGAACAAGGATACTGATTTTTAATGGAACTGACCTACATATTTCAGAATTGTTTGAAACTTTTGCCATGGCTGCAGGATTAATCAGCGGTCCTTTCATTTTTGGGGAAGGGTATTGAAAATCTGTAATTTTGTATCCTTAATTTGTTTCATTTTGTTTACCTAGACTGTAAGAGGCTTTTGCCTTCAGTCAGGCAAAAATCAGGGTCCAACAGTGAGCTGCAGTACCCGTCTTTAACAAATAGGTTTCTTATTCTTCATTTAAAATGAATGTTTTCCTTGAGCAAACACTGGACTAATTCTGGGACTTCGAGCATAAGCCATCCACGTCTTCACGAAGGATCTATGTCCAAATCATAATATCTAGTTTTAATAACTACTAACAACTCCTCTTTTTTTTTTTTTTTTTTTTTTCCTCCTCCCAGAAGTTATAAAAGAGCAGGTTGCCCTTGTCTGAAGTCAAGCTGAACATGTGACTTGGGTTTTTTTGGTTTTTAATCAGCAGCTGGAGCAGAAGCTGAAAAAGTCTTTCTGTGAGACAGTAATTTGCTACTAAAGGCTTTGATGCCTGCCTGCACCAATCATTCCAGGATCCAGAAATTTCAAGGCAAATTTTAAAATTGTAAAGGAAATTTGTGCTAAACAGAAGTCTCAAATGCCTTTTTCATTCTACCTCCTACACAGTTTATCTTAAATTAATCTTTTGATTGGCTTACAAAAGGAAAGACAGTAGCAATGAAGCTTTCCCCTTCATATGATGTGTGACTTGTCTGTCACATAATATGTTTAATTTGAAAAAAAAAAAACAACAAAAAAACAACAAACCAAACCACTGAGATACAACAAATATCAGGAACATTAAATCACACTTGTTCTGCAAATTCAAACCTTACTATCAAAGAATTTAAATTAAATTTAGATGTCTGTAGTGAGCAGTTGCTTCATGTATGTAGATTTTCGTTTGATCAGATGGATGACTACTTTTTTTTTTCCCCCCCAAGTATTTTTGCTATTGTCAATGTGATGTGATGAAGTCCCATCGGTTCTTTGTAATGCAGAATAACCCTCCATGCCTGGAGTGAAGTGTGCTAGCTAGTAGCTGGTTACTAGTCATAGTAAGAAGTTTTCATATGCTTGCTTTGTTCGTATTAACTTTTTTTTCTTACACAGACACAAACCTCTGGCTAACTTTAAATCTTCCAAATATTAAAATAATTTGGATATATATTACGTGAACTGAAACGCCTCCAAAACTTTCATGCAGTCTTCATATTTGAGTTGTATAACAGAGTTCCATAAAATTCACCAAGAAAACAATTACAAGGCTTTATTTCCTGATCTTGCCTTCCCTGGACTCCTGAATTCCAAGTTCAGACTGCAAATGACAGTTTCAGCTGTCTTAAAATTGTCAAAATATTGAATGTTAAGTCCATTCTCCCCATGAAAGAAGCCCATAGCTCCATGAAGTATGGATTACCATTTGTATTTTTCACTAACAGTAAATGTATTTTTCTTATTAATTGTTTGCCTTAGGAATGATTTACATATTTTTGTTCCTTCTTATCATAAACATCTGCATTCCTCAGCTCAGCCTTCCCTGTATGTTGTTTCTTTATAAATGGTTGAGCTGCTGATGCAGGTATTGCCAAGCTAACAGTACAAATCATTTTAAAGAGGAAGCTGGCGTGTATGGCAGCCGAGGAGCACACTCTGCAGGACACTGGACAAGACAGTAAATATTCAACTTTTAATGCTGATTAAAGGAGTATAGGTAAAGAATACGTAGGTATACTTAATTGGTGAGACAAACTATTCACTTTATTTATATTTTCTATATTACTTTTTAATTTGGTAAATACTATCCAGTTTTTGTAGTTGTCCTTGTTGATTTGTGTGATATTAAAATTCTAGTAATAAATTGTCAGGATTCTGTGATTAGGGAGGGTTTAGTTGGTTGCTGTTTGGACTGGGCGGGGTTATATAAATTGAGTGCTAGAGACCAGTATTAGTGGCTGCACAGTTTACCGTTGTGAGACAAAGTAGGTGGCTATAAAGCTGCCACTTTAAGTCAGTTCACAAAAGAATTCTGAGAAAGATTAGTGAATGTGCAGAAGTGAGTATTTTACTTTACTAACATCTTGCCCTGTCCTCCCGTTTAGGAAGAAGAGCGTGCAAAGCGTGAGGAACTAGAGCGAATACTAGAAGAGAATAATCGAAAAATTGCAGAAGCACAAGCTAAACTGGTATGTAGTTAACTGTTCTGTAGGGGAATACAGGTCCCTCTGCCTGATTTGCAACACAATTAAATAAACAAATTGACCCTTTCTGGAGTTTGTCTGTTGCTGGTTATGTCAGTAGTGTTGCTCTTCTCTTGAGCATATGAGACCAGATCCTTAGCAGTAACACTGGTTTGAAAAAATAGTTCAGGTGCTGTTAATTCAGAGGAAGATAGATGCCTTCAGAATTTAAAAAGTACTTTTTTTTTCTTACTGTATCTTACAGGGAAGGTTGAACTGAGTTTGCAAATTATGTTCTGCTTCTAAAACAGAAGTGACTACTTACGTTTTGTTGAGCAGGACAAGTACAGACTGGATTTTTGACTAGTATAGCATTGATGTACAAGTGCTGAAAGGGACTTTCAGCATAAGCTTAAGATGTCTTACATTACGAAAGTCTAGTTTATACTGGTTTCCAAGACTATTTAAGCAGGTGTCTGCCTCTTGAGAACATTCAGTATGATGTAGCTGATTCTAATCTATTAACGATAACCCCAAACTAAGGTGCTTGTAAATCCTGATGGAATTCACACCGGTTTCAATTACCCAAGTAATTACACCATTTTCAGATAAAGATGATTCTTCTAAAAATTGCTGGAGCTATGTCTGCTTTACACCTCTTTCTGTTTTACCCTTTTCCCAACCTCATATGGTGTAAATGGGACAATTAGAAAATTGAAAGTATAAACTGACAAAATGAACAAAATAAGCACCTTTAGAAGACCACTGGAAGAGCTGTAAGAACCGTAAGTCAGTGTAAGGATTGGCTTGTTAGAAATCAGGTAAAGATGGTTTTGAATTTGGAAGGGGGGGGGGGGGGTGTTACAAGTATTTTTGAGTGGGGAGACTTCTGAAGGTCTGTTACATCATTATATTGTGCTTTCATCTGACATGACGAGTGTCAGGGGAGTTTCTCCATGCATACACGGACTTCCTTAATTAAAATGTAATGTATTGTTTGCAAAGCAGTGTTGAAAAGCATTGCCTGTAAACACTCAAGATTTCAATACATTAGCTGTAGAAAGTGTTCAGTGTTTCTTCTGCATTCAAATAAGAGTTTACAAATAGTTTCATTGAAACCAACTAGGGCCATCTAGCTCAGGTAGAACTGCTTACATACCTGTGCAGGATTGGACCTGTTTGGAAGTTAATACAGACTTGTAAATTGCTTTTATGACTACAAAATATGCTGGCCTAAATTCTACAATTTTCATATATAGGCTGAAGAACAATTGAAAATTGTTGAAGAACAAAGAAAGATTCATGAGGAGAGGATGAAACTAGAACAAGAGAGACAACGTCAGCAAAAGGAAGAGCAAAAAATTATCCTGGGCAAAGGAAAGTCTAGGCCAAAACTGTCCTTCTCACTAAAAAGCCAGGATTAAATTGCAACTCTGAACTCCTAAACAAAAAAACCCAAACCAACCACCACCAACAAAAAAGGAAAAATGGAAAAAAAAAACAACCCAACAACTTTGTATGGTAGCTTCATGTTGAAGTGTGGGGTTTTTTTTTTTTTTTTTTCCCTCTCTCCATTTTTTCCTTTTTTTTTTTTTTTTTTCCTTTTGTCTTTTTTTTTTGGAGTCTGGAAAGTTAGCTTGTTCTGATAGGGGCCGTGCTCTGCAATTCTTAATTTTTTTTTAAAACTTCCATTAAGTTAAACCCTTATCAGATCATTGTTGCATTTTAGAGTGCAGTCTGTTCTATCAGTTTTGTAACTGTATTAGTGGTCTGAAGCAGATCAGGTCACTTTGAATTGTGGATGATCTGGTAAGGTTTTACTGACCTACTCAGAGTTTGACTCTGATAATTGACAGGACTTTATACTGGGTATTGCTGACTTTTAATTTTATTTTTTTTTAAGTCAGTAAATACATGAATAAATTGCCATAGTATTACTGGACATCTGTGGTTTATTGTTAAATCAGTGTCCTATGATACTGTCCCATTGTTGCGTTTGATGTTCCTGATACAGGTAAGGAAATAGTTTGTCATTTCTGCAATGAATACATAGAGGAAGTTCAGTATCGTCTCTGTTAGATTTGTTTTTATTACATTGACAGCATTCAACCAGCTTTCCCCATTGTGTAAATAAACTGATTTGCTGAATAAAGTGAAAGTCTTAAATTCATATGTTTAAGTAAATTTTTTTAGTACACATTTATAAATGGTTATAAAAGTGACAATTCACATTATTACATTCAAGACTATAGTAGTATTTTTTTTTATTTTCCTTTAAACTACTGTGGCTTCTACTTATAATGCAAAATTACACACAGTAACAAATCCCTGCAGTTGTGAATGTTTTTGATGGCTGCTGCTGTTTTCATGAATGTTGGTTTTTACTCTGACAGAGACTTATTTCAGCCATAGTATCATGTTTAAACAGCTGTTTGGCTTACTGCACTCAGACCAATACTTTGGTATCTAATCCCTTTCGGTTCACCTCATAATATAGTATATTGTATAAGTTAAGGTCATGACCATATAATGAATCTGATGGATCCTAACGGATTTAAAAATTGAAGTTTTTTCCCAAAGGACTGGACTGGCTAGAATACTTGAAGTGAAAAACGAAATGAGATTCTGTCTAAATACATTGTTTTAGCCAGAAAGCAACTGTTATTTGTATACAGATCTTGAATGTTGTCCATTTATATATACAGGTTTTATTTTGAAAAATTAAATTACAGATTGAAAACTATATATAAAATTCCCCTTTTTGTATATAATTATTCTACCAAAACCTGGATTACTATAGCTTGTCCAGTTCTAAAACTTTCTCCTGTTGGTGTACGACTTGGGTATTAACCATAAAATGAAAGTTACCAGTAGTTGCCTGAGCATTTGAATGTCACTGGACAAAGTTGGAAATAATTCCTGATATTCCCAAAGGATCTGTTTCTGTAGGTTTGGCAGATTAAATGTGTGGGAGCAAGTTGACATGCATTGCTTTGTCCAGTATGTTAAGAAAAATGTGAAGACAGTAAAATACCTACACTATTACTGTGTAATTTGTCTATATATTGTTGCAGAAGAAGGTTGAAGGTTGCTTAATACATAGAAACAAAAGCTGAAGCCAAATAAATCATGTACACGACCTGTTGGCAGGAGCAGGCTGTATTTAAAACTTAACTGATACCTGTATTTCTAAACCAGAAAACATCCCCTGTTCCCTTATGAGAAACAAGCTATTAAAAGTCAATACTCAAAACAGACCTATGCATTTTTGTTTCCTCTCATCTTCTGAAAGCAAGAAGTTCTCATACGTGCAGTTGTGGTATCAAGTATTTTCTTCTAATAGTGAATTTGCAGCTAAATAATAACATCTGTTTTTTACACTTAACATTGTGTAGGCTTAGACTTCGTTGTTCCAGTAGTGTTCCTTTAGGACTACTGTATGAACAAAATGTCTGATCAGTTTGATCACCCCTTCTGCCATTCCACACACCTTCCTACCTGCCTTTCCTTCTCTCTGCCCTCAACAAAGGAAGAGCAGCTAAAGCGGCTATGTATTTCTTTTCCCTTCCCCCCCCAAAAAAAAAAAAAAAAAAAAAGTGTTCAGTTGGTAGAAATCACTGTCTCTTGGCTTGTCCTAAAGTATACAGTATTTCTTGGGATAGGTTTTGGTAGACCTAGTGTGGGAGGATGCCACATTTTTTATTCTGGGGCTTGTCTTCTTTTCAAAACTATCATAGGGCTTCAGGGATGCTGTCTTTTTCTAGGAAAAATAGAGGTGCACACATTTTAGGAGGGGGGTAAAATGACATTTGATGATAAGGATTTGATGTTCTTGCATTCCTTTAAAACATGATACCTGGCTAATGCAAAGTAGGTTAGAACATAGGCTGACATATACATAGTGAGTATGAGCTCTGTGGGGGGGTCTACAGAAGGGTATTGGCCTACATAGACAAACCTCTCCTAGAAGTTGCATTGGGTGTTTAAGTTTGATTTCATTACAGTTTGAAGTTTCAACTTAAATTTTGGTTAGACGATTCTTGGTTTATTCTGGAGCTTTGTGTGTTGGTTTTTTTTAACTCCCTTCCCCCAGGGAGGCAGGTAGGCATTTCCTGTTATCACTTACCTTCAGCAGTATTCATTTACCTTCTATGATAAGAGATCTTAGTTTTCCCAATGCCTGTTCATAAATGCCCTGGAGCATTATTTTAATACTGAACAATGCATCTCTCCAGCAGAGGTGGGAGAGAGCAGGAGGCCTTTACAGCAGTGTCCTAACAGTGTGCTGTTTGGAGATTTGTTAAACTGCCCCTTAAACTTCCCATGTTCATTATCATCATTTTTCCGAGCACAAGTAGAAAGCTGACTGCAGTGAGATACGTTGGAGAGCTGGTGTCCTTGAAGCTTAGCAAAGCAGACAATTAGGTTGGCAAGATGTCTAAGCTGCCAAGCAACTGTGTGCCTGTGTATAGACAGATATGTCAGTATTATCTTACTGAAGTATCAATACTTCATCTACTTCATATCTTGTCTTGAAAAAGAAGGATCTGTCTTCATTGTCGCTCCTTTTCTTTGAAGCTTTCTGTCACCTCATACACTTCACGTTGCTGACTTGAAGATTGTAAACCCCTCTTTCTGATGCTATAGTCATTTGGACTTTTTTTGTGCCATTTTTTGCACGTACACCTAATATGAAGGTGCTGGCTGTGATTCACTTTGAACTGCATGAAGCATCTCTTTAAACATTTTCAGAGTATTTGGGGGATGTGTGGTCCTTCTGGCAAGCAGGAGGAAAATTATTAGCTCAGTTATTGCAGGGTCTCAGTGCAAGTTCAGGTGGAATTCATGCTGATAAAAAACACTTCAGTTTGCATTACAGAGGTGATTTTTTTCTGAAGAGAACAGTAGAGCTGCCTGTGTGCCTAAGGCTCATTCCAAGGCAGGAGGATATGGTCGAAGTGCCTGGGCTGGTACAGTTTTGGGCCAACAGGCTGGTCCAGTTGGAGCTGAACCATGACTTTCATGCACCTCTGTTCCATTTCTGTGCTAGTACTACTGAACACATGCACGTTGGGGTTATCCCCATTTTCCCATCCTGCTGTTTTGTTTGCCAGCTGGGGAGTGCTAAAGCTCTGTTGACATTTCTATGCTGAGCAACCTAATGCTTCCCATTGTCTTTACTGGACAGATGAACTAAGGGTTAGGCTGGCCCAGTGGTCAGCTCTGCTCAAGTGTATGTAAACCTCTACAAAAAGACAGTCATGCAGCTTAAGTTTGATCCCTGGTCTGGTTTTTCACCCATGTTATCACAGACCACAAAATAATGCAGGGATTTTTGTTTTCACAGAGAGATACTTAAAATCAGTATAAAAATAAGTCAAATGGAGAATTAAAATGCATACTTAGGATGTACTTAACTTCTTGCCTCATTTTATTACAAGGCTGCTTGAATTCTTTAGCTGTGTTCTCATTTTCTAAGAAGCTATGGTTAACCAAAATTTCGGTTATAAAACAGACATGGAGGAGACAAATTAACATCTAGACATACACTCTACCATAAAGTGCAGAAAATGCAGTTAGGGTGTGAATGATATTTTAGGAGCTGTTTCAAGTACCCAGCACACTTGGCCTTTTGCACAAACAATAAACAACCCATTTAAATCAGTAAGTGTCAATCACTTGTCTTTATTAAAAGTAGTAGGAATTACACCTACTGAGTTATTCTTGACTTTCAAAACTGCTAAATTTTCGAGTAATAATGAAACTTTTCTACTTAATGAAAGATTTCATGTCCCATGTATTCTAATCGCCGATGTTCAGACTGATGTTTAAGAGAGTCAGGTTGCGGGCCCAATCCTGATCCCATTCAGATTAGCTGCCCTTTTTGTTACAGATTTTATAGGCTTGGAGCCAATATTTATGCAATTATTGCCCATGTCACTGTCGAAAAGAAGCTGAAAGGGGTTGATTATTGAGCTATAAACCGGATTTTTGCTGTCAGGCTGGCTGAGGTACAGGAAATCAAGGTTTGAGCAGTGCAAATACCAGAGTGCTGGTTTTCCCTGCAGGCAGAGGGAAAAGCAGGTCTCACCTGCTCGCTGGCCCGCTCACCCATCCATCTGTCCGTCCGTCCGTCCGTCCGTCCGTCCGTCCGTCCGTCTGTTGGAAGCCGAGCACAGGGGGCCGCGGCGCCGGTCCCACGGCGGCAGCAGGATTTCCTCCCCCCGAAGCCTGTCCCCTGCGCGTTTGTCTGCCAGGAAATCGTGTTCCCCGCGAAACCCGAAATACCTGCCGGGACCTCCTCCTGAGATAGCCCCCGAGAAGCCGCGGCTGAAGGCCACTGCTAACTTCCTAACATGTGTGAGCTTGTTCTGCTTCTAACCCTCCGGCCTCAACACGTATTCTCACGTTTCCTCCGTGTCCGAGGCGATTCTTGCTGCTCCTCGGAGGCGAGACGGTAAAGTCGGAGGTCAATGCAGCGGGCGGTGTGCGGAGGGGGATGGACACAGGGAGGGAGCGCGGCCACACCGCGGCTGCTGCAGCAGCCCCTCTGCTGCTCCCGTCCGCGGGTCCGAAGGGACCCGCAAGTCACCCTGCGGCGCCGAAAGCGCTCCTCGCCCTGACCCTCAGCCGCGGGGATCGGCCTCTCCTGCGAAAGGAGTGACCTGTGGGGAGCAGCCACCGAGCCCGTATTTCTTTGGATGTCTTTAACTTTTGTTGCTTGGGTTATCTCAGAGATAAGTTCAAGTTTTTATCTAGGTTCTTAGTTAAAAGGATTTTATTAACGCTTACCTTTATGCGCCTACAGCGCGCACAAAAGGGATGCTGAGTAGAGTAAACCAGCTGTATTTATGTAAAATAATTAGCCGCTGGACAATAGAAGTCGAGCGATATATTTAGCTACATGAGGATATTTTCAGACAATACCAGGGCTCTTTATTTCCTCTGGTTTACTTAAAACAAGGATACGGAGAGTTAGAGGTCACAGTTTACTCACAGCTTTTGCAAAACACAGCTTGTAACCTTTTGCTTCAAAACAAACAGAAGCAGGGCTTCACAAAACTGAGGTAAAGCTATTTTACACGTCTCTGTTCATAGAAGAGTTTATCAGGCTCTGTGTTTACAGTGGCTCACGACTGGATACAGACCACACATTTGTTCAAAAGTTTAGTAATTAAGTACTTTCCTCCCCTCGCCGGCGAAGCTCTCCTTTGATGCCCCTCGATGTGCATAGATACCCAGTCTCTGTTTCCCACTTGAGCGCTAAGTTTCCGTCCTGGGAATCGGATCCTTTTCCACCAAATTGCGCCCCCGGATCTGCAATTCCTTGCTCACTGCAAATTAAATTTAATTAAGCAGTTTGCTTAAAACGCATTCGATATTTTGTGTGAAAAGCAAACTGATTTCCTTGTTTCTTTGAGTGGTAGATTTCATTAAGAAATCTACCCAACACAATTCGAGCAAAATCTATGGGGCATCGAGCGCGCCTCTGCTCCCCTTCCCCGTCTCTTGCGAGGGAAAGGAGTGGTCTCTGCCAGGCAGGACAGCGAAGGCTGGAGCGCCAGTTGAGTTTAAACTGGGGGAGGGGGGCGAAGATTTCCTTCCAAATTGACCAGGGAAATAAATGACAATGCCAGTCGTTTACCTTCTAAGGGCTTCTTCACCTTGGTCTAAAAGCCGGAGGAGCTCCACCGCTAACCCGATTTAAAAAAAAAAAATAAATAAAAGCCCGTATTTCTCCGGGAATAAAATTGTGAGAAATTGGTTCCTTATTACGGTCCTTTGTAGCGTGTTCTTACCTAAAAGGTAGGGAAATGACAGAAAAAGAGCGCTGTGATTTCCTGCGCTTTAACTTTCAATCCTTTTCTGCAGATACTATTTTGGCACGAAATCCCTGCTAGAAGAAATTCGGCAACCCCCTGCATTTCACGGGACTGACTTTGACACGGTACAACCGGTGCTCAGCCACCGCGCAGCTCCTGGCGCGAACCACCACCAGGGCAGCGGCATCGGCGCCTCGTTTGTCCTTCGCCGCCGTCTCCTCTCTCTTTTTCGGGGATGGGGGTTATACACGACCGCAAAGGCTGCGGGCAAAGCAGGAGGCGAAGGAGCAGCGGAGGGGCAGACACGGACGAGTGTGGTCCGGTCCCTCCGCTGACGGAGGCCTGGCCGCTAGTGGGTGCTGTGTCCCCGTGGAAGCGCGGTGGAACGGCGGGCGCGCACCCGTGCCGGGGCGGGGGGGGTGGGCCGCGGCTTCGTCGGTGCCCTCCGCACTGCGAAGTGGCCGAAGGGCGTCTCCGGAGCCGCATTGCCGGCCCTGTCCGCAGATAGATCCCTCTTGGCCAGGAATTAATAGCAAAGTGAAATAAAAGGCCGAGCTGCCAGCGAGGTACGTGGAGTCTGAAAACAACCGGATCCGAAAAAAAAAGTCAACCCCCGTATTATGGACGGGAAAATGCGCTGAATGATCGCCGGAGGAAGGCGAGGGAGCCCGCAGCCGCCCTCAGCGCCCTTGATTATCCCGCATCCCTTTGACGGGCTCCGCGTGTCCCGCTCCCCTCATTTCTTGGCTGATTGTCCCGCAACCAGATAAAACTTCGCTCACTCAGAGGCCCCGTGGTAAGGGCCTGTCGGCACCGAGCGTGGGAAAGCCCCCCGCTCCTCCGGCAACCGCAGAAAGTTGCGCGGGGAGTTCCGCACCAGCGGAGACCCGGCCCTTCCCCGCGGAGGTGTCTTCCTCCACGGAGCGCAGTCAGCAGTGCTATCCCGGGGGTGCGGGAGCGCCGCGGCCCCCGCTGTTTAAACAGCAGTGTACTTGAAAAACGTCAATTTTTTACGTTTGAAAAAAAAAACAAAAAAACAGAAAAAAAAGACTTTTGGGGGATTTATGTCTTTTCATTTTTATTTTTTCTCCCAGCGTGGGCCAGTCGCGCCTCCTGCACAGCCCCGGCGTGACTAAGACTGAGTGGGCTCTCCCCTCGCTTCGGCTGCGGCCCGCAGCACGACAGAGCCGGCAGCCGATGGGTGTTACCTGCCAGCCCCGCTCGACTCGGCTCGGCCCAGCTCGGCTCGACGGGGTTGGGCTCGGCCCTCTGTGGCCCCGCCCGCCGCGGCGGCGGTAAATGACACACGCGGCGCCCAACCAGCGTGGCGGCCCGGCGGCGGCCCTATGAGCGGCGGCGGCGGGGCGGCGGGGCCGCGCTTATATGGGTACGGCGGCGCGCTGCTGCCGGCTGCGCTCCTCCGCCGGGGACTCGCTGGGGCGGCAGTAGTAGAGGAGCAGCGGTATCACGGTTGGCGGCGCCGCGGCGGGAACGGCTGTGGTTGGCGCCGGTCCTCCTCCCTTCCCCGCGCTACGCAAGTCCCACGCCCGGCTTTCCTTGTCCTGCCGCCGGGGCGCGCACTGCGGATCGCGCAGCGGGAGAGAGGGACGTTCTGACGCTGCGGACCCCCCTTTTCATTTCTTTTTACTTCTAAAAATACTCGTATTTTCGCCACACTCCTTCTGTCCCCGCTCCTCTCCGGGGGCTTTGCCAACGACAAGGACAGCAGTGCCCCCCTAGGAAAGCCGGAGCCCTGCGGATGCGTCTCCCTAGGACCGGTGGAGCTGACTCGGAGTGGATTTATTGACTCGCGGTTGCTTCCGAGCTCCCTGAAACAGCCCGGGCTGGTGCCTGCGCGGATTGCAAACTGCAGGGAGCACTGAGAGGCGCACAGGGGGAGCCTCCTGCCGAGGCCGGGTCCCTCTCCACCAAACCTTTTATTTTACGTTTATTTTAGCTGTTTGGTTTTCTTTTTTTTCCTCCTTTTCACGCCAGCATTAGACGCTGAATGTGTATGGCGCACTGGATCCAAATGGGAGTTGGCAGTTTGAGTGGCATTTTCCAAGGCAGCCGGGAGACCCCCATTAAGAGGAAGGACTGAGCGTTTGCATTATTTTTGTTGTTACTTATGTTGTTACTTCGGAAGTAGCTTGGATCTTACCTCGTAGAATTCCCTACATGCGAGTGGCATACATGACTCAGTAGATCTGCCTGCAGCTCTCACCAAGTGCATCGACGACCCTTCGCGTGTGGTTTTTATTTTTCTCACTAGTAGTAGTAGTATTTCTTCGCGCTCCACACCCCCGGCCGCTGGGATACCGGTGTGTCCCCCCTGCTATTGCCGTCAGGTGCGGGGGAGTTGGCGAGGCTGCGGGAGGGACTCGTCGCCGCCGCGATCATGGCAGCGCGGAGACGAGACGCCTCCGCCTGGAAGTGCTGTTGGGGAGTCGCGATGGTTTTATGCAGAACTGCGCTGGCGAGGTCCATCGTTTTAGACCCCATTTATTGGAATTCCTCCAACCCCAAGTAAGTTTCCAGCCCGTACCCGCCTCCCCTCTGGGGTCGGCGATGCCCTCCGCGGCGGTGGGACGGGAAAGGAGGGGGGACGGGGACGGAGCCGCGGGGACGGGGCGGGGAAAGCCGCGAGAGGCGGCTGCCGGGGTCTCCAGGCTGGGCTAGCAGCAGCATCTGGGCCTCTCCGGTGCGCGGGGCCCGTGTCGCGGCGGAGCTGCCCCGCAGCCCCTCGCCCCGACGGGAAGGAGGGCCCCAGGAGGAGGAGGCAGGATGGGGCGGCGGAGGGGGATCGGGAGCCGGACGGCAGCGGGAGGCTGAAACCTGCGTGCGGTGTGTGGGTTGCGCGCTCCGCCCCCGCGGAACCGCTGCCTCGGGGTCGGAGCTGCGGTGGGGGCCGGCGGAGCCGTGCCTCGCTGGGCTGCCAGGGAAGGGTGATACTCTTAACTTCTCCGTCTGCAGATGCAAATTCATCCCATTGACTCCAGCGAAGTTACATCTGCTTATAACAGGGCTAAATTTGGTTGTGGAGTTGATGGTATCAAGGCACATGTCAGTGAGTAATGAACTAAGCATTATCCATCACACAACCATTTAGTGTCATTCTTCATTAACAAACCTAGGCAAAAAAGTTTGTGTATTCCCAGGGCTTCGCTATCAAAGCACACCCTTAAAACAGAAGCATATCCTTTAAAAAAAAAGTTCTTAAACATACAAAATTATTGCTACTGGGAAGAGGAACTTTTTGGGAAGTGGGCTCTTTCTAACTGAAGTAGTGATGAAAAACTAATTTCACTTTTTTCTCCTCTTTTATTTTTGAAAAGTGCATAATAAAAGTTGGCTTTGTTAGTTGTGAAATCGTTTGAACTTTAGTCACAAAACTCGAGTTTAGAAAACAAAAATCACTATAGGAAAAAATATTTCACAATGAGTCTGGGGAATTTTACACCAGAAATACGTTAAGATAATTTCTTGTAATTCGTGTCTTCAGTTACATTTATTTAAAAGAAAACCATAGGCATTGTGTTAATTGAATGTAGAATGTCCCATTAAATCCAGTAAGTACACGTTTTGTTTTCCCGGGAGAGTTTTTGGAGGAAATACCAGGTGGTGATGAGACAAGAACGAATTGAGTATTCCCTGAATCGGGGATTATTAATTCTGTGTAGGTGGCAGGATCTGCAGGAGTTTAGTGAAGATTTCAAAGTTTGAATTAGAAGTAACATCTCAAGTTTGTAGTCTTGTTTTACAGCCATCATTACCTACCATTGTTCCCATGGAAGGAAAAACTTGCTGCAGATTTCTGCTGGCATTTTTCGATAATGGATGTATTTGCTGTGTCTCTATACGGTTTCTTTACTGAAAAGTTTTTCTGTTCCTAGAAAAAAAAAAATAAAAATGCTGTGGACTTTTCAGTTAACTTTTCATTCCTAATTCTGTGCGACATGATCATTTTATATATGCACGAGGTGGGAAGCCGAAGTTTAGCTCCAGACTCTGGCTCTGCACTTATATGATGCTACACAGCTAAGCCTTTCTTTGGCTTAAGAAAGGTACGACATATCTAAGAATAAAGGGATCTGGCCGGTGATAAAGCGGGCTGTATAATGCTGTTTGAGTTCTCCAAAGTCAAAGGCTGCAACCCGGGATTGCATTGCATTAGAGGGCCTACTGTGCCTAGTGGAAAACAGGCTGAGCTCAGCCTGGGAGGAACGGGGAAGGCTTTTGTATTCCGGCCCTTGATGGGTTTATGCCTACAGAGGTCACTCTTCCAATGCAGAAGAGCCCGAGCCCGCTGCTGCTTTCTCGCCTCAGCCAACTCCAACCTGCTTTCCTTTTTTTATTTTATTTTTTTTTTTAAGCTTACCTTGGTGGTTTTTTATTAGCCATCAGAGAAATGAAAGTATCCCAGCAGCTGAATTCAGCCCATCTTATGGAGCCCGGGGATATGCTTCCTTTATCAAATACAAATTGTGCTCCATTTGGCTAATTCTAAACTATTTGATTTAAAAAAAAAAAAGTTTGAATGTTGCTAATGGTAGATCTAATGATAATATCTAATTACTTTTTCAACTTAAATACATGCACGCTTAAAAATAGGTTGTGTTGCTGATGTAATTGGGTTTTCTTGAGTGATTCATTGAGGCTTAATCACCACAGTGAAGAAGTACACTATTAAAATTAGTCTTTTCAATTGCTGGGGGTAGTGATTTATAGGCCACTTGGAGGCCCGTCGTTTGGGGAAGCTTAGAAATACATTGCTGATACTGCTGCCGGTGAGACAGCTCCACTTCTCAGAGCAGGATTTCTTACTAATTCTTGTCACAATTGTTTGCCTGAAGGATAGGGAATAATTTCTCCTTAGATGAGGTTGTCCTCACTCTGGATTCAGGCTGAATGTTAGCCTGAGAAGCAAGCTGCTGAAGGGATTTTGGCATAGCATAATAATAAAGCTCCTTTCTAGGTTTGAAATAATAACTATCTTTGGTGCTGGTTAATTTATTCAGGGAAGCTGTGCATTTAACTCTATTGAAAGCCTCAGCACATAAATCTGCTGAACAGGTAGGCAATTAAATGCTGGGAGAAGTTGTTAGGTTAATATAAAGTATGAAATAATAAATTTCAGGTTAAGGTGAATGTATAAACTGAATTGGTTTTGCACTGAAGTCTAGAGGTTATAATTTCTGGCAGGTGGCTAGATGGAGAGCACACAGTCACTATTCAAACACAAAGCTCCTTTTCTTGTTGCCCCCTCTCTCCCTTTTTAGGGATCTGCTTTTATTGTCTTGATACTGCAAGATGTGACACATGAAATAATTACACCTGTGAACTTTATTGCTTGGGAGATTAAGCATCGTTGCAGATGGTTCTGGTAGACTTTATGGACTTACCATTTGAAGAACCTTAGATCTCACGATCTTGAAAACAACACAGAGAAAAATTACTCTGTGGACCTAACTCCTGTTGACACTTTTTAATGGGGGACTTTCTGCCTGTGCTGTTTCTGCCAAGACAAACAATGTATATAGATAGCATGGATTACCTCAGTTTCACCTCACAAGGGCTCAGGCACGGGCTCAGGCACAGCCTCTGACACACAGGACAGCACATGATGTTACAAGCCTCCTTTTATGCAAAAGGTAGAGACATCTCATTCAAAATAACATTCCTGAAGTGTGGCGGTTTCCCTGGGTGCTACAGGCCCGTGAGCAAAGCAGTTCATTGTCCTTAGTGGCATGTGGAAGGTAATCCTCACAAGTGGTGCCTTTGACACTGATGAAGTTAGATGATATAGCTGTTTTTCTCTCTCTCTGATAACCAGTTATAGATGGGATATTTCACAGCCTGCTCTGAATGAATGCTAACATATCAGAAACTGATAAACTACAACTGATGACCCTGTTAGATGTTCTATTCAGTAGCATATAGACTAGTCTGCTTCTCATTGTATCTGAAATTATTAGTATTGTAGGTAAACAAATGCATATTCGCTACTGATTGAATAGCCCCTTGAACTATGCTCTGCAGTTTGCATTTGGGTTAATCTTGTCGGTTTTAATACACAGGGGGGAAAAAAAGGAGAAAGCACCAGGGGTGGAATTGTTAGTGCTTTCACATCCACATTCCTCACATTTTGTCAGGATGATAAACTGTAGGTAATGGACAGCCGTTGTTTCACAGGACAGGCGAGCCAACCGGAGCACAAAGAACTTGCTAAAGCGATAGCTCACAACATGTTTGGGAGCCTCTCACTGAGACAAGAATTTATTTGGAAGTCCTGTGTTATGGGACCACACTTTCTAACCTCAGCAATTACAGCTTCAAGCTGAAGAATCAGGAGTGGAAGGGTAAAATGATTTAAACACATGCTCCTAAATTGTACCCAAAACGTAGCTGTTGACACTTGGCATGCTAACACAAGGAGCAAGTGGTGGCTTCCAGTCCATTTGATATCTCTGGCATTCATAGCCAGGTCTCCGAAGCACAAGTGAATTAGCAACATGAATTCAGAAGAAACTGAAGGCCAAATTCTTCAGCTGGTTATTTGCCCCAGCCTTTTAATATGTGGAGTATAAGTGCTATATTATTTATAGTAATTATCTTAAAGTGTGTTATCTGTAAGCTGTGCTACGTTATTTCACTTTGTTTAATGAAGTAATTGCCTTTAGAAAGGCAGTGACTAAAAGTCAAGCTAAAATCACTGAAGTTCTCCCTCTTCCCACACACAGGAATGCCTCCCTCCTTTTCTTTTTAATCTTCTCTTCCCTGTTTTATTGTAAGGAGATCACATTGCTTTAGATGTGACACTCAGCATCGTCTCAAATTCAGCCAAGGACCTGAGGTGACTGCTGTGACATGCCAGCACGGACAGACCTGTCTACCCTGTGCAGCAGCCAGGACCTGGGTTGTGTTCTGGGAGCTTTTTCTTCTCTTTTTTTGGAGGACTTGGTCTTTATGTGTCGTGCAAACCTGCAGTACTTGAAACTGCTTGTTGCAAATGAGAAGAAAGTGTTCTTCTGAGGAAAAGATAGTGATTAAAATGTTATTCATGTGTGCCTAATGTCTGCCTGCCTTGGCTGCTGACATAAAGAAACCTGTTTTTCTGGTCCATTTATCATACATCTACATGGATTTGGTTATGAGCTCATTCTTTGTGAGGAGTTGTGGAAACTTAAATAGGAATGTTAAACTGCTTCAAATATTTTGATTAAAATATGCAGTGCCATAGAACATAGACTTTTAACCAGACCACCGCTGTCTTGAGCAAGGAGAGGTTTTTCGGGGGGTGGAGAGGGAGCAGGAAGGGAGAAGAGTTTGGGGGGGGGGGGGGAGTTTCATGAAAAGCAGAGGCAGGGAGGATCGCAAATGGACAGTGTTAGAAGAGCTTGGAAAAACTCCTGTGGCTTCATTGTCTCCTTAAAGCCAGAGAACACAAAGACAAACGCAGTTCAGTCTTTCTCCCATGATGGAAAATGTAAACCGTTGACACAGCTCCCATGTTTAACTTGTTTAATTCTCATTTTAAATTCAGTACTATACCGGCCGTGTGAACTCTGAAGATTTCTTTAGTAATCCATTTTGTAGTTCCGAATCAAAAACAAAGTGAAAAGGTCTGACACAATTTGCTTTTATTTTTAGGCAAATCAACCCTGGTCATAGTTAATAAGGGGATTACAACCCAGACTAGGTCTTTACAGATGTAATGTAAATCAAGGGCAGAGTATAAAGAAACTGATCCCTTTTGATTGAAGTATGGTAAAAAGGCATAGAGAAACTAGCAGCAGTAATCTGATTGTATGGCAATAAAACCACCATTTTCTGTCTTTCAGATAAAAATAATGTGGTAAATCCATGCAGTTCATAAGATGTAAAGGCAGATAAAGGGTGATGCCATGGCAACATATAGATTAGCTTGATGTTAGAAATGACACGTCTCTGAAAGGGGTGTTATAAACTAAGGACCTTGCTCCGGGCTGTAAGGTATTATGTGAGAACCGCGCAAAACTTGGGGGCCGGGATTAAGAAGTATGAAAGGCCTACTTGTGGCTTGGGATGGTTAAAGCAGCAAAGAAAAGCTGCTCAGTTCTTGCTCATTGGTGGTGTATAATATGGTAAAGATAGATTTCATTTACTGCTTTCTGCCGAGGTGGGGGCCGATTAAAACTTGAGATGGCTGCAGTTGTTGGGTGGGGAAGATTTTCCTTTTTAACTCCTGCCCTAGCAGCAGCCCTTCGGAAGAATTAGCTGCGCTTGGGGTTTGTTGCCTTAATCTATTTGGGCTTGGGGCAGGAGCATGCTGGCAAGGAACAGAAAGCTGAGGGGATAGGTAGGACTGGGGTTATCTGGAAGGAAAACACAGAGCTTTTGATTTCAGCTGTGTTTCAGGCTGTGGTCTGCGTCTCACACTCCATGGGAGCAGCCAAAGATAAACACACTGCATTGTCTGTGCCTTGGACAGGTGATACTTCAGCATCTCTTGTGTTTCCCATCCTGAAAAAAATATAAAGGGAAAAGAACCCCCACAAGCAAACCAGCATCCATTCCTGTTTACCAATAAAGCTGCAGATAACAAAATTGATTTGGCTTAGTCTCGAGGTGGTTATTTATTTCCGAAAGGCAGGCTGAAATCTAGAAATGAAGGAGATAAGCATCTGCCTACTCCCCCATCCCCAGCTGAAAATCATTGGGATGAGTTTGCTGTTTGCCCCTCGAATTCAGCCAGCAGACAATTTAGCCTTTGTTTCGTCATTTATTTTAAGCGATCTGCAGCTGTAAAGGTAGTAAAACACCACTCTTAGTGCATCGACTTGGGTTATTTTCCTTACCTTTTCTCTTACAGAGCTTTCTAACAGTTAAGACTTGCTTTTTTACCCAACTGACAACCGTAACCACCCACAACTTAAAGTCAGCATTACATTGCAAATCAGGGGCACGATTCAAATGAGGAATATTTACTTTATTGCCTGCTCATTTGTCTGCTGGGGGGGGGGGGGGGGGGGAAGCACTCTGCATTTGTTAGGCAGAGTCTAGACATAAGTGGAAAAAACACTGAAGCCTACAATAACAGTTGTGTCTTCCTTTACTGGGAATGAGCTTGGGATGAGCTCGGCAAAATGGAATTCATGCTGTTCGTTTGGCAGTGATTGGGACACTGTTAAAATTTCTGGTCGGTTGATTCTTTTTTTTTTTTTTTTTTTTTTTTTTGGTGTGGATTTTTTAATATATATAAATATATATGTATATATATATAAAGATGTTAATTACATGCTTGAATTTTATCATTCTTATTCTACCCCATAGTAAGCTGAAAGCTTCACAATTCTGAGAAGGAAACTCCAAGACCAAAACTGTCAAGCTGCTGATGCTGATGGGATTTAACAGATGAAAAATAAACAAGTGCATATAGGGAACTGAGCAGATTGTCAGAGTATACGTGGCCTGAAGTGCTCAGATAGGTTTCCTCTCCTGCAGCTTAACCTTCACAAATGTATATCAAAAGATCCAATTCATTTGCTGAAATTCTCCAAAGCGCGGGGGCACCCTCATCTAATTTACAGGCCGGTCACATCCAAGCACCTTGCATTCTGCATTTGACAATGATTGTTAATGGGCCATTCAACTAAAGTATTTGCTTGTTAACAGGGAACAGAGCATGATAAATGTCCAGCAAGCTTGCGGCCTCCTTCAGCTTTTCAAATGCAGACTGGTGCATATTTATGGCAGGCAAATGACAAAGGGAGAAGCTGAATTGCTCTGGCCTTGTGCTTTCTGCTCGAACAAGGGTTAAAGTAATTAAAGAAATAATGCAAAAACCCATGTCCTTTGTTTGCCCACCATTATCCAACATTTAGCTTTCGAACCTGCCTGTCATGTCACATTTCGGGAACGTTCGCGAGGAGGCTCGGTAGGTTTGGTGAGGCAAGGGAAAGAGCCGGTGGTTCTTTTTTGACTACCCCTCCCAGCAGGCGCCCCTCTGTCTCTCCGAAGTACTGCTCCCCGACCTACATCAGCCCAAAGTTGTGCTTAGAACACAGGGAGTTTGCACTTCTGTTCCCTAACTGGGGGAACACTCCCCCCAAAACCACCCAACCACAAACACCAAACAGTGGAGAGGCTTTGGGAAAACAAGCACATCGCACTCCAGCCAGCTTCTGGAAGCCAAGTATGGAAACAACATGGCAGAACAAAAAGCAGTTTTGCAGGTGCTCCTCCTCCCTCCCCAAGGTCAGGGAGATCTAAAAACCTGAAACTATGAGGATACACACAGGAATTCCCTGAACTCGAAGTGTCTTCAGTGTCAGTTTCAATTATTTTTTTGTGCTTAGAAATTCAATTGTTTGGTCTTAGCCAGATTTTCAGAAGTCTTCTAACAGCCTTCAGTGCAGAATTACAACAGGTAATTCTAAATTCCGTGTTTGAAAATGGCACTTACTATTTTGTATTTCTAGTTGTGAGTAGATAAATGTGTTCAGGGCTTCTGTCTAGCTGCTGTTCAACTCCCATGAAAATACCTCCAGTGATTTCGTTATTACATTAGCCCTCAAGGGGTTTACATTATAAATGTTTTTTTCATTGTAGGCAAAATTTACATTTTCTTATAATAAGCAAAATTTATCATCATTCAAGAAAGAGAACATCCAAATTATTTTTCTTTTCTTTTTTTTTTTTTTTTTTCCCCCCCCCGTTGTTAACTGTGCAGAGAACTTTCCTTTGATGTGATTATATACATTGTCAAAAGACAGCAAATAAGGGCAGGACCTCTATCTTTTTTGGCAGTCCTGGCCAGCCAGCACCCAGTGTTTATTGCAGTATCAGCATGGTAATTATAATGCAGCTGATTTAAACTTTGATGTAATAGTCTATGCTTTTTTTCTGGTTTTAAATGTAGATTCCAAGCCAGAAAATATAAAGGCTGGTAGAGGATTATGTTGCTAGGTGAAACATTCCCGATGTATGGCATATGTATAAGATGGTGTTCTTTTTAAATGTCTCATGGTTGATGGCTGAAATAGGATTTACAAAACTTTACATAGTAGGATTCAGATCTGTGTACGCTTTAAAACATAATCAGGTTTTACACATGTCAACAGAAAATGAGAAATTCTATGCTTTGTCTTCCACAGATAGGTTTGATGGTGGAATGATACCTTAGCCTGAAAAATCTGTGATGCTGCAAACTACTTCTCACCATTTTGTTAGTTTTTGTTTGAAAAGTGCATTCGCCTAGGTACCCAAAGCAAAGAACAGCAGTGGGAAAGGTGAACAATGCACTATAAAGGACAGTGCATGTTAAACCCAATAAGAGAAGTCTAAAATTTATTATTACTGTTGTTATTATTAGTTAGAGCCCAGTCACAGTTGAATGCTGTTTTATTTTGGATTGGGAGTTCTGCCAGACTCCAGCCTGTCAAAGCTAAGAAGGCTCAAATCAAATCCAGGCCTATTTCTGCAGCATACAGGAATCCTGGCTCCTTGCCTGTGGATTCATTCAGGAAGACCCATCTGGCTTTTGATGTTCTGCAAGTTTGAAGCAGTTTGTTTAAGGAACCTATGCAGTGAGTGCTGGTGAAAGCACACATAACTGCACTTCTGACTCTTCAACTGGTGCATGGTTTCACATTTTCGTTTTTGTGCTGGTGCTTGCCATCTGCTTACCTACTGCCTGAGCAGCAGTTGGTTTCTATACCTGCCTGGGTAAAAGTGTAAATTTGGAGTTGGAACATCTTGGCTCCTTTCGAGGAGTTGCAGTCCCATAGCATTCACTGCCCATACTTCATTTGCTTTCTTCATGTTTAATTAATTTCAGTTTAGTTCAGAAGCAGTCTAGCTTAATCACTGCGTGACATTTGACCTTTAGGTTTTTGGCGGGTTTCTTTTTCCAAGGTATTTCCAAGCAATATATATTAATTGAACAGGAAGGTTATGTTGGCAGACGGGATTACTAGTCTGTGTGATAAATATTTTAGAAGATACATTTTTTAGTGGTAATTGTTCCTTCTATCAAACAGTTTTTAGGCACTTTCTGAAGAAAAAGCTGAATAATCTTAATCCATTTATTGCTTATTGTGGCCTTTTCCATTCCGTGGATCTATGTGTGACAACACGGCAAACAAGACTGCACTATGCTCCTAAGGCCTGACTCAGGAAACTGTCCTTATTCAGAAAAATTCATGTTGAGCATGTGCTGAATGCTGAATATTTTTGCTGAAGTGGAACGAATTTAAGCATGAGCTGTCTTGAACCAAGGCCAGAGTGAAAAGGCTTTTGGGGGTTGGACAAATACAGATCTCTCTGAAGCTTCATTATGTATTTTTTTATATATTTATATATAAAAGAGAATTCTGTCAGAAGCTACAGCCGTGTCTGCATTTTTAAAGTCTTAATTTTCACGTAACTCGCCAGTAGCTTATTTTCACGTAACTTGCCAGTAGCCAGTGTATCCATTCCAGTGGTGATCCCTTGCATTGGCTGGGACAGCTCAAGCATGTCCTGAAGGTCTGACTGCACCAGTAGCTCTGCTGGAACTGAGTTTTCTGTGCTTTTGCTTGTAGTTCAGTGTGATGTCAACAGCACATTTCCACTGGTGACCAACAGCTGAGAGTGACCCGGCTGTTCCCAAGAGACCAGGTTACCCTTCTGAGAGACAACTCAGTTTGCAGCAGGTGCACAGGCTGAACCTCCTTACAGTAGCCCGAACAAAATGCCAGTATCTCACAGGCACTGGGCAGCAGGTTAAAATGGAGTGTCTGGATCTCCAGTGTGGTAAAATTGTGTGGCTGGAGCTCCAGCTGTTCGCAGCCATCTGCTGTACCTGTCTGATTGACTCTTCCACGCGGGGTAGGGATGTCTGATCTAGTGTTGAATGCACTTCTGGACCTTTACAGGAGGATTTTAAACTACTCGAGTGTCAGTTTAGTTTAATTTGAGAGGTTCGGACCTGCAGTGGGCCAAAAGCTGGTTCTTGATAGGACAGATACTGCTGCTACTTTGGCGGTGGCAGCAGCCACCAAGTTTTATTCTGGTTCTGGGGGTTGGTCAAACTTTGGAAAAGTTGGTATTTAATGTGAAAAAGTAGGATCTCCACTCTTGCAGGTGGCTGAATCTTGGCGTTTAATGTGAGATGCAGGTGCAGACTGGTTGTAGATCTCCCATTTGGATTTTTGCTCAAGGTTATTTTCTCTCACCCCAAACCCATCATTTAAATACAAAGAGGAAAAGGATGCAGTATAGGAATGATAGAGGGTTCCAACTGGATCCTGAAGCCTTCGTGTAACAATGATTTGCCAAAATAGGTTTGGTTTGCCTTACAGTGCTGTTACTGCTTTGACATAACTTTTCCTAAAAGTTGTGAGTTAACAACTTGTTCTACTTCCAGTGTTTGCCTATGCAATAAGTAAATGGTATGCAATACTATGTTTTCTAGCAACTGCAAAGCAGCTGATTTTTTTTTTTTGATTGAATTTGAGATACAATCACCAATTATTAGTGCCTCATCAAGTAACAAGACAGCCCCCACCCTCTTTTGTAGACTTTGCTTGGAGCATGTCTTGGAATAAGACTATGGGTACAAATAAATTGAACTTAAGAGGAGGAAGACTGCAGACTTTGGTTGGTATCCCTGTACTGTGGTGGACATAAGATATTTGCTTTTGCAATAGGAATGGCAGGTAAGAGCACAGAATAGCACAGCAATAATACAGGCTGGTTTTACTGTTTCTTTCTTGCGATTTACTGTGCCCCTTTTAAGAAGTAGTTCTTTGGCAAATGCCAGCTGCTCTCTGTTAGCTTTCTAAAAGGGAAGACATTAGTGACTTGTGTAAGAAGCACACATGATTTGGTTTGACTTTCTGTTCTGTGCTAACTACTGCTCTGCATCTTTTCAATAAAGCAAAATCTTTCTTGGGTTTGGCACACCCCGCCTCTGTGAGCACAAGTTAAGTAGAGCACTGGTTTTGTGTTACGCTGAATTCATGGCAGATCTATCTTTGTTTTTCATTTGTCTGGTTTTTTTTTCCCCAAATCCAAACCATATAAATACCTGATTATCTTTGCTGCGAGAGCAAAGAGCTACTTTAATATTCCCAGTAGCATATTTTGAACAACAATTCTTTAATTAAAACAGCATTGGTCTCTTCCTGTATTTCATGGCTGGCAAATGAGAGAAAACACCAGTGTTGATATCAAAGGGAGTCAGTTTTCATTACAGTAATGGTTCAATTGTGCAATGCTGTAGGCAGTGAAATTTAATATTATTGTGACTTGTATTGTAATTGTAGGATGACAGAGGAAAATGGATTAAGTTTAAATATAAGTGTACACAGCAGCACATGGACTTTGTCGAATGGAAGCTGAGGATTGGGGCAGGACAGGTCCCCCTCTGGTTCTGTCATAATGAATTAGTATTTTGTAAATAACTGGCCACTAGATTATAGATTTATTACCTTTTGTAGATATATGTGGACACACACAGACATACATGGATTCTGTACTCACTGTAATTGCAGCATGGAGTTGCAGAACGGGTTTACGCCTGTAGGCTTGCAGGGTATTTGAATGTCTGGGCTTCTTGTCTTCACTTTTCATGAAAATACTCTTGCCTGCCAGTTGGTGAAGTGTTCTTCTGAAGGATACACCCATCCTTTCGGTTGAGGGATTGCTAACACATGGGTGACCTCAGACTGGAAAGTCCTTTGTCATTCTTTCTTCCTGATGAATAAAGCCAAATTCAAATTGCAGATGATCTTTGCTTTAGGAAATTGTGCTGGAGAGACAGCTAGTGTTAATGAGCAATATCCCCTTCTTTACCAGTTGCCCATATACATGCAGATGAAAATGGAAGACAGTAATTTAAACCATCCATTACTGATCTCTTCCCTGGAAGATTAGGGACAATGAAAGCTGGATGCTTCATTTGTTTACTGTGTAGGCAAGTGGAAGATGTCCCCAAAGCAATGCTGGTAGTCTACTAGTATGTAAACATGCTGCACTGTCGTTTTACTCCAGATCTTCAGTGTTTCTCAGAGGTATATTCATGTTGAAACCTGTTCTAATGTTAAAGTGCAAAAGGGGGCAGTAAAGTGCTGTCCAAACAATGTTTATTTTTGGAAGGTATCTTTTGTGGCAAAAGTTGCATTTCTCAATAAGTTTATAATCTCCTGCATTTAAAATAATCACATGAATATCCTGCATTTGTGAAAGACTTATAAATGTGGCCGAAGCTTATTGTCAGGCATTGTGGGAACAGTGTTTGCTGTGTGCATTTCCATGTCCTGTCCTTTTAACTCAGTCCTGAAACGTGCTACATATTTGGAAGGAATCAAAGGCTTTCCTCAGATATATTTAGGACATAGCTGTACGAAGCACTTCTGAAAGAATTCCGAATTTGCTAATCATGTCTGGTTCTCATGTTGTGCATTAACAGCACCACTTTTCTGGAAGAAGAAAAAGCAACAAAACCAATATGAAAAGAATGCTGAGGCACTAGGGGTTTCAGTTTTAAGTACTAAAGTGTGTTGTGGTGGCATGGGTCAAGAGTTGGGCTCTCATCCAGACCCACAAGCATCATTTGTCAAGAGGTAACTAGAAAGAGCAGCTAATGACAATGCACTTACTGAGTGTTTTCTCTTTCAGAAATTCCTCAGAATAATCCATTTATACAGATTGGCTGCTGCTCTTCACTGCAGCCACTTGCAGTTTTTAAACTCTATGTAGAAAGCATATTTCTGACAAAATGCAGTAAAAAGGAGAATGTGCCTCTGTGTGTTTCTGTGGTTGTGCATGAGAGAGTGCAGTGATTTGAGGAGTGATTCCCTGTTTGCGGAAGCTCAGTAAGTCCAGTGCTGTTGGAGGGTTCATATTTCTGTAAATGCTGATGAAATGTTAATATAATACACTTAAAAATAGAACACTGCTCATATCCATGCCCTTTTTTGTTTGTTTTTTTCCTCCTCTTAGTTAGAGAACTGTCCTGAAGCACATTAGCAGTTCTTTTGTGGTAACCAGAATTGATTTAGTAAATGGATCAGAATTCTCTAGTGCTTTAAGTACTTTTAGCTGAGCGGTAATTGCTTTCTCCACAGTAACACAAAAAGTTAATTGCTATTAATAGTGCTTTGTGTGGAGGTCATATATGAAAACTGAATATAAAATGTGTATTTTTTTTTATAAAATATTCCTTTGTCAACTTTAGTAAAAAAATCAAATCATGCCTCTTTCCAGTGTTTCAAGCCTTGCCCATGTGGTAAATGTTCTAAGCCAGGCTGGATGTTCTGCAAAAAGCCCAGATCTTGTTTCCCATTGTGGAGAAGAAGCCCAAAAAGATAGGTGTTTGCTCTCAAGTTTTTTAAGGCAGAGGAAAGCATGCTTCCTTTTTACATGAGGAAAAACCATGCATTCATTTTCGCACCTTGGATTCATGTTAGGGAGAGGGGTAAAGCCCAAGTTGGTCTGAAGGTTTTAGTTGTGTAAGTGGGGGTTTTGCCTTGTACTGCAAGTGCGAGCCAAGCAGTGAGGGAAAGGGCAACTTTCCAGAAAAAGCTAAATCATCTCTTGCAGGCAGAGATGGTGTCCAGTTGAAACAGATCTGCTGTCTTACAGCAAAACTATTCTGGCAGCTGCACGCAGGGGGGTTGAAGCCAGGATGCTGCCTCTGCTTCATGGGGGGACATGGGGAAAGGGGGTCTGTGGTCACCCCGAGATGTCGTGAATCTCCTGGACAGGAATTGCAGTCAGCTACCTCTGGTAGAGCCCAGATTGAGGTAGTCCTGAAGTAAAGGCTGCGGCACCTCCTTTGGCTTATTTTTCCACAGAATGAGATCACATCTACAACCTCGTACATCACAGCTCTTAAGGTACCAGATTTTCTTTTAGAGAGAGTGCCTCCGATAAGATAGATGTATTTGGTGCCGGGTTGCAGGTGACCTTCCATATGCATGAAAGGTGAAAGGGGTATGGTTTTTGCCAGATACCATGTCTTAGCTGCAGGTTTTGTGCTCTCTCAAGTGCAAGGCATCTTTAGGCTTGCAGCAGGCCATAAGCTGAATGGAGAAAAAAAGTGACTGCCTGTATCTTTGCAACAGCAGCGCACGAGTTATTTGTTGAAGGAAACTCATGACACATCTTTCTAGGAGACCGGTTAGAGCATATTCTACCATGTTTGAAGAGGGACGGTTTCTGTGAGTGTCCCTCTATACAGTGGAAGCTCTGTGCCTTTAGGACAGTGACGTGATGGTACAATTTGATTGTAAAATCTCACAGGGCCATGAAAAAAAAGTGGTTTGTTCAAATAAAATGTAGAAGTGTATGCACTTTCAGCTCATCCTTATTTTATGCCTACTAGAAATCCTTTGTTGTATTTTAAATGCTTTCCTCTAGTATTTTGTAAAAGGTAGTGCAATGAATTAATATATGAAACAGATAAAATTTCATACATGCCCCTTGTTCCCTGTCCACTTAAAATTTTTAGAAGACATAATAATGCTGCAGAATCATTCCTGTGTAAGTTAAGATTTCCATTGTAAACATAGTGCATTGTCTTACCCTACTGAAATCAATGAAAGTTTTGCAGCTGATTTCAGTAAGAATAGGTCCAGGAAGAGGTACCAAGAACGACCATCCATTCACATGGCGGCTTGAGATTCACTGAATGGTGGCACCACTACCACCTTCTGTCCAGGGTGGTGATTAAAACGAAATAAACACTTGACCATTCCCCTTTTCAGTGCTCTGCAAGCTTTCCCCCCCAGGTAGTCTGAAAGAAGATGGGCTCCTTTGGAGGTGAGGAAGGGGGAGGACAATGAGGTATCACAAACTCCCACCATGGAGTTTAGCTACAGTTTGAAGGGATTATTTCAAAGCATTTATGGGCTTGCAGCAAGTTTTATCACAGAGGAGCCCAAGCCCCAAATAGAGGTTCTTCCATGCCAATGGAAGTGAGAAATACAAGAGCTGCAGCTTTAGCAACTTGTGTTATAGTACTTTATAATCTGGCTTTGTATAATGTGGTATTTACCACTAAAGATCTGAAGAGATGAATGTGAATATATTTGTTTATTTATTTCTGTTAATTCCATTTAGTTTCTAGCCTGCAAGTCTTATTAATGCCAGTAACCATTGCTTATATGAATAGTTTCATTAACTGCATGGAAAAATGATATGTAGAAATAAAGGTCAGCAGATTAAACTTCTTAAATTTTATTTAAATTAAAATATATCCCTATTTAGAATGTTCTATAAAACTTTGTTATAGTATTAAAATGATTTAATAATACTGCACTGGCAAAGAAAAGCAGCTTCCAAAACTCACTTGAAAGGATTTTAGCAATATAAAATGCTGTGCTTTTGTTTTCAAAGTTTCATTTTCTAGTCTGTGTATAAAGCCAGTCTCTCATCTTGCTGTGTCACACGATGGTAATTTTTTGCAGAGACTTCTCTTAGGAGCAGACTTTTAACCAAACTCCATACCCATTTTCAGACAGACTCCACATTAATTCCACATTAATCTTTTGGGGGGGGGGGTGTTCTTCTTTTTGTGAAACTTGCTTTGCTTTTTGTTCCACAGCAGTTACTGGTCCTCTTCACGCTTAATCCATTCAGTCCTGTAAAATAAGTGCTTCTGCAAAAACACATTTCAGGTTTACAGCTGGGTGCATACCTTGTTATCTACATGACGTGTCTGCATATAAAGTTGAATGTGACAGAAACAAATATGAAAGCTCTGTATGGAGCAGTGGACTCTCACAGAGAGCTCTGGTCCGTGTTTTTTGATTTTTACTCAGTTCAGAGTTTTGGAAAGCAATAAACTGGTTTTCATCTTGTTCAGCAGCCTGTGATTAGTCCACTGCTACTTCAGTGAACTCACTAGGAACTTTTCCTCGAACTTCCGCTTGCCTTGCGTCAAGCTGGTAGGACTTATGCCTTCCTTAAATATTTCACCTGTGGACAAAACGATACTCAAAATATGAACGTTGTTACTTTCTCAAAATCCAGATGATGAATGCGTATATGGTTTTATAACCATTCCTTGTAAACAGTAAGGACGTGTATGTGGAATGCTATTCTGTATTCTGTTTCAGTTTGCCCTCGTACAAGTAACGGACTAACATACTGTGTTATCAGTATTCATGACATTTCCTTAATAAAACTTTTCAATGAATAATTTTATAGTCAGGCTAGTAGTTAAACTTCATAAAGTTAAGTGGGTAGGATTCCCCAACAGAAGGTTTCAGGCTGCATTGTAAGAAGCATCTTGATTTTTCGCATTTTTAGGGTTATTTTTGTTACATTAATTTAAAGCTAACTGCCTACACCAATTAGTTCAGGTACAATATTAAAACACAGAAATTTGGCACTGTTTTCCCAGACTTACAACAAGTACTAACATGCTTTCTAAAATTGCATTCATTTTATAATTACCAGGATATAGTTAAAGCTAAGTCTGCATATATATATATATTTATAGTATGTGTGTGTATATATCTAGTTTTGCAAGTTGGAAGAAGCATGACAACATATTTGTTACATCAGTCAATACTGATTAACAAAATCTCTAAGAATTTGTTTCTCTAAGAATTTTATCTGTTGATAATTTTACAGTTTCAGAAATGTCTGTGTAATAAGGAATGGTAGAGTATTTTCAGAATAAAAGAGTGCTGACAGATAAAAGTTTCGGGTTTTTTTTTAGAAATTACTATTATGAAATTAGGCATTTTTGAGTGGTTATTATTAAGGAAAACTCCTTTATCGTTTAATAAGATCGAATGTACTAATTTCCTCTAAACAAAAACTAGAATCTTAGGAATTTAGTTGGGAACTGTGCATAATATAACTTCTGGTTTTTGTAAAATTTCAGAGTGAAATTTAACTTCTCTAGGACTTTGACCAGTAAGGCTACATTAGCGCCAGGAACTGCTGGGCCTTAAATTAGGCGTGGTACAGAGAATTATTGTAACATTGGTGGTAGTGCAGGATGGACTACTCAGTTCCTATTTTCTGTTCATGTGTCATGTGACTTTTTGTCTAATATAATACTTTTAAGAAGGTTTTGGAGCCCTGCATATTGCTGTTATTTGATGAGCAGCATGACATGATAAGCAGCGTGGGAGGGATTCACTTCCATGGGCTTTGCACAGATGTCAAATGTCGCCCACAATACACCAATTTTGGGCTGACAGTAAAAATGCCATCTGTATCCAAAAGTGCCAGACATAAAGTGCATTAATTTCATCGTACAGCTTTTACTGTATGTACATTTCTGTCCTTTCTCACACTAAGCACTAGGATTATTAATTATGAGCAAGATTCTTTGAATGCTCTAATCTTGCTATATATGACTGCTGAGAGAAATGAGTTGGGAACTCTCTAAGCTTTTCTCCTAAGTTTCTGTTATGGCACAGGGGCCTATATTGGTATGTAGGTTTCCCAGTAAAGAACATTTAAAGCAGAAAAGCAGAAAGTTTGCTTTTTATAGAAAGTAATGTTTCCAGTGCTGTTGCTACCCTGACTACTTAAAGAGTGTGTTACTGTCCCAGGCAGCACCGCCTTCTCAAGACCAGTCTCAGGATTCTGAAAACTCTTCCTCCATCTGTATTATATTTCTGTTTGTGTAAAAAAAAAAGTTTTTAATTAGTTGAAGGGGCATTCCGATTTTTTATCAGGCTTTTAAAGGCAGTTCATTAACTTTATTTTTATAGATGCCATCCTGCAAACATGTTGTAAGTGTTGATGCTACCCCAGAATACTTACGTACATATATTTCAGTACTTGTAGAAATAAAGATTCAGGATTAATCCTGAAATCTTTGTTAACCTCTGCCAAGACTGGTTGTTTGTTGTTTGTTTGTTTGTTTGTTTGTTTTTTCCAGATACAAGATTTTCAAAATTAAGATCATGAAACTGTAGTCTTAATCCCCCTGGCATTTAATAAATAACTTCAGAAAATGCTTAGTACCCAGCAAATGGTTTATTTAAAGTCTCCATGAAAATATAGTAGCAAAAGTACTACACAGATGCAGGAGTAATAATCATGCCTACTATTAATCGGCCACTGTAAATTTTGTGGTTGAACTGGAAGGTATGAGGTGAAAATTTTATGTTCTCTCCATCCCTATTTGTGCTTTATTGTCGTAAGGAAATAAGGCAAGTAAATTGGAAAACTATCTTTCTTGTAGAGATCACAATCAAAAGTGCAAACTGTGGAAAGAATTTGAATACAATCAAGTTCTAAGATTAATCCTTTCATTTTCAGCCTTTTTTCTTTCCTAATCCCATCAACATTAGATCCTGCAAGTTCAGAAACTCAAGTGGAAGGAGATATACCAAATTTAGTTCTAAAACTGCACAGACTTGTAGCCATAGCAAGACTATTCCCCTTCCATAAAGTCTAATGAGTATATCAGTTTAAAGCTCTTATAAAATGTAGTTTTAGCTGTCTGTTGGGGGTGATTCTGTCCTCTACCTTTTATGGGGCAATTCCTGGCTACTTAACCAAGGCACACAAGTGTATTTCTTCTCTGGTAGCTGTTTCTGAGGGTTGCCTGGCACGCTGTCTCTGTGAACGCATCCTGTTTGTGCTCAGAGTTTGCATGCAGAATGTATGCCGCTGGGGAATGTGTGCCACTGGTGCTTCATTACACGTGTACATATATACACAAAACCTAAAATTAGAATCAGTGTTTTTTGTTTTTCAGGGCAGCTTTTAGGTCATTTGGATTTTGTATTTGTTATGCATGGGAATCTAAATTGATTTGGTCTCTGAAATCTTGTGTGTTTCATATTACATATTCCCATTATGTGAAGAAGAATTACTGGCAAGAAGAAGTATTTAGAGCAGTGGGATCATACAGCAACCAGCCTTTATCCTGTCGTGTACATGAGGGAATACAAGTAATTTTCATTTTTCTCATACAACACTGCTGTGCAGGAGCAAAGTAGAATGTGTCTGTGGTCAAGATAAGGTGGTAAAGTCAGTAACAGGTGATAGAGGTTAGCTCAGAAACTGTCCCTTTTCTTTTTCCTGGTCAGCCAGTCCCCGAGGAGAGCCCGAATCAGGATCTGGGCTGCTCCCTTGGGAACATTTGCTGGCTGGGGTCTTCCTCCCACCACTTCCTTGGCATCATTGCAGAGCTAGCCTCTCCGTCTGTCATCCCTTACCAGGCTGGTGATTTGGAGGAGGATGCCTTCCTGCCTTTCCACCTTTCCCTTTGTTTCACCATTTCAGATTCTGGTAGGTGGTAGTCGCTGCATTCTTTTGGCATGTCCAAAAACTGGAGGAGGAGGTGGGGCTTCTCCTTGCCTCCAGTGCTTCTCAGTTTGAACAGCAATGGCCAAGCCTAGCTTCTGTAGTCTGGAAATCACGTTGCATGGCACAAAAGAGTGCAGTGATTTATACATCAACAGCCCCTTTTCTTGCCATAACATTTCATTGTTCTTTTTCCCTAAATCTGTAATTACATGTCTTTGTCCTGCTGTGTGCTGCTTCACAACAAATATAATTCTTGCACAGGCTTTGTGAGTGAAAATAATCCTGCTCAATTAGCACAGATCATAAACTTGCATTGTGTGGGAGCAAGCAGTTTTAAATGATGAACTCGAAATTTGGGGTGTTGCATCGTCATTTTCTTTAACTTGGTAAGTTCTGCCCTAGCACTACTACATGCTGGTGGGCTCCTTTAGTCAAGCCAGAGACTGAAGGTCATCAGCGCTTAGAGCTTTGTTCTGGTTGGGCCTTAATACTCTTAATTTAAAGTTTCCAGGAAGGCTGCCTGTGAATAAGCTAGATTTACTACTTGTGCTGTTTAAATGCTAGCAGTTGGAGAAGGATGTTCATTAGGCAGCCGTTGTTTCAGTTGTTTTTTTCAGGCCGATTCTCCATTAAGGAAGATCTTTGAAAAGGCTGGCAGGCGGAAGAAAGAGGAAAGAAAGTCAGTCTTTTAGGTCTGTGCATTCGAGGACGTTGGCTGTAGTTCTAAAACATGCACTTCTTGGGCTTAATTGGAACAAATATATCTTACAGAGAAACAAACAGACCTGCTGTGGCTTTTGTCCTTGTGAGAACAAGGTTTCTCGTTTTGTGGATAAATCAATATTATAAGTAATTATTTATATTTTTCTTTTGTGAAGAAGTGGTGAGGTTTGCCTACTAATTAATACAAGTAGGATAGATACAATATTGAGTCTTAACGCCAAACATTAAAGCTCACTGCCAGTTTGTATAAGAAGTCTTCATCAGCAGTAAGGCAAAAGCACACGCATGTTCCACTTACACCACAAGAAATAACGATGGTGATGGTAGAGCTGGAGAGAAGAAATTGAAGTATAGCAGTCATGCTGTCTTGCGAAAGTGTTTTATCGGAAGCATGTGGGATCCTTGGGTCAGGTAGATCTCTGTCTACCCAAGGTCTGTAAGCATGATCCTGGTGAGTGACTGACGTTCCTTTGTTTTCCACTGGCAATATCAATCAGTATCTTAATATGTTGTTAAATTTTAATGTCTAAGTTGTTTCCCTTCCCACGTGGCTGCTTAGGGGGTTTGAAAAAATTATTCTTGTCATCCTCCCATGTCCAAAATAGCAAAGTTATGTGCAAGAATAGTAGAAATGTTACGAAAGCTGAAAAACAGGATTGTAGCTAGTACAACACCAGATGTTGGCTGTAAATGGCCAAATGTGGAAGAAACAGCAATGCCTGCCAGAGACATAAAACCTAATAAGAGTTCCCAAAACTGGGATAAGGATTAGAAGACTTAATCCATCTGTAATTTCCAAGATCTGTATAAACATCTTGTTGACATTGAGTCAGGCCCAGATTATTAAGATCTGGTTTGCCTCAGTCATTTTGGTTTTGGAAACTGTGTATTTGTTCTTTTCTGTCCACTGCAATTGCTACTATTCTGGATGCGATCTTATCAAGTGCCTCACATTTTCCCTTTTTCTCTTCCTCCCTCCCTCCCTCCCTCCCTCCCTTTTTTCTTTTTTTTTTTGTCCCTGTGTTTCCACCTCCTCCCCTCCCTCCCATATCTTTCCCGCCTCCCTCCCATATCCTTCCCCTCCTTTTTTTTTCCTGTTTCAGATTCCTTCCTGGACAAGGATTGGTACTATATCCACAGATAGGAGACAAACTGGATATTATATGCCCAAAGGTGGACTCTAAAACAGTTGGCCAGTATGAATATTATAAGGTCTACATGGTTGATAAAGACCAAGCAGATAGCTGTGCTATTAAGAAGGACAATACACCTCTACTCAACTGTGCCAAGCCAGATCAAGATGTTAAGTTTACCATCAAGTTTCAAGAGTTCAGTCCTAATCTCTGGGGCCTGGAATTTCAGAAGAACAAAGATTATTACGTCATATGTAAGTTCAAAATTTGTTGATTCCTTTAAATATAATTGTTCTTGTGTGTGTTGTCTTGTACATTACAAGCATACTAAAAAGAATGTGAATGGGTTTGGGGTTTTTTTTCTTTGAAAATATTTTCTTGTCAGCATATTTTTGACATTATTCCTGACTTCCATGGGGCCTCTGTCTCTTTTTAGCTTGGTTTGTGTAAACCAGATTAGATTGTACTTCTGCGCCTGTAAAGGGCTTCTCCTGTGCATGTATTACGTCCTGTATTGACATTGAAAGTTGTGTGCAGCCAAGCTGTGATGTGTTTCCTGCTCACAGCAGCTAAGCTGTGACATGTTTCCTGCTCACAGTGCTATTGGCTTTACACTTGAATGCTCTTATACCAGGAGCAGGATTAAGGTGGTGTGGACATTCTGAGCTGAGGCATTTTATGTGAGATGGCTGGCCGTTACTCTTAAGTGATCCAGGGATTCTAACAGGAAACACCTTTAGTCAGTTTGGTGCCAACTTTGACCATGTAACTTCCCCACAAGGGTTACTGGTGGGTTCTAGTTGAGCATGACTAACTACAGTCCATACATGCCATGTCTGTATAATAGCTAGGAGGGTTCTTGGACAAAACCTAGACTAGCATGATCTTGAATTTCCTCTCTTTTCATGGGCCTGGCCTTATAAAAAGAATGTGTGTGACACAGGCCTGTGTCCAGCAAGATAAACTTTGTGTGAGTTTTAATCTGATCAGGGATTTATAGCTGAAAACAAGTCTGGAGGTAGCCACTGTGTTTAGTGATTCAAATTACTTATGATGTGTAAAGTTAATGATGTGAATCAGGAGTTAGCATAAGCTGAGACCTCAGCAGTACCACAATGATTTACACTAGTTTAGGTTTTGTCGTTAAAATACTAAATGAGCTTGCGGGTCTCATTTAGCTCCATGGGGACTTCTGAAGTCTTGAGCAAGGATCACCGGCCAGCAGGAGATGGACAGATTCGCTGCTCTGCCTTTTCTGCAGTTACAAAGAAGTACGATCCTGGTGTATCTTACTTCATGGAGTCACAGAATAGTTTTGAGTTGGAAGGGACCTTTAAAGGTCATCTAGTTCCACCCCCCCTGAAATAAGCAGAGACATCTTCAACTAGATCAAGTTGCTCAGAGCAAGGTCCAACCTGACCTTGAGCACTGCCAGGGATGGTGCATCTGCCACCTTTCTGGGCAACGTGTTGTAGTGGTTTACCACCCTCATTGTAAATAGCTTCTTCCTTATATCTAGTCTAAATCTACCCTCTTTTAGTTTAAAAACGTTACTCCTTGTCCTGTCGCAACAGACCCTGCTAAAAAGTTTGTCCCTGAACACATTTCTATCACCTCCTTGAAAATTGGAGGGCTGATAATTGTTTTATGTAATGTCTCTAAATATTTCTTAACTTCGTAGTTAAAAATAATGGTAATTTTACAAGTGCTCTGAGCAAGTACTTTTAAAATGGAAATGGAAATGCATTTAATATAAATTAATGCTCACTTCACAGTTACATGCATAATGGTACACAGACACACTGTGTATAAAACAAGTTGTATGTCACAGAAACTAAGAATTCACTGCATTAAATATTAAATACTGAAATTACTAAGTAACAGTTGTGAGAGAAAAAAACCACCATTTTTTTGTTTTTAAAGTTTGACAAATAGATCGCTTAATATAGGCACTTTCCGTTCAGTCAAGGGGTGTATTGAAACCTGATCCCACTTACACAGCATTTAGCTTTGACAAAATTCCCACTAAAATCCAATGAGATTTACCAGGGTAAAAACTGCAAGATTAGATGTTGAGAAATAGTGTGTAATTCCAGTGAAAATGTATAGCATAAAAATGACCATGCTCAAATAGTTGCCTTTAATAATTAAATGTGTTCAGTATTGAGTGCTGCTTTTAAAAACATTCACAGCAGACCAGCTTTAGAGGAACAAATGGCACTGTTACAATTATTACCTGAAAATTATAGGCACAAATTGAGCTTTCTGATACCCTGACAGTTCTGTCATATCTATGTCATGGATTTACCCAGAGAATTATTAAATATTTCTCATTTTCATTAGTTTTGTATAATTATTTCATTATAGCAGTAAGGTATAATAGACGTTGCATTTCCTGGAAGATTACAGTATAGTGTGGTTGAAAGAACTTTCTCAGCCTTCAGCCTAATGCCTGGGAAATCACACTGGCCTTGCAGTAATACTGGAGTGCCTTAGGATATTACGTTCCCTGCTCATTCTGGCATAATCAAATGGCTAATCTATCACTGTATTGCTAGTATACTGACCAAGATGCATCAAGGCTACCCATGCATTTTAATATGCTGGACAAAGAAAACCCAATCCTTAAAACCCAGCCATCCTAAAGCTAAAATGCTTTTCTATCATTCAGGGAGAAAACAATGAACTCAGTGATGTTGGTCTCAGAAACACTAAGAGGGAAAACTAGGCCGGGGCTCAGCTAGGACACCATTTTACAGAGATACTGGAGCTGGTAGGATTTTAGCAGCTTGTGTTCAAAAGCTCATGACCCTGGTGCAGCCTTGTCAGATGCAAGTTCTGGTAGTTTACTATGATTTCTACTAGTAATATAATACATCTTAATCATGTATGCAAATCAGGCCATAAATCATTTGCATACATCTCTGTTCCCAGACTGTAATTTAACAGGGGTACTGGGTCTCCCACCAACTCTGATTCTGTCCCTTCCCCTTCCTGTTTCCCTTCCCTTTTTCCTCTTTTTGTTGTCCCCTTCCGCTGCCTCTTTTTCCTTTCCCTTACCTCTTCCCCTTTACTTTCCTTTCCCTTCCCTTTGGTAGTTTTGAGTTTTGTCTTGATTTGCTGGTTTTTGAGGGGTCTGAGGGTGTTATGAAGTGAAGGCAATGATGCATTTTATGTGCCAGCTTTTGATTTTGAAGTGTTTTAGGATCTTGTGATCCCCTGACTAAGGGGCATCAAACAAACCTGACACAAGAGTTCACTGAGCCCAGCATCTTTGTAGTGCTTACTATGTCTGTGTCTGTAGCCTAATCTCATGCTGTTTATGCTGGCAGGCTGTTGTCAGACCTTCAATAGTTTGTGCATCATCATGTACCTTTATCATCTTGCCATTATTTGAAAACACGGTCTGTTTTTCTAAGGTAATAGTATGTGCTTTGTGGAGCTGTATTAAACAGTGAAGTCTCTGTTCATAGAATCATAGAATGGTTAGGGTTGGAAAGGACCTTCAGATCATCTAGTTCCAACCCCCCTGCCATGGGCAGGGGCACCTCATGCTAAATCATATCACCCAAGGCCTCGTCCAGCCTGGTCTTGAAAACACTGCCAGGGATGGAGCATTCACAGCCTCCCTGGGCAACCTGTTCCAGTGCCTCACCACCCTAACAGATTAGGGTTAGTCATTTTGGGATGAGGAATTATAACACAGGATGAAGCAGCTTCCTGAACCCTGTGTACCTTTAGGGAAATGTGGTTGTGCAGGAATTCTTCAAGCCATAATTTTTATATCATCCAAATGTATTCATGATAGATATAGCAGGAGATGTTTTCTGGTCAGTACTTCCCAAGGTCTAAGTGTATAAAGATGCTACTTTTCTCATTCCACAATTCACATTTTTTTAAAAAAGTAAAAGTGTAGATGAGTTTCTGAGATACCTGTTTTTAGATTTAGTGGTACTTTAATTCAAAAATAATCAAATCCATTTCTTGACAAAATATTCCTTAATATGAGTATCAGAATCAAAACAGTTAATTCTGTGAACAGCAGTACTTGGAAAGATGGTACTGAATGGTATTGTGGAAGTGATTAAATGATGTAATAGAGTGTCCTGGCTTTTCTATTCTTTGCCATCATCAATTTTTTGTTCCTGGGAAATTAATAGATTCGTTTTCCTACAGTTACCTGATTTCTTTTCAGCAGAACTGGAGAAGGTCAAATGTACTTGAGATCTCAGAAGTATTAATGTTAGATTATCCTAAAATATGCGACCATTTAGCTAACATATCATAAGTCTCTAAGGAAATCTTTAATCAGATGTGTGAAGGAAAATACATCATGCCCAACAATATAAATATCTGTGTGAAGGGCAAAGTTAAGCACAAGAAGAGTGTGCAGATTTGCAACTCTGATGTTTGCATTAAAAAGTCTTTTTATGTCTTTGCATGGTTAGGGAATGAAGTATAGTTTTCTGCTGTTGTGGATTACTTGGAATGAGCAATGAGTATCTTCTCAGTATTTGGGGATTGATCTGCAAGTACTTGGCTCATGGTGTAAGTGCTTCAGTGCCTCTCTCAGATGCAGGGAGAGAAGGAGGGAAATGTGTTAGCATAGTATAAGCATATATAATATGCCAGAGATGTTTACTTTGAGTGAACAGGAGTTGTCCTGAATCCTTCCCAGTCAAACCTGGCCTTTAGTCAGAGGGCACAGAGAGCGCACTGTGGTACCCTGGGTTTGCAGTGAGGAAGCGCCCTGGGGAAGAGAAGCTTGCAGGAAGCTACAACAGAGGGAAGGGAGCAGTGCTGCTTGCCTTGGAGCACCATCACGCTTCTGACATAGCTTGGCCAAGCAAGCACATACTCTCCTCACTTCATCCCTTCTTTTGAATAAGTAAAATGAAGATTATGGGCTAGCATCATCAGCATTAAAAAAATAAACCACCTGCAATGAAGCCTGCACCTGTTCAAAATTTGTAAAAGAATGGCCTGAGCCTTGGGATGGGTTTATACATGGTCCTAGAAGAGGTTCCTCTCAACTGCTTGTTCTGCCTGGACCCCATTAGCCAAGCTTGCTGAGCTAATGATGCCTTTTGGCTTTGACATTGGCAAAATTGAATAAGCAGCTTTCCTTAAATGTTTTTTGTCAACTTTTCTCAAGTGACCCACTTATGTAATTGGCCTCTGCCTTAAATTAAAAAAAAAAAAAAAAAAAAAATATATATATATATATTTGATCCCTGACTAGTTTATACTAGCTAGTAGCAATGCATTGTGGATAACTGCTTTAAGAGTACTGTGGCTTTTAAAATTGAAACAGTCATTCTGAAACTTTTGCATTAGCTGGGTTTGAAAAAAATCACAAGGCTTTTTATATTTTCACTTTGTCATTCTGTTACAATTAAAGGGCAATAACTGTCTGAGGAAGAACACATTAAAGGACAATATAGATTGTGCCCTGAAATACGGCTCAGCCGGGAGGAAGAAATCTCTTTGTGTGGCCAAATAGGTTTGCATTAAAATGTTATTTCTGTATTCTGACCAAACAGTTTAAGTGCTGGCTAATCTGTCTGTATGGGCATTCTGACACCTCTCTGAGGCAGGTTTCTGTCCACAGCCCCCTGTGACCTCCCAAACACCTAGTAAGAGCTACCCAAAAGGAAACAGTAGGGTTTCCTTTGTTTGGAGATGAATTCCAAACTAGCCAAAACAGGAGACAAAAGCTATCAGAATTTCAATTAAATTTGTTTTGCAGCAAACAACATTTTTCATGCTTTTTGTGAAAGACTCTGTGGTCCCACAATTAACTGTTATTTTTTTGGTGGTGGTCATGGTAATGAAATCTGATATGATAATAGCCATACCGATTCCAGTTGTACAAAGATCACATTTTTTCTTTCCCTTCTCCTCCTCCTTCCTTGGAAAAGTAGATAAATGATTTCTTTTTAGTGTAAAATGATATCCAAAGGTCAGTCTTTGACTTTGCTGAGAGTCTTTTAAGGGATATATCAGCAATACCACTTAGCTCTTGTTGAATGAAATATAAATACAGCTCAAACAAATAATATTATTGGAGAAAAAAAGTCACTGTGCAGCTTCAGATTTCTAACAGAGTCTTAAGACCTACAGGATTAATGGAGTCATGGTCCTTCGGGGTTTTGTCCCAGACCACATAGGTCTTGTAAGAGAATAAGGCTATTTTAGATTGATGGACTTTGTTCATATTTGGTGTCATTACCTAGGCAATACCAACCGTTTATCTCCTTTAAAGTAGACAGAGATAGTTCAGCAGAAAATCTGTTATTATTTCTTTATTCCTAAGGGAAGGAAATGAAAGAGGAATGCTCAGTTTTTTAATTGATGGCATCTAGTGAAAAAATACATTTATTCTCCCCCACGTTCCCAAGTATTCCATATAGATACAGAACCAGATTAAAATAAAGAGTAATTACTCAGAGAATTATTCAGGAAATACTCAGGAATTAAACTGGTTTTAAAATTTCATAAGAAGCTTTTCGATATTTTTAGTCACTGTTTATTTTTCTCTTTTTTTAATAGTTCCTCATAATTTAAAAATATTGTAAATATTGGAAAAGCACACTAGCATCCTAAAATGCATTTAACTCTCACTTTGTCCCTAAGTTTGGTAATGAGTATTTATCTCATCAAGTGGGATCATCAGTCTTTATTTTATGTAGTTGCTCATATAGTATCTGTTACATATTACAGTATTTTAAGTCTTAAAAGGCCAGAAACTGTGTAAGTATTTATAAAGGATTTAATGAAATTGATTTTAAATACTTGAAAATATTTGTCTCATTAAAGTCTTTACATAGCTGGATTGGAGGGAAATGTACTTTAGTCTGAGGACTGTGTTAACTAAAACACAGGGTTGAAATGGTTGAAAAACAGGGTTAAATGTCAGCTTGGACCTTCTTTCCTGACTTTAGTCAATCCTGGAAGCTTTGGAGTAAGAATATTCCAGGATTTATTTCTGATAAATCAGACTATAAAACTAAGCCTGAATGGGCAGTCTTCCAGTTGCTCTTTTTCAGTTCCAAGGAAATCATGCAAATATTTCTGTGAGTAAAAGCAGGATTAGGCTTAAGGAGGTCTTAGAAGTTCTTGGAGAAGAGTCAGTACTAAGCTGATAAGGCTGTTTTTAAAAAGCATGTTCGGATCTTTGTTAGCATGATTTATCTGTTTTCTGTTCAGTAGATGAAGACAGCAAAAATAACCACAGCAGCAGACTAGTCCTTATATGCTCACTGAGCTGCTGTAAGAGAAACAGAAGTCTGAATCCAAATCCTGCCAGGGAAACTAGGAAGGATTTGTTTTTCAAGTATTTCATGTTAGCACATAAATGCATTAGACCACAGCGGTGCAGTTGATTGCAGAATTGCAGAATGGTTGACTTTGGACAGCACCTCTGGAGAAGATTTAGTCCCTTGCTCAAGCCCTTGCTCAAGAAGGCTGAACTGCAGCCTGTTGTCCCGGACCACTGTGTCCAGCTGAATTTTGAAGAGCTGCAAGGATAGAGACTCCATTCTGCCTGGACAGCCTGGTCCAGTGCTCTGTCACCTTCACATTTAAAAAGGTTTTCTCAGGTTTAAACAGCCTTCCCTGTATTTCAGTTTGTGCCCATTGGCTCTTGTCCTGTCAGTGAGCACCACTGAGAAGGGTCTGGCTCTTCCTTCTTTACTCTCCTCACCAGGTATTTATACACATAGGTAAAATCCCCCTTAGCTGCCTTTCCCCAGACTGAACAGTCCCAAGTCCTGTACAGACGCTCCAGTTCCTTCATCATGCCTTGTTTTCTCCAGACTGAACAGTCCCAAGTCCTGTACAGATGCTCCAGTTCCTTCATCATCTCCATAAGCATTTACTGGACTTGCTTCCTTAAGTCCATGTCTGTGTTGTACTGGGAGCCCATGACTGCACCCTGCACTCCAGTGGTGGCCTCTCCAGTGCTGTGTAGAGGGGAAGGATCACCTCCATTTGCCTGCTGGCAGTGCCCTGCCAAATGCAGCCCAGGAGGCTGTTGGCTGCCTTTGCTGCCAGTGCACATTGCTGGCTTATGGTCAACTTGGTGTCCACCAGGACTCCAGTGCCTTTTCTGCAAATCTGCTTTCCAGGTGTTTGGCCCCAGCCTGTGTTGAAACTCAGTTCCACCTGCCATCCAGAGGCTGCCACAGCAGATTTGGTAGCAGAATAAAGACATTCTTGAAATAATTTGTGTAGCAGAAGGGAAAAAAAAAAATTAAAAAGAAAACTTAATAATGTTATACTACTAAAACACTAGTGAAATATTAAAATACGTATGAACATAATTATTACAAGTATCGGTTCTCCTGTTTAATTACAGTTTTTCAAAATTTCACACACTGCTGGATTAACATTCTCATCCCATCAGAGTTTCTTAAAATGTACTGAGATGTGCCTATGTGATAATTTCTAAAAAAGCTAAACCCCTTAATTTCTTACAGTGAGTATTTGAACTAGAGGTCCTGTAGCACCTTGGAAAGTCACATTGCTTTATTTCAGCAATGTTCCCTCATAAAGTTTTGCTCCGTGGGTATTCCAAAGCTCTAAACACAAACATAAGCATACTGCAATCAAAACAGTGCTTTACTTCTGATCATCTTTGCCAAACACACAGTCATCCCATGGTATCATAATTGATCTCAGTACTAAGGTGCCAAACTCTGTGTTGCTGAAGGATAGTTAGATGATGTAAATAGCTTTTTGTGTTTTGCAATAAAGCACACTTTTGTTGTGCTTGATGTAAAAGCAGGAGATGAAGGTATTCTTTTATTGAAGCAAACATGTGGAAAATTGCTCTAGATTGTTGTAGTGCTGAGCATCTCCCCTGAAAAAAATGAGGTTCATCTATAGGGCAGACTCTGAATGTGGCACTTTATTAGGGTTACTTCTGGACTCTGTGTGGTCAAAGCAGATAACATCATGTCCGTCTAAATTGTTCTGACCATGAGACTGGCACATTTTTTCATCTATAGTGTTATATTCTAAACTGTCACTAGGCATTAATTCAGTCACTGGTGAAGTCCTACCACCTAGAGATGAACTCTGCCTCAAAGTGATGTTTTCACTTCAGTGCTACTCGTATAGCAATTACTGGGTCATTAATATCATTGCATGCAATTAGTGACAGTAGAATGAGCAAGAGGTTTGTTATTTATTTAATATGAACTTTCACTATAACCCTTCTTTATCCAAGTGCTACAGACAGAAATCAGAAAGATTTTCAAGGCAGATGAACATTCTTCAAGAGTGGGGTAGGGTTTGTACAATACAGAAAATAGGTGCTCACTTAATGTTAAAGCTTCTGCTTTTGTTCCAGCAAGCTGGCTTGTCATTAACAATAATCAGTGTAACTTGAATGCTAACTAATTCTATTAGTTCTGTTCAGCTGAACTGTTAAGCAAAGCTTGTTGTGGTGGTGGGGAGATACTTCTCCCCATCCATGACAGACTTCTGCCAGTAGTGTGCTGGGAGAAAGGATAAACTTATGCAAAATACCTGTTTGTGGTTGGTGAAGTTAACTAGCTAGTAATCTGCTTTAGATGCATACTTTCTGATATACACTGAATACATCATAATTAGTGGGCTTGCATCTGCCACAGTTACTTCAGCGCTCTCAAATATATAATTTGTTTATGTAAACTAGAAGCAACCATGTGTGCAGTAGATCATTATCTGACATTTCTCAGAGTATGTGAAATACGGAGCTGAAATACTTTTAGAAATGTTTAACTGTAATGAAAGACTTAAATTGTCAGTCATAAGGATACAGTATTGAGACGCTTTTTAATTTTTGTATAATCTCTAAATTACTCCAAGACAACTTGCACTGAAGCAAGTAGGATTTTGTTGTGGGTGGATGCTGTGACCTTCTGTAATAGATAATTATTCAGCCAATAGTTTGCTGTTTAGTGCACTTCAACTGTGGTATTCCTTAACCAAGAGATAAAATGGTGTTGTTTTTAAAATGATAAGCAACAGAAACTCGTCAGAGCTCAACAGCTTTTTTGATGCTTTCCAACTGTATCTTGCGCGCTCCTTTTCCCTTTATGACTTTGTTAACATAAAGGACTTTATTTATTTATTTACCACCTGTACTCTTGGATGATGCTGTGTCTCCCTGTAATTAATAAAATCATTCTGAATGTAGGATACTTTACAAGAACTCTGTCCCTATTCTGTGCTTAATACTTGGGTGGTCCTTCTCAGTTGGATGGTATGAGATACTGGAAGGGAGAGTCTGTGGATTTCCGGAAGTGTGCCTGGAATTAACCAGCTGGTATATAGTAAGGTATATTGCAGCACAGAACTGATTGCCCTGTCTTGCTTCTGTCCTCCACAAATTGAGACTTTTGTGGGGAATTATATAAAGACCCTTGTATGAAGAGTCTCATCTAAGTACACAAGTCACACAATTTGCCTTTGGACAAGATATGTTTTAGAGCAGTAGTTAGCAATGTTAATCACAAGGTTTCCCTGTAAAGCCTTTGTCTTCTTCCAGGTAAGAAGAGGCCTGTTTTTTATTTACTTCATTTTGTTCTAGTTTTAGCTTAACTGGGGAGGGCATTGCTTATTTGTGCAGAATACTATTTGTGGATACTGTTTAGATACAAATCCTGAGACATACAACATAGGACTTAATTTTAAAAAACAACAAGAATGAGAAGTGGAAAAGAAGGGATAATTCTTGTCCTTTTCTTTACATGAAACTGTCGCCTCGTATGTGGATAGAGGGAAAAAAGGCTTACTTCAACAGTATTTATAAATACTCTATAAGCTTTAGTTTAAGAGAAAAACTTGATTTGAAGAAATGTGTGGAATAAGACTGAGAGAATGAGAGTTTCTGAAAGGCCTTTAGGTTGAGAAACTCAAAATCCTGCTGCCACCTTGATTTTGCAAGTAGGACAAATGAAAACCAGACATGGTTAGAAAACTGCAAAATTATTGGTAGACCATTTTTACACATTTTTCATGACTGTCTTGGTGTCCTAAATTGTATTAATTGAGCCAGTTCAGAAGGTTTTAATCTTTTGTATTAAAGACTCTCTGTAAGATCGGTGGAAAAGTTAGGATGTGATTTTATTGTCTGTAGATAGCAACACAGACAACACAGTGACAGTACTCCATGCAACTATTCATTATGCATTTAAGTTTTAGCTCTTACAGTCCAGGTTTCACACTGCTGATAGTTAAATTCTGGAAGACAGTTTCTTCTTTTTTTTTTGTTCAAGTGAAGGGTTCAGTGTCAGTCTCACTAAAAGTAAGGGTAAACCGTTAGTAGCTGGTAGTAGAAATTGGTGTGTATATCTTTTCTCTAAACTCTCTGCAGCTCACTCAAGCTTTTACCAAGTGTTTGCCAAGCTATACCTGTTCTTTGGTGAGTGTCCTGAACAATTTTTTCCATTTGTTTCAGATCTCCATGTAGGTCTGGCATTGCTAATAAGTGGAGTAAGGAAAAAAAACCCATTTCATTTAATTAAAACACTCTTTCTGTTACCTCAGCTGCCTTGTTCTTCATCCCTGGCTGGTCTAGAAACACCTCTGTGTTGTGATCTGTGATTCGTGGTTTCGCAGTGTGTGATTTCTGGTGTTCTTAAATCTGTCCCATAAATTTAGATAATTTATGGGAAAGAAGAAGTATTTATTTGGTGCTTTGCTAAGACAGTCATTAAAAGGACCAAAAGCAGATGAAAGCAGTCAGAGGACAAATGCACAATGCTTGACCAAAATAGTGTTCTATTACTTAGTAAAATAAAAAAACCCTCAAAAACTTTACATGCGCTTAGTAATCCTGTGAGTGCATATGAGATCAAGTGCAGATTTACTTTAAGAATAACTTCTTACTGCTGTTAGATCTAAAGCTTTCATGGATTTTTGCTGCTGTTCAGGCTCTTCCATTTCATTTCTAAACACAGCTGGGGAAAATTGGAGGCGGGTAGGGTTATTGGATTTTATTTAGCTCTGATTTCGAAAAACCTGTTTTCTGATGCTGAATTCAAGCAGTATTTAAGGAAAAAAAAAAAGGTGAAAATCACTACCATCAGACAGTACTGATCTACCCCAAAGAAACTTGTAATTCTATTTTTCTATTAACAGGCCCATACCAGCAGCAGTTAATTCTTGATGACCTCGTCAATGATACGCCTTTAATACATGGCCAAATGGCTTGTACTGTGAGCACAATAAGGGGGGGGGGGGGGGGCTAAACCAGTTTTGCCCTCACCCATCAGTTGGCATCACTCATTCATTCTTACAGTCTGTGGAAACAGAAGAGGTCACAGGAAAACTAAGTATGATGTTCATAATTTCTTTCTTTAGCTATGTAGTGTTGGTTCAAAGGACGTAACATTTAATTTGCAAGTAGGTAATGTTTCTCATAATTCTAAGACATAAAAGTATGGGTAATAATTGTGGCAGAATTACGAGGCTGAGATTTTTGTCTGCTGTTTTTCTTTTAAGTAATTGTGATGGCATTTTTTCATTTTGTAATGTGGGTTTTTAGGAGTGAAGGAAGTTGAATTTTTGTGACTGTGCCTTCATTTGTAATCTCTTTGTGAATGAAAGCTATATACAGGCACAAATCCAGCAGCTTAATTCTCCATCTGATTAGAGCAATGTTACCAACCTGATAGGTTGGAAACAGCCAAGATCCATGCAGTGGCTTAGCCTCCTGGGAGGCAGAGTAATAACAATCAAATGAAGACATATTAAAATGTAATATTACTTCCTCTCCATGGGGACTGTGTAAGAGTCATAGCCAGGAACTATTCTTGTCAGCTGACTGTTTCGCTTACTGATTCCCTGCCTCTGCATTTATGACTAATGTATTTCAAACAGTAAATAACACTTGTGAAGTTTTAAAAACAAATAAATGTAAAGCATTTTACATTGATTTACATGACTTGCAGGTTTTGGGGGTGGGTTTTTTTTGGCTTTTTGTTGTTGTGTTTTGGGGTTTTTTTTTGTCTTTTTTAATAACATATTTTGAAGAAGAGACAGAGCTGGAATGAAATCCTTTGGTCTGAATAATTTCATTTCTTGTGTAAAGGAGAGGGTATGTTAAGGCACTGTTTTATGAAACTGAAAATCTATACTAGCTTCTCGAATAAGTGTGTATCAGCAGACTCTTAACCATAATTTCATAACTAGTCAATTTTTTCTGAAAGTTGAAAACCCATCGCTTAAATTCCTTATAAAATGGCAGCTGCTGATGTATTCAAGGAATGCAGACACACAGTGTCTGTGTACGCAGAGCTCAAACATCATTTTTGATTGGCTGCTGTGAGTATTGCCTATAAATTATGATTTTGTCAGAAAGTCTTAAAATTATTAGAGATTTTAGGGCAATTATATGTGTTTATTTGTAGGTGTGGTTAAACTGTCAACTGAATAATTCACTGTGCTTTTGACTGTAATTATTAGTTTTGTAATTGACACCAGTGGAACAAGACAGGTCTCAGAAAATCAGAGGTACCTATCCATCAAAAGATTTAAAAATATTTTGCTACCTGTTTAGCAACATCGTACTTGAATTTAGTTTCCTATGTGTTGCTGTATTAATACAAAGTGGTGTGGGATCCTGAGAACATTTAATACTCATGAGAAACTGTGTCAGTCATTAATGATGTTTATTAATGTCAATATTTAAGGAATATCTGATCTTCTTAGCACAGGGCTGTATGTAAAATATATCACTTTTTAAACCTATTTAAAAAAAATGTGCAAACTGTTCTTTTTTATATATGTATATAAAAATAAACTGGAGGGAAGGTCTAGGTTTTGATCGTACAAACACACCGGGGAGTAGCTGTTCCGTTTTAGACACAAGAAGATTGTGTTATGTTTCTGTGTTTATACCCAAAACGCCTATCACAGACACTGGTGGTTTTTTTTGAAATATCCTTTCATTGTGAGTAGAGCTCCAGGTACAGGGTCACTTTGATGCAGAAATGAGAGTGCAGTGGAGGAGTCTACATGATAGTGGGTGTAATTTTCATTTGGAGATCAGTATAGAAAGGCAGTGGCGAGTGTTTGAGGAATATTTTGTGCTCACTCCCTTGTTTGACTTCTGTACACTGAACTGTCAAGGGGCATTAGCAGTATGAAACTATATTTTCTCTGATGTCCCAGATTGCTGCTTTTTCTCAGTGCAGCTTTTCAAAGCTTGAAATGATGTGCTTAAAACTGCCCACTTTGTTCCTGGTACACTAGGGATATGTGAGGTTGTATTTCGATAGTCTTAATAAATTCTGAAACATAATTTCTTCCAGTGGCCTTGGGTAATTGTCGGTTTAATTACAGGGAGCAGCTGAGATGGAAACTTTGCTTTGTCACTGAAATGCACCTCTTTGAAAATCCCCCGTTCCTTGGGACGTGGCAGTCTGTACTCTGAGCTATAACATAGGCTTTTGTGAAAACCCCTTGAAGAACAGTGGAAAAAGTGAATACTTCTGCAAATTCATTCATCTGACATCAAAGCTAAAGCATTCTTTTAGCAAGCGAGGCAGATTGAGCTCTCGTAGGCACACAACCAGACTCATTGTACATCTGGGCCTTCCCGTTTGGAGACTGTATTTGAAGTAATTTTGCATTCTTTTTGCCATCTTACTTTCTTATTCTGTACTGAGGTCAGACTGCATCCTCTGCATCTTACTGAGGTCTCCTGCTCTGTGGGTTAAATGGATAGGCCTTTAAAGACTAAAAAGGCATTGATGTTAAGAAGAAGCAGTACTCTGTTCAATTAAAATCAAGTAGAAGTGTTTAAGGTAATGTGAGCCCCCAGCACCTTGATTAAAAAACGAACGAAGGGTAGCAGAAAATGTGAGGCAATGTCAGTGTTTATTAGTTGTACTTTCAGTTGATGCTCAGCTTTGGTATTTCTATTTACTGCTTTTTTTCCCATGTCCTTTGCTGGTACATTGGCAAATAGGTCATAAAAAACACTTTCAGCAAAGATGCATTTGATTTATGTCCAGAACAGGTTCTTAGTATTGATTTTTTTCCCCTCTGGAAAAAAAAAAAAACAAAAGAAAACAAAACTGTATGTCTCCATTATTTTCTGAGCATGGCAATGCAGTGGCACATTTCAGATGACCTTTTATCTTAAATAACTCAATATGTTCTTCTGTGTTTTAAAAAGCCTTTTTGCAAGTTACAAAAAAAAAAAACCAAAACGTAATTGCATATGTGGCCATTGTAATGTTTTTACAGGGGGGAGGGAACAAGGGGAGGAACTGGGACGGACCACATATTAGGAGAAGGGAATGTTAGGAAAAGAAAGCGCAATTTGGGAAGTTCGTATGGTGGCCGTAATTCGAGTTTGTCACAAAGGAGGCAAAGTGGAACAAAACCAAGAAGTAGATCAAAGGCTAGGAAGCAGGGTTCAGCGGTATGGGGTTTATATCTTTATGGCTAGAGAGAAGATTAGAGCAAGAAAAATACTGCCGTGGGGCTAGGAAGACATTGCGAAAGAGAAAGGAAATATACATAGGCTGCATTTGAAAGAAAATCCCCAAGGAAGGCAGAAAAAGAAGGAGAGAGAATTAAAAACAAAGATATGAACAGTGTGAAGCCCTGGTTGAATTAGATCCCGAGCTGAAAGGAGAAGGCAAGAAAGTGATAAACATTTTGCCACAGCCACGACAAGTACTGAGCTCTGCTATATCCCATTTTCTATTTGTTTTCTCCAGTTGGTGGCCCGGTAATGGTGCATGTGCATATTGTACCTGTTTGTATGTGTTTTGGGCCTGGAATAAACAGCTTCAAGAAACGACAGTGAAATTCCCACCTCTAGGGCAACCAGAGTGGGAAAACCCGTTTCACTCCCTAACTAGAGAAGCCAGAGTCCACTGCTGGTGGACATGTCTGCATTACCACCATGACTGGGGCACCAGCACACGTGCCAGCGGTGGATGGTGCCTGGCGTGGTGTGGGGTGGCCACAGCACCTACACCCGCGGAGCTGCCAAATGGTTTCCCAGCAGCTGTTGGGGTTTTGCAACCAAGAGTTGGCTCGGGCGGCAGCAGCGGCGCACCCCTACACTGTGACTCAACGTTTTGGATTCTCTGAGGGAGTTGTGCTTGGTGCTGGAATTGCGTTGCAGTGTCAGCTTGTGGCAGGGTTGTGTGTTTCCAGCCAGCACCTAGATAAGAGTGAACAATATAAACAGAGGGGAAAGCACCCATTTGTTTGTACGAGATGAAAGGTTTCCATGAGAATAGTGTGTTCCCCCCTGCCACCCGCCCCCACGGAGGCTCCCCAGTGCTGAGAAAAGTGAGATTGTACTTTAAAATATTAAATGGTTTCCCAATCAGTGTAGAATCTCGGCTTTCACCTGGGTCTTTTGTAAGGAGATTTGTAATAGAGGAAGCAGGTGTAATGTGGTGATTATAAAGATATTGTTGAAGGGGGGGAAAAAAAAGAGGTGAGTTTTCAGTGCTTTGCTCCTCTGAGCCTTCCAGGGCTTCCTTTTCAGCTGACTCCCATCACCCTTATAGCAAGGTGCTGTGTTTTCCGGCCAAGCCAGTCAGTCAGTTGTGCATAGAAAAAAAAGGTTACTGGGTAAATCTGAAACCTTGATAACACATTCCTCCATTTGTATATATTGCATGGCTTACCAGTGTATTCATTCCTTTGGCTTCCAGCATTTCACAACCTGCCATAGGTCAGCCTGAGCAACAAGAACAGGTCCTGGTAGATTGAAAGATTTCTGCTTTCAGACACTCATGTTCACATCACTTTGCCTGTTGATTTCCTGTTTTTTATTTATTTTTATATTTTTATTTTTCTTTTATTTTTGATCAGCAACATCAAATGGGTCTTTGGAGGGCCTGGATAACCAGGAGGGAGGGGTGTGCCAGACAAAAACCATGAAGATCCTCATGAAAGTTGGACAAGGTAAAGACCATCTGCTGTTTCATGAAATCACTTTGATCAGTCTCAGTGTTCTTTTAGTTTTCAGGCTTCTTTTAGCGGTGTAAAACAGGGAGTCAGCGGAGTCTAGTGCAGTCATTCCTCCCTTTAGTCTGAAAGCAAAGCCTATTTTCTCTTCCTAGGCTACTGACAGATTTCTACAGAAGGAGGGTTAGCGTAATAAGATCTCTTCATTGGAGAGGTCCCTAGAAGTAAAGGTCACCTGGGAATAGTGTGTTTCAGTCATTTTTATTTTTATTTTAAAAACAAAAGCCACAATTCTAATGCTCAAAATTATTTAAAATACATGAAAGGAGGGAAGCTAATATTTCTATAGTTTGCTTGTTACAAATTCTGATTACAGAGAGGTTTTTGTTCATTGTCTCTTTCCACATATAGATAACCTATTGTGCTGGAAGAAAGAATTATTCTTCTAAGTAGAGGTTGGTTTAGTAGTCAGTCAGCTTCCTTAGTTAAACTGAATGTCATCTGCAAAGGTTTTCTTGCCAATTACAGGAGTCCCTATAGTTTCTGCAGATGGCCTCACAATTTAAACCTCTGAAATAACTAATCTGATCATTTTGCTTTAAAAGGAAAATTACATTCTTGTATCTCCCAGTCCTCTGCATAAAGATTCTTCTGTTCAAAACCATTTGTGTCTCACAAGGTACTGAGAGCCAGCTTATAAGGCTCCTTACCATCAAGCACTGAAGCTGCATGAGCCATCTTTCTCTCCCCCAGATCCCAACTCGGCAGGGCTGCCCCGGCACACGGATCCCACCAAGCGCCCTGAGCAGGAAGCTGGCACCAATGGGAAGAGTTCCACCACCAGCCCTTTTGTGAAGGATCACTCAGGTGGGTATGGTGGCAATTGTACCTGGGGTGAGGCTCCAGCCTTTGTCCCCAGATGTGTTTTATTTTACCATTAAAGTGCCAAAAAGACAATTTTTTTTCATACTGAAATGAAACAAAAGCCAGTTCTAATGCTCTGGTGGATAATGTCTGGGAGCTGCAAGTTCTGGCAACAGCTGCTCTCTCCTCCTTTCTACTCTGCAGTAGAAGTTAATTACATCTTGTGAGAATATCACTCATTTACAGGAAAGTTTTTGGACAGGACATTCACTGAGCAGCTTTACAGTGGTGAATGCTGCCTTACATTTTGTATTCTGGCAGATGAATGAGTCTTTCTGTCTTTCTCTTCCCATATAATACATTATCAAGTGGTTCTTGACAGCAATTTATAAAGTTTATTTTAAGGCATCTATAATTAATGTCCTGATCTTTTAACTGACCATATAAAGTCTGCACTTGAATGGCTGGACTTTCACTAAATTAAAAGGTTTGCTTTTCTAAAATAATTATCTAAGCAAGATAAATAGATGGTTCCAAACAAATATCTTCAGGATGCATTGACAACATTAGATGACAAGAAAAAACCTAACTCTTAAGACCCATGGTCTCTGGAAGAAAGTTTGGTGAATTGGAAATGCTAGAAAGCAAAACTTTCTGGCAGTTGATTCTGGGATTTCCCCAAATGGCTGCAAGTTTTCCTTGCCAATTCTGTCATTAGTTACTGGGCTAATGAATCTTTGATACAGTGGTCACTAGCCAGGGTTCAGCTAATTCCTACAGAGGTTCCAGGAAAAAAAGTTCACAGTTACGTGCACGTGGTAGCTGCAGCACTCTTCCACCTGTGAGTTAGGATCAAGATGGGGAAGTCCAACTTTTCAAGTGACAAAGGGTCAAGTGATCTTTCATTTAATTTTTGTGACAAATACTATGATGGGGTGACAGCACAAAATATTCAACAGAAACAATATTTCAGCACATGAGCTTTTCCTATCTACCAAATGTGTGGTGGTGTTTTCTTGTAAATAAAATGTAAGTTAATACAAGCCGATACATGCCAGAGCCATTTTGCCTGTCTCCCACACTGCCTCAAGCTCCTTTGTTTTGTGTGCAAGCAAGAGGAGTCCGTGTAAAGAGGCACTAAGAATGGTTTAGCTTAAATCGATACTTGAAGGATAAAATAGCAGAAGAACAGTGTGACACTGAATAGAACCAGTTGGCCTGAGAATTGCAATTTCTGTGTTATTTTCCCCTGCAGTTGTATACCACCTCTCTCTGCTGCCTGGGGCTGGCCAGCATCTGTTAAAAGATGCGGTGTGCATTAAAGGCTGCCTTGTCAGTGCCAGTCCTTGCTGCTGATGGATGATGATGTATGAAACAGGGTGGTTTGGGAGCAGCACAAAAGTGAGACCAACAGACACAAAGTCTTGTTTAATATTGATTGCTGACTTCGGCTGTTTGCATTTAGCTATCTAACAGGGTAATTGGTTTGTCAAAGTTTAGCTGTCAGTTAATTCTTCCCAGTGTTGCTTACTCTATACATTTTAAGCAGTGTAAGTGTGTCGCAGCATGGCAATAACATTTGTTTATTGTATTTCTGTTCTTTTCAGGATCTAGCACAGATGGCAGTAAGGCTGGGCACTCCAGTATACTGGGTTCAGAGGTGGCCTTATTTGCAGGGATTGCATCAGGGTGCATCATTTTCATCGTCATCATCATCACTTTGGTGGTTCTTTTGTTGAAGTACCGGAGAAGACACAGGAAGCATTCCCCGCAACACACAACAACTCTCTCACTTAGTACATTAGCCACCCCAAAACGCAGTGGCAACAACAATGGTTCTGAGCCCAGTGACATTATCATTCCTTTAAGGACTGCAGACAGTGTTTTTTGCCCCCACTATGAAAAGGTCAGCGGCGACTATGGACATCCGGTGTACATAGTTCAAGAGATGCCTCCTCAGAGTCCAGCAAACATTTATTACAAGGTCTGAGAAACACACAACCAACTCTGTGGTACAGTTGAGTCGTAGAGGAAACTTGCTGGTCAAATGCTTTCTGTTGGAGTTTGTGGTGACGCCTTGTGCACTAGCATTGACTCAAGCACAGGGGGGAGAAGGTGACAGCTCTTTCTCCAGGAGCCGACATGAGCTGGACAGCTTACCTAGTCTGTAGAATTCCTGTCAGTGAAAAAGTATTCACTAAAAGCTGGAAGACTTTTATGTAGAAGATGCCCATTCTGATTGCTGTACTGTTTTTACATTCATCATCCTCAAAGCCATGTGCTGCAGGCGTTCAGGCATGTACAAAAGCCAAGGGAAGATGGAGTGATCTGTGGATGTTAATAGCTCTAGGCATCCTGCGAAGGTGCTCTAGGATATATCAAGCTTGAAATGCAATCTTCTGACTTTTGTGTGTCTCTCTCAGCATGTACTGGATTTGTCACACAGACCTTGGTGTCTAAGTAAGACTTGTTAAAGTTCTCTTGCTTTTAGTCTGTCACTGTTCCATTTGTTTCTGTTACCGGGGCTCTGCCATCCTTCACATGAGATTTCCTTTCACTCCACCTCCTGAATCACTAATCGAACATTAATGTTTGGAGATCCACGCTCCATCCATCTGCTACAGCAGCCTCACTCGAATGGGTAATGCATTTATAGAAATCGTGTTTGATAGTAAGGAGCCTTCCAGCCAAAAAGTTAGGCTGTCAACAAAGTCAAGAGCAGAACTGGGTGATGGATGGAAGGGCTGACTGCAGTTGCAGTTAATACTGCTGTCTCAGAAATAGAAGCTGGGAAGAAAAAAAGAAAACAAAACAAAAACACATTTAGGTAGCACAGCACTTTGGTATGCTAAGTTTTAAGAGGCAAGTAGGAGACACAGTAACGCACGCAGTGGATTAGGGCTGCATTTGAAGGAATTCATGGTTATCTAATACCAGTGTGCAGAAAAAAAAATAGTACCTTCAGTACAATAGAACAAAGGGGTATTGTTAGTAAGTGAACAAGCTTGGAGAGGACAAGACAATAGCAGGCCGCTGAGGATAGATTAGGGGAGGGCTGTTGTGGTACTGGCAATAAAGTATACAGCTTTGAAGCTGTAGCAAAAACGTCTGCTTTGGATGACTTTTAAGCAGACTCAGCTGCTATACTGTCACATTCTGTTAAACACAGGGAAAGCGTTTAAGAAAATAGCAGAGAGCAAACTGAGCAAGATGACTGTAAGCCAACAGGTCAAATGAGCTGTAATTCTGTCACTGGTAAAGTTGTGGAAAGAAAAAAACCCAAACCAACCAAAAACCAAACCCAAAATAAAACCCCAACACTTTCTCATCTCTAAAGTAAGAGAATTTCTTTCTGACTGAGCCTTTTGACACTTTGGTTTACTATAGTGCTGTCCCTGCACAGTGAGTTTAGGTACTGTGACTGACACAGCCGTTCATTGGTGCTCTGTTGAAAGTTAAAGCACATATGGCAAACCTCTTGCAGTCCGTAAGAATAAAATAAATTATGACACTGAGATGGAGAAGGAAAATAGGTCTTTATTTATAATAGGTGTATAGAACACAAGGGATATAAAGTGTTTTTCTTTCATTTGTTCTTTCTTACTGTTTTGTTTTGGTTTGCTTTTTTTACTAATATATATTTTGAGATTGCACAGAATCTACACCAGAAGATGTGAAATTCTTTTGCGGCAATTAAATAGTCTTAACTTGTCATCATTTTGCATATATATATGTGTGTGTGTGTATACATAAATACACACATATATATGTCTTTATATGCATATATATGCATATATACGTATACACACATTTTTTCTCTAAAAAGAAACTGCTTCTGGGAAAAACATTAGCCATCCAAAAATAACAATGGAAGCATATTAAAAAAAAAAAAAAAAAGAAAAAAATTAATCCAAAGCATCTCATACAAGAAAACTACGAAATATAAGGCTCGAAATATCGAAATATCAGGAAGTCAGTGTTACTGCATCACATATTTAACAGTAACAAGGCGTGCCGGCATTATTTTGTGTGTTGTGTTTTCCCTTGCCTTACAGGCTGATGTGTTCTGTAGATTTCGTTGAGGTTCGTAGATGGGGGTTTCAGGTTAAAGTTTTCTCTTTAGCATGGCTGTTCCCTACAGCTCCCACCCTGGGGAGGAAATAAAAAAACTCTTACTTTTATATGTGCTATGCAAATAGACATTTCTAACATAGTCATGTTACTATGGTAACACTTTGCTTTTTGACTTGGAAAGAAAATGTAGCAACAGCATTTGGGGATCTCAGACCTCCAGTGAGCACCTGCAAGGAAAAAAAAAAAGAAAAAAAAGAAAAAATATCTGTCATAAAAATGATCACTCTCTTTGTTTCCTGAACCTGAAAATGATGTTGGGATGTTGGTCCAAAAGAGAAACAAAACAAAACAAAAAATCCCAACCCATGGTTCTGTGGAAGGTTACCATGGTGACTAACTACAGTACATATGTAATTCTTTTCAACAACCCTTCCTTTCTGTGAATCCATCCATACAAGGTTCTCTTGTAAGTCATTAAGATTTTATTTTGGGGAGGGGGTGTACGGGGGAAGGGAAAAGATGGGTTTACTGATACCAATTTTTATTAAATCAATGCTTCATCAGTTAGCTACATTCTAGTTATGTACTAAACTGTGAAAAAAAAAAATCAGATGAATTGCTCAAGAGCAACCTGCAACCATTTGAAAAGAAAAAAAAAAATGTACTGTGCATCTGTTTTGTGTCTGGTGCAGAATTATGACAATCTACCAACTGTTCCTTTCTTTGACGTTGGTCCAGCTTTGAAAAGTTACTGTAAATGCCTTGCTTGTATGATCATCCCTAGTCAACCGACTTGGAATTTGCACCATCATGTCTAAGTGAAGATGCTGTAAATAGGTTCAGATTTACTGTATATGGATTTGGGGTGTTACAGTAGCCTTATTCACCTTTTTAAATAATAATAAAAAATCCCACATGAAAACAAGAAAAATGGCTTTTCTTAACCAGATTGTGTATATAGAGCAATGTTGGTTTTTTATAAAGTCTGAGCAAGATGTTTTGTATAAAATTTGAATTTTGCAATGTATTTAGCTACAGCTTGTTTAAAGGCAGTGTCATTCCCCTTTGCACTGTATTGAGGAAAAAAATGGTATAAAAGGTTGCCAAATTGCCGCATATTTGTGCTGAAATTGTGTACCAGGTATATTTATTTAAGAATTTCTTTGTCCAGTTTGTAAGTAACACAGTATTATGCTTGAGTTACAATTTTTTTGTTTTGTTTTGTTTGGTTGGTTTTTGTTTGTTTGTTTCATTCTGTTTTAAGACTAGCCGGTCATAAGTTTGAAATCTGCTTTAGTTCCACATTGCAATTAGTTCCCAGAAAATGAAAATTATGAAAATCACATTCCACATCTGTTTCAAACTGAATTTGTTCTTAAAAAAATAAAATATTTTTTTCCTATGGAAACCTTGCTTTTAAGTATTTTCTTCTCTGTTTTGTAATTTTTTTTCTTCTTTAAAAGATGAAAATTAGAAAGCCACCACGCCTGCCTCCCTTTGCGTGTCATTTCCTCCCTCCCTTTCTTCCTCCCCCCTTCTCTCCCAGCTCTGCACCCTGATTGCCAATGGTTTATGGGAAAGAAATCTTATAATATACTGGCTTCTGTTAACCTACTTCTTTCCTGGGCTTTCTCTTACATATATCAGCAGATTTAACAAAACACATGGATCTTCTGTTCTTGGAAGTCAGAGAGCTTTAGCACACAAGTAATTGCCAGACATGGAGTGGGTTTATACTGTGGGTAGAGTCAGAGATAAAAATACGTGTGAAGCCTTCTGGGTGCTCTTGCTGTCACTGCTGCTCCTGAGGAGGGGGAACAACAAGCTTGAGGGTGGCAGGGCTGAGTGAGAAGGGACAGGAGATGGAAGATGTTTGGAGAATGGCTAAGGACTGGAAATGCTGCAAAGTCAAAACATCTCTGCATGGTTCTTTCAATAGGGCCATGCATCATCCTGTCCATGCTTTATCGCACCTTAAGGGAGGTGGGGGCCAACGAGCAGGTGGCACAAGCCTTAATACAAACTCTGATTGCATTGCTGTGATTTTCACTAGGACAACCAATTCTCTCATTTAATAATACCGTCATTCTTTTACAAAGCCCAGCCCTTTTCCTTACTGAAAGTAGAGCATCTTCCAGTTTGTTAGCAGGGCTTAAATGGTGTGAGCATCCGTGGAGTAACTTTGTCCTCTACAGAGGACAAAGATACTCTTGGGAGAGTTATGTGGCCCAGTGGAAGGCATTAAGTCCCTGTGGTAGAGCATGTGAGCATCCTCTGACTTCTCAGTAAATCACCTGGGCCTAATACTGCATATAAATCACTGTAAATCACTTCAGAGGAAGTAGACTTGCATACTTGGAGGCAAACACATACTTGGCTGAATTGGGACTTCACTCCCTGATTTGTGCTTGCACATAGGCGATTTCACTTGCTCATTTCAGTGGGTTGTTGTGAGGGTCACCACATTGTTAATATCTGTGTGGTGTTCGGGTCTGGTCTATGCTAAAAGCTTGCCTGATACAGCGATCTGTTAGAGCTGTGACTAGCTTAGTAAAGACTAAGGCTATTGTTTTTATTTTAGGCCTTGGTAAATACTGGAAGTTGGTGATAAGAAAAATAATTCAATAGTGTGAAGTTTACATGGCATTTTCATTAGTTTCCCTTTTTTCCATCTATGATAAACATATTATATAATTATAGCTAGCTTGTATACTGATACCCACACCCCCCTATTTTTGTCACTGTTATAGCAATAAGGGAAAAAACGTTGCTTTAAACAGTGTCTCAATGGGGGGGGGGGGGGGGGTAAAAAATGGTTGCTGGTGTAGCTATATCTGTATAGTTATACTTTGGGACAAGGATGCTGGGTTGATGAGAGGTCCTTGTATACATATCTCAGCAAACATAACAGAACCTCCACTGAGTCTGCTACACTCATCATAGAAAACGGTATGTGCCTTAGACACTCAGCATAAAGTTACTGACTTACAACCAATCTTTTGTAATTTGTACAGGAAAAAAATTCATACTTGCATTTTGCTGATGCTGCACTATTAATTATCAGATAAGCACAAAATCAGGATTTACTGCCTTTGTTATGAGACTGGGTCCTGACAAGAACCAGCCCAAGTCAATAGGCTCTGCTAAGTGAAAAATATAATTTACAGTTGTTATCAATCTAGAGCAGAATAAGTATCTCTTACGCAAAATAATGTCTCACAATGTAAGCCTAGTGATGTTGCTGCCTAGGTTTAAAATGTTACACCTCTTTCTTTATCCTTTCTCTATAGCTTTGCTGTGATGCATTGATCAAATGCTCAGTCAGCAGCATGCTCGTTTTGATTCTGTGGGCACCGTAAATTTTCTTTTTTGCAGAAAAGCTTAAAATTGTGTAGTGGTTAGCAAAATAAAGGAAAATGAAAACTCTGTCTTTCTAAGAGACACTCTCCATCTTCATAGCCACAATAGACATTTTGGTGGAGAAAAATCCCAGGGTTTAAAAGCACCTAACATACTCATTCAACAGTTCACATGTCATTACATGAAACATCAGATCAGAAATCAGGTAATATTTGTTCTGGAAAAAGGTGAGTGTTGAAGGATATACCACAGTGTATTCATGATTGTGCCATTCATAATCTGAATGGTGCTGGATTCAGCTGGCTGAGCTATCATCTATGAAATAAAAGAGTATCTTTCACATGACTCACAGAAATACTTTGATGCTTAATTAAGACATAATGCAACCCATAGGAGTCACCCTACAGATAAAATCATGGGGCTGATGGTGGAACTGGAGTTCCTGTTGGAAAAAGCACGCAGATGATATCCTTGCCCATGCCTGGGTCTCCTGATGATGAGTGAGGTGCTGGCAAATGGGGGCTGGTGTCTCTTGTGAAACTGGGCCAAGAGTCTGTCCACACGTGGTGAGGATGAGGAAGGGATGCTGCAGGAGGCTGTTCCCTGAGGAAAACCTTGGAGCAGACGGAGGAGGTGAGAGGGAAAATGTACAAGAAGGCAGTGACTTCCTGAGGAGGAGAATCCGAGACATCTGTAATGACAAAAACCTGGGGAGAAATCAGAACCAGGATGACAGGCCCAGCTGTGGAGATAGTTAGAGAGACAGTCTTTACAGCTCTTGTAAAGGCTTCGGTGGAAAACAGATAGCGGCAAGCAGAAGAAAAATGTTGACAGATGAAAGGCAAGTAAACATAGCATGTGGTAAGTGTTGGCTTTGTTTTGAGCAGGTGAGGAGGCCAGATTGTTCTGCTAGACCCTGAGAGGAGAAAGAGCCTGCATGGGATGGAGAACTGAGACAAGAACTTAGTGTTTTCTGCAAGCTGGGATCCTGTGAAAAAGAGATCAAGGATCTGCAAGAACTGAATAACTGTATGACTGTTAAAAGTCTAAGCAGCAGAGAACCTTGTACATAGCTGTCATAACCTCGGGAGTAGGACTTGTGTTTTCATAAGTGTATTGACAGAGCCTCATGTGCTTAGGCTGCTAAAAAAGTACGATTAATTTAATAATATGGGGAATCCATTGAGGGTGGGAGAATGTTTGCTTCTACATCAGGCCTTCAGTGGATGTAAATTAGCATAGTTCACTTTGATATCTGATCCTGCTTATCACAGTTCAGAATTGCACATACCTAAGCAATACTCATACAGATTTTATTATACCTCTTAGCTGTGAGAAAGTGCTTTATAACAGTGTTGTCCTGAATATTACCAAGACTGGACTCAAAAACATACCAATAACTGCTTTCATAAGAGACTACTTGTTAAATGCCATAAGAATTCTAATTTGTATTTTATTGCACATCGTCAGCAATTTGCTGTATCTGTTCAGTAAAAGTGGGCTGGTTTGCTAGCAGATGTCTAATAAAGATTGATCACCTTCGTGTCTTTTTGTCCTCTTTTCTAATATTTAAACTCATTCCTTCCTGCTCCTGCATTCAGTTCTATTCCATATGCATACTGCTGGGCCTGGAGGTCTTCTCTCAAATTTCCACTATTGAGAAAACGGTGACTGCTTTCCTTCAGCCTGTTTATCACATACCCTGACGCCATGCCCTGATCACCTGCTCAGTGCACCGGCCCTGTCAGTCCCAACACCCTTTCTGGGGCTTCATATCTTCCCAGATAAGGTTTCACTTTTGGACAAAGCTTAAGTTGCTCACCGTGAAAGTTTCTTTTCAAATGTTGCCCTAGGCTTTCCTCCTTTTATATGACTGGCTCTGGATTTTAGCTTGTGATAACTTTTTCATGAAGAAAAAATGAATAAATTCTGATGAAACACAGGAACATTCCTTGTACCAAGAGTGTGTTTTCTTCTAAGCCCCTTATTTTCCAATCAGCTTTAGTTTGAATTTTTATGTGGCTTTATCTATTCCTCTTGTATTTATTCAATTGCATCTGAAGGAAAATAGCATGAGTAAGATTCCTAAATACAATTTAAATATAGCTCATTTCAGTCTGTTTGGTTTTACATCTCCAGTGATCAATGCATTAAGCTAAAAATACCTCAGAATATTTTGTCTTGTTTCTCATAAATTAAAAAAAAAAAAAAAATCTATTAAAATATCTGTCAGAAAAGTGTAAGCACTTCACTTTGGAAGGCACCATTCAAGCACAATTAAGAAACAGTGATTGGTGTGCAGCTCAAAATTAAGTGAGTATATTTGAAAGACAGAATGACTTTTGACAAAACCCAATATTTGGTTTTGTTTTGTTTCCTTAAGTCAGCTCAATATTATGAAGCAGGAAGTGCTGCTAGTTTTACTGTCGGTGCACCAGCCTGGTGGCAGCCAGCTTGGGGTTTATTTATGTAGCTTTGTCCTTTCAGTGTCTTATGACGAGCAGTGGTAAAACTAAAGTCTGGATGCTTTGGCCACTGGTAGGTGTAACCTATGTGATTGCACACAATACAAGGGATTTATCTGAAGACATTGTTCCTGCAGGAGAAACATAAATCCCTTTTGCCAGCTCCCCTCCACCCCCTTCTAGTGCTGCATTTTGAAACAGCAGACTTTTTTCCTTTGGATTTTTCACCCAGTGTAAATATTTCAAAGACAGCATCAGAACTGTATTTATCAAGTTTTAAAACAGTTTTCTTTTCCTGTGTAGCTGGTTGCTTGCAACATTTCCACAGCATCCCCTCACTCAAGGCACCATTAATAGACCAGTGCCTCCAGATGAAATTTGCATCAGTTTTTTGAAAGATATCTTGCAGCTGCATTTTAATTATGTCACGTTACTGACAGATCAAAACACCAATACACCTTGGTCCAGAAAAAGGCATCATCCTTGCTCATAAAAGTTGTAAGGACTGATTTTATTTTCTCTCTTTCAGTCACCAGCAGTGAGGGATTACCCTGGGCTGTTCAGGCTTTTGCAGGGAGGTGGAGAGGAGGGGGTGAGGCCGCAGTCCCCAGGGTTTTGATCATTCCTTCTCAAAGGGAAGATCTGCTCCATGTTGCACAAAATGGGAGTTTCACATGGCCCTCGCTGCAGCACCAAACAGAATAAATGCAGGACCAAAGCTCTGAGCAGTGGTGCTAAGTCATTCAGCTTTCTGCTCATGGCTGTGACAGCAACCATTTGGGAATCAAAATGTTTCTTGGAAGTGGGCTGCTCATGCAAGTAACATATACAGGGGCTGATCTAGGGCTTTTGGCGTGCCTTACCACTGCTGAGCGTTCTGCCAGCTGTGCTTTGCAAGAAACAATGAGGAAGATTCAGCTTAATTAAACCTTTGGAAACTGCATGGGTGGTGAGAATCACAGAGGCAGTGAGAATTAGCTGCAACCATCACAGCAGCATCTTCTGCAGACCCAGAGGCGGGCACCAGCTTCTCAGGAGAGGCTTTTTCTGGATTGCAGAAGAAGGTCTGGGAAGGCTTACACTCCCTATTTGTTATTTGACAGTTCCACTTAACATTACTGCCAGCTCCTAGAACAACATTTGACCCAAACGTGATTTCCCAAGCCTGAAGCGGAGTTTTTCACGAATGCAGTTGACTGATTTCCGTGCCCTGAAGAATTTGGCCCCTGATCACTCACCAATCGACAGCCATGAATCAGGTGGCAATTAAATCACTGTAAAATATAAAACTTATTTAGTAACGTTTCCAAGTCTCTTAGAAGTAATAGCTCTTGCAAAAATGCTATTTATTGCCAGCTGCTTTAAGATACACATAATCTTTGAGTGTACTAAATCCTTTTTCTTTAAAACCAGTGAAAATCAGAACTCCGAGCACTTTTATTCAATATTCAAATTCTGATTTTTTTAAGCTACCTAAATTCTAGGCCTGAGTGGCTTTCTGTGGAGGTAAGTTTTATAGTTCAGTCACACATCGTATAAAAGAGTGTTTTCTTTGATCAATTTTTAGCTTCCCACCTTTGAAACTCTATTCATTTCTTCTGAGACAGAGAAATAAACTCTTAAATTCTACCACTTTTTAGCATATTCTATCTTAAAAAAAAAAAAATTCATCTCATTCTTACTCTTATAGTACCCATGCTCATCAGACTATTTCCATTTGGTGACTTTTCCATGCCCCAAACAATTATTTTTTAATTATTTTTTCTGTACTTTGAACTCTCCCTTAGCTCCACTTTATCCTTTAAAAATAAAGAGAGAGGGAATATATATAGTTTGCTATATATATAGATTGCATGGCTTTTTTCCTATAGTGTAATCTTAGAATAGCTGAGGAGGAACTGCATATGAAACAGTCTGGATGCTATCATGGCCAGTTTCTATGTCCACAGTATTGTGGGAAACTGCTCCTGTAAAACATCTTGCATGGTGATAAGCACTTTAAGCTTACATTAATAGTAGAAGGATTTAAAATTGCTCAGCACCTCTTAGGCATCCTACTGAGAAAGAAAGGATTATATTTTCAGCTGTAGTCACAAAGCTTCAGAGGTTTCTACCTATGTTTCTCTACAGCAAAATCAGGATGTTTCCTTTGTAATACATTAATGGGGAATATTTCTCTGAATACTCCGTTGTTGTATCTTCCAACTTGGTGCATAAAACTCCTTTTTCAAATATGCCTTTTAATTCAACTTTTTTTTTCTCTCTCACAAACCATGTGGGTCACCTTTGTACTAAAAATTTGCCTTATTTCTCAATCCGTATTTCATAGACAAGACCATACTTGGAGAAAAGGCTGGGTCCTTTCCCGGGTACCAAGGGTTCCTGCTAGCAGTTAGTCTGTCACCGTGTCTGCCACCTCTGGAAACATGCATTTGCCTTCCAGCTTAGGTCATTCACAAGGGGCGAGGAGTTCTGACTTTAAATACATATCCAACATGACTCTGAACAGAGATACAGATACATGATTTCAAGTTAGTGCCCTGCCAGGTATTTTGAGTCTGTCGTTCTTTTCTGTTGGAGTTTTATCTTTCTTGGTAGCTGAACCTCCACTGCTCAGAAGAACCTCTAACATACTAAAATTCATGAACTAGCAGTCTAAGGGGTCAGGGTCTAACCCTTCTTCTCCAGCCTCACCAGTTATATGCAGTTGCATTATCCTGTCACTGTTCCGTAAGAGAGGCGGATCAAAGATATTGCAAAACTTGACATTTAGGGAATTACCCTTTAATATGGAGGGCACGTCCCATAGTACAGAAGATACTGCAAGCCCGTCTACACAACCTAATCTTGTCCGAGGGTTCTGCCCCTTACATTGTCCCCCATTCGACTGTTGTCCTAAGTGGGAGATCAGGTCTTACTGGCAACATGTCTGTTCTTAAGTTCTCCTCTGAATTTTGGCTTGGGCTGAGATCCCAAACATTTCCTTGATGGCAGACAGTGAACTCCATCAGGAGGTGAATTTTGCTTGTTTGTTTTCCAGAAATCGAGGTACCCACTGTGTCTGATGTCAAGGGGAGGTGTCAGCAGCGCCCATCTGAAGGATTTGGATGAGGAAAGGCACAGCAAGAAGCCTGGCTCATTCTGAAGATCCGAAAAAGATGAATCTGTCATTTTTTGCTCTAAATGGGAAGCTGAACTTTAAGTAGTGGCTTAACCAAAGGCCAGCATATGGCAGCACTACAGCTGTTTGAAATCCACTTGCACTTCACACTGGCACTTTGACAAATGCTATTGTGTTACAAATGCTGGATGACAGTAAATCTAGGGCCATATTCAGCTTTGGCATACATAGGAATAATTCCCACTGACTTTGTACACGTCTACACCAAGAAACGTACAGAAGTGTGTAGGACTGAAACAAATACTTGGTGCCTCTAAACAATCCTCCTGTCAGACTGAGAAACTTTTGGTGCGGTTAGACCCCTGTAGCTGGAAGTGTGAGTGCTATAATGTGGTAATGGAGGTAAAATTAGGGAGTCCATGAGGTCTAGGAAATGCCTGGTGATTCTAAAGACAAAACTTGTATTTCTGCTTTGGAGCAATAGGCATGCTGGCTGGTCATTATAAGGAGAGAGGGGCTCCCCCCACTGAGATCTATTTGCCATCTTTCATACTTTATTTCTCATCTCTCTGCCGGTTTCTACAAGGAAAGAAAGAACTCAGAAGGATCGTTTTCTGGAGAGGGAGCCTATAGGAGGCCTAGAAAGAGCATTAGACAAATGTATCAGAGAATATATCATATTGCAGGGGAGCTGTGGCTGCCAATGATGAGATCTTCAGTTTCTTAGTCACTTTAGGTCAGAAACCAGGTGCTACGTTGTTGATCCCATGGCTGCTTGCCATCCCCTGCCTCTTCCCATAATGAACAGTCTCAGTCATACAGCTTTTGCAGCTCCAGATGTTTTAAAATACACTTTCAGAGTACTTCAACAATAAAGTGCTCTTTTGAAAGCACTGCTTTCTATGTTCAGCCACTGAGCCAGTGCGGACTCCTATATACTGATTTTTAGATGGTATTTTGAAAGCTTCAACAAGTCTGGACACATTTTCTGTGCTTAAAAACCTGTTTAACCCTTTCTCAGCACTGTGGTTTTAGTTCCCCTAAGGTTCATATAACCACAAAAGGCTTAATATTAGAACAGTAGAAAATAAATAATAGGAAATCAATAGCCTTCTTTTTCTCAACAAGAGAAAAGGCAGAAAGGAAGACTGCTGAAAACGTATCTTATGATTTCAATTTACATGTGCATTTTCTATCACTAAGAGCCAGAGTGAGCTGACTTACATCTAATGGTCAGGCAGCTGGGACAATTTTGCAAAGTGTATGATAGCTGAAGAAAATCCCATCCCATTGGAGCATTTGGGGGACTTTATTTTATAACAGTCACAACCCTGAATTTATTGAAACTAATGACATTACAGACAGTTGAAAAAACAGAGCAAGAGAAGAAAATTGTTTAAGGATGAATAAATAAAATCTAACCTCATGTAAAAGACACACACTTTATCCTAAAAGAGGCAGAGCTGGTGCTGGCATCAAAGACAAGGATGTCAGCAGGAAGTGCCAAGGAAACAGCTGAGGCCTTGCACTTCAAAAAGCTTAGCTCTGGGTGAGAGATGTTCCCACCAACAGTCAAGATTCACAGATGACATTTTCAGATGTCTTCAGTATTTTATATCCAGGCAATCACAGGATGCATCCTATGCCATATGTCTTTTCCATGGGCTTCATTTGCTTAGGTGTCTACAACTGCTTTCAATTCTCTAGTACAAGGTGGAAAAGAAGTGTATGAATGCCTGCCTGGTTTGTCTTGCTATTTTAGAATTAGTTCCATGAGATTTGGACAGATTCTGATTTCTTTTCTGTTAGAAGAAATAACAATTTTTAGCTGCTTAATGCAGTGTCAACCATTTTCTATGACAAGGTTAACATTTTTTAAGTTAACCATTTTCTATGACAACACTACATTTTCAATGCAGTGTTAACCATTTTCTATAACCATTTCTATGATGGCCAAACCATCAGATCCTTGACAAATGATTGATTTAACCTAGAAATGTCTATTTACAAGCTAATGCAAGAAAGAAAATATTAAGGATGAGTAAGCTAATTAATGAGCAGTCTATTCCCTATGGCAACACAAATAAAATTACTGCTAGGCCAACAGAGAATTCAGCATTGCTCCATATGCTTCTTTTAGTGGTGTTCAATAGTACAGGTGTAAACTCTGTGTCACCTTATTGTTTCATGCTTAAGTACGTCATTAAAGGAAGCTGTCACCTATTGAATTAATTGGGGGTTTTAATTCCTTCTTGCTGCTGTGAAGAGGAATAATTAACTTTTTGCTACTATTACTAGACTTCTTACCAAACTCCTGCTTTTAGAAAAACTCTGCATCCCTAGAAATAAGGCACATTTTCCCCTAACATCAGAGGCACCATCGTATTTGTTTATAATCTGAAAGAGGGAGACACTCTGTGTCTTTAATGACCTTTATCCATTTATTGGCTGAGGTGGGGCAGAAAACCTCAGTCTGAAGGGGTGTGGGAGAAAAGCAGCCTTAAGCACAGCTGATGTAGGTCTCAGTGCACAAGATGCAAAAAGAATTGTAGGCAATGCTCAAACCTAAATTTTAGGTGTCTGACTTCTGTAGTGGAATCCAGAGACCCAAATGTGGTGCATGAATTCCCATCTAGTGCCAGGGGAGAAGAACTAGGCAAATCATAATCTACTCAACTAAATTCAGCTATTATGTACAGGCTCTGAAGTCTGTGGGGTTAAATTGAGAATTAAATGGAGAACATTTAGCCTGTGGTTTACTTGAAAGGAATGGAAAAAAAAAAGAAAAAAGTGTGTATTTCTTTAAATTTTCTGCTGACAGACCAGAGATAATTAGCCCACAGCTGCAGACTGGGGTGAACTGCTCTTTTTTCTGCCATGAAGCAGCAGGTGAAAGCCTAGAGAGAGAAGCTGGGTGCTACTGACTTAATTTAGTTGCTTGAATTGGAGGCAGAGTGTAACACCACAGAGAAACAGGAAAGTGACAAATCTTCAAGACCACAATTTCTGAAGAGTGGCAGTTCATAAAAAGAGATGAGAATATGACTAGAGAGAAGAAAGAATTAAAAATATGTACTTACGACATCCTTGTATTATCTTAGATACCTTAGAGAAGGATCAGCTAGACACAAATCCTATTGCGGATGTATTGCAGTCTGATGAGAAACTTGATATGGTAATGAAGAACTGTAAACAGCAGAAGATTGCTATTCGGAGGAGAGTTACTAAAAAATCATGCTATTGTATACTGATACGCACATACCTTATGCAAAAAAAAACTTTCCCCAGCTGTCCGGCGTGCTCCCACACATCACTCTGCACTCTACCAAGACCTGCTGTTTTGCAGGTACTCCTTGTGACAACCAGATACTCATTAATGTTGTGAGCCAAAACACAGAGTCATGTATTGTTTGCAATGCTTCTTTTATTGTGAGAACCTCTATTTTAGAAAGCTAGTAACATGAAGATTATTTGACATTGGTTAAGGGGAAATTGTCTGTCTTAATAAGTGACTTTAGGAATATGAAAAGGCAATAATAATAAATTAAAATCATTATCTGCCACATAATTTCTTATGATACCTGCTCTATTGGGCATTTGTTTGAAGAAGCTTTTTATCTGTATGAGATGATAAAATTTATAGAGATAAAATTGCTCTTTTTTCAGGAAGAATCTTTAAAGTAGCCTGATCACTGTAAGCTGACATTTTAACATCAATGGGAGGACTTGTGGAGTAAGTTCAAATAAGTGTGACAAAGTAAGGCACAAGATTAAAATGTATTAAAATGAATGGGTAGAAGTGGTCTTTCCAACACTTTCATTTGAAGATGAGAGACAGCAGTGTCAAAAGACTACTATGCTGCTTTGTGAATCAGAACATAAGGTTTCTATTAACAATACTGACTGCTGGCAATCACTAGTCTCTCCTTCTCTCAATGTGCCATGCGTGCACAACATCAGCTCTGGTGAGGTGAAAGGAATCCTTGGTTTGAGACCTCAGTAGGTACAGTCAAACATGAGTAAAGCTGTGATGTAAAGCCAGATATGACTTCAGAGAAGAAACATAGATCCTGCCGTGTCTATTAGATCAGGTATTATGCATCATAAATACCTGGAATCGTTGTCCAGAAACAATAAAGCCACACTTGAACAGCCTTTACCCATGGTTAATATTCTAGTATCCTAATATTTTTAGTTGTAAGAGGGCTCACTAGGTAGGACACAGATTCATGTGAAAAAAACAAAACAACACAGTACCCTGCAGCCTGAGCTGGCTAACTGTGCTCACACACTATTGCACCTGAGCAAATAACCCCTCCCAGAGCAGCAGGTGCCCAGGAGTAGAAGGAGAAACAGTAACTAGGTCAGATCAGGAAACAAGCAGCTATTATTCACATTTGTTTGATTTGCTGGTTTTGATTTTGTTTCTATTTGGTCCTGTCCCCATCCCGTTTCCCCCCCCCCCCCCCTTTTATTCTCTCATGCTGGCACGCACACCCTCTAGTGCAGTATATGTTTGAGGTATTATAGAATGTTGTGGCTTTTCTTTAAAGCATGCTCTACAAGCCATTGTGTTTGGTATACCATCACATCAGCAAATTTATATGCTCTTGATTAAACTTTTTGGTTTAGAATGGCACCTTTTATTGACACTCAAGAGCAGAGCCAAGTAGAATAGCAAAGAGGAGGAGGAAGAATGCTGGAGGAAAAAAACCTGCAGATCTTGGATAACTGCTTAGAGATTTTGTGTGAGGAAAACCTGTGAAGACTTCTTACATCACTGAGCAAAAAAAGATTGTTTGGGAGGTTTGTAAGAACTGTTAACAACCGTTTACTAGGCATTATTTTCTCCTTGTTAGGCAGGGTAAATCATTACTGTACCAAGGCTTTTTGAAGACTACACTAAGTGGCAGGTGCCATATTTTTATGTGCTTACTTTTATAAATTAGTTATATATTGGATGAAAAATCATTTGAAGGATTGCATATTTATCCAGTAAGCATAAGTCTCAAGGCCTGTGTTAGGTTTCTGGCAGCACAGTGAAACTCAGCCGTGCCCACACACCTGCATGAAGTGGGTGTTTTTCTTCCTTGGATCATGTGGATTATCTCCACTGTAAACTATGCATTAATAAAAAGCAGAGCAGGCATTTACCATATTCTCTTTTGGAATTCAGAAATAAAAGGGAACTCACATGCTTGGCTGCCTTTGAGGAAACTTCCCGAAAACAAAGTTTAGCAGGGGAACACCAGGAGTATAATGGCTGATAAAATATGGAAATATACTGCCATTTTCAGTGTAAATGTGTCTTGGAAATGCCAATGCAAAATGTCATTGAGTAGCTAAGGAAGATATCCATGTCCTAAGTGCCCTTTTGCTGGCCATTTGAAAAAAAAAACCAACAAACAAAACAACAAAATCACAAAACCAAAAAAATCTTCTTTTGTGATGAAATCACACATAAACTATAACTTCTGATTAATTTTAGATATGAAAATTTGTATTTATAGGTAATAAAAAGTATCATGACAGTCACTTTGATTTTTTCCACCAGTGCTGGCCTCAGGAACGGAAACAGAATCCAGAAAAACAGTCACACCTGACAACTATTTAATCATCAGTTATCATAGTGCAGTACTGCAGCAAGGAACAGTTTCATCAGGAGATTAGGAATCTGAAGAGCTGGGAGTGCAGATGCGGGGGGTATTCCTGAGAGAAGGGTGAGCAGGAAGACAGGTTTGTGGGATGGGGTAGATTCAGTAAGTAAGGACACCACTGTACAGATCCAACAGGACAAATGCAGAGGGGAACACTGGTAAGCAGGGAGAGCTACAGTGCAGATATCCACAAAGTGACCTCTTCTGCATTAATTGTACAAAGTCACTTTTGTGATTTAAAATACCAAATAATGAAATTCCTTATTCATTATACTGGCAGCTTGAAATCAGCCTGATTCCTTACAGGGCATGTTATGAAGATACTAAAATATGGTCTCAGATAATCAGAAATATCCTGAAGCTTTTGACCACTAGGATCCAGGACACTAGGAAGGTGCAAAGTTGTCCTATGCTATTGGCTATATTTCATTCCTTCCTAATTTTTTAGTAGCATATACGCCTCGTATAGAACAGATCAATTGTTTTTTTTGTTATTCCATTTTATTTTGGGTATTATACTTTCCAAAAATATTTTCTTTCTTTTGGTACCAAAAAATACCACATTAGTATGTATTAGTGCCACCTTGTTTCAAATAAACACATACACATTACCACAACCTAATCATGTGATTCAGAAGCCCTGCAGTGCTTTGTGGCTGTAGGCTTACATTACGTTGCTCTTACAGGAGTATTGTGGGTGGCTGCTGTTTTTTTGTTAATTTGTTTTGTGCAATATCTTTTCTTTTTCTTAAGGCAATATGCAACTATTGCGGATAGGCAGGGAACTGCTGTCTTCCCCTTGTCTCTTCATTTTTCAGGTGTGCTCACACTGTAAAATAGTGTGTAATTTCTGAAGGATAGAAATGAAAGAACACATTTAAAAATAAGTAACTTCTTGTATGTCTCATACTTTAAGCTTGCATCTTTCATGCACAGCCAAAAATTAGATGATGGTATATAATTTTTTACTCTTTGTGTTTGTATTTGCAGATTTATTTAAAAAAGCAAGTACAAACTGATGAAGTCTGTACCTTTGTGCATATACACATTCCCTGAGGCAGAATTATTAGGCAGATTATTATATTATTGTTAAAAAAGCCCCCCAAAACAACAACAACAACAACAAAAAAACAGGTGGGTTTTTTTTTTTTTTTTGCCAGCTTATTTTTGCAGGTTGGTCAGCATAAATACCATCTCTTCTCAGGTGTTTGGCTGTTCAGCCTCATCTGATTTAGCTCAATTGCTGTTCATGCCAATTTATGCATGGGCCAACTTTGCAAGGCAAAGCCCTAATTGAAAGAAGACATCATTGCCCTGGGCTATTCGGTTTTGTGGCTAGGGCAGCTGATTTTACTGACAACATTATCTGCTGATGTTTCCAACCCAGATAATGAAAATAGGAAAATTTGAACTGGGTCATCATTTTGATACAATTAAAATGAAAATGTTTGCTGAGTTGCCAAGGTTTAATAATCTGCCAGTGGCCACTGCAACTTTCAGCATGAAGCATATCTGTGTCAGACTCAATTCAGGTAATCACAGGTCAGCTTAAACACTACAATTATAACGTTTATCTTTTTTTGTAATGGAGCTCATTTAGGCACAGTTTCATTGACACTAGGCTCTTATGCAAGAATTTAGAAAGGCAGAAAAGTTTCCTGGATTACTTCATAATTGTGGAGGCCTTGTTCAGCTTTTAAAAGAATGGTTTACAAAAGCTCCTCAAAGTGAAAGCCTGGAGGTATCCTAACCCCACACAGTGAAGGTGCCAGTCAGTCACTGGGGTGGGTCACAGAGGTTACCAGAGATAAAGGAATTTTGCAAACCCAGCATAGATGCTGCATGACTCAACACACCAAGAGGGGAATGCACTCACTCTGCTGCACAATTTAATGCCCTGAAGTAATGAAATGATAAGTCTGTTTCACACACTGAACCTGTCAAAAAAAAAACAGTAATGATAATGGGATTCCCTTAGGAGAAATCTGGAAAGTTTTACTTGGAAGATTTAAAATCTTTATTTATTCTGATGCAAAGTCATAATTAAACCCACAAATTCCTGTGGCATACGGTGAAATCAAACTAACGTTTGCATTCAGAAATATTGATTCAGGTATTTTATACATTGTACATGGCTGAAATAGTTAACTACTGTTATCCTTGTGGAGCATTATGGTTTGCAGGGTGAGAAAAGATAGCTTGGTCCAGGAAGTGTGCACTTATTTTTACCTCAGTTTATGTTTCATTTGTTTATTGGTTTAGCTTCAATAATTAGAACCCTCAAATTCATTTACTTATAGATGTACTGGGCCTCTCCTAAAAATAATGTAGACACATGTATGTGCCACAGTATATACTTTCATGTGCATGGTCCTGTAATCTTCATATGCTTGTATTTAATTCAAACTTATGAAATTAATACTTGGGGGAAAAATGAGGACAATGTGTCACAACTGCTCCTTTTCATAACAATAGCTATTTATAAAAAGCATGCAGAATATTTAAAAGCTTTGCTAGGTAGTGCAGAATGAAGGATGACTCTGGTTCTATCTAATGTACTCTGCTACAATTACGCCTTCAAAATACTGCTTTAAATTTAAGCTATAAGATGGAGACTCTGTCTGAATTAAGGAATTTATTATCACTGCTGATAGCATATAAGCTTTAGATAATTAATTAGGCCAGTTTTTTCTTGCATCACACACTGAGTTTTGCTTCAGTTAACCAATATTTATTGTAAGCTTGTCACTAACACAGCAAATACATGAATGACAGCCATTTCATATTCAGCAGTAACTGGGCTTTATTATGCTTAGTAATATCCAACACACAATGACTTGGAATGAAGCTACTTCTAGCATACAGCTTTGAAACTAGTTTCAGAAATCATGCATAATAGGGGTATGAAATACAGTTGCCATACAGGAGTAATGTTTGGACAGTTATATTGTAATTGTATACTGTATTTCCTGAAGTGAAATTCATGTTTGAGTACTTGTGAATGTGAACCTAAGTTCCAAAATCTGCTGCTTTTCTACCAGGAGTTCCTGTCTGTTTTCTATTCTACTTGGTTCTAGTCTTATGTCAGAATATCTGATGTCACTGTAAAGCAAAATCAAGGTCAATCAAAAGTATGTATATTACCTTGTTAAGTTAAATTGCATTTCCCACCAAAAGATGAAGATTTAAAGGAAACCCTCAACTTTCCCTAGTTTCATACAGAGTTTTACAAACCATGTTACCTCTATTCTGACTTTGAAGAATAAAGTGTCTTTATTACTTGACTTAGCAAATGAACTGGTTGATTATTTGATTATTTTTTTCCTGTATAAACTCCTTAACCTTTTACTTTGAAATGCACACTGCTAAGCACAGTGCTAGCCTGTGGAAAGCCTGGTAACAGCTGAGAGTCCCCGGTAAATATGATAATTCATTTAACCTTTACTTCAAATCCATTTATTTGTTACAGGCACCAATCACATATAAAAGCTTGAATATACAGCCTGTATTTGGATGTGTAGTTTGTGTGATTGCATAAAGACATGAGGTACTCGTGTTGTGTAAGCAGAGAAATCTCTGCAGAAGTTGCAGAGGCAAAATGTGAAGTAGCAGTCTTCCAGCCTGAATACTAGATCAGTGAAGCTTTTTAAAGTTGGTTTTAGATATCTGATTTATTTGATAGTTAGCAATCTATTTGGTTGGCTCATACAACTCAACATATTTAGTTTTCTTCAGCTATAGCCCTTGGTTTTTTTTGTGTTCTATATCACAAAGATATCATGTCAAACTATATTTTTCTAATCCTATTAGAGCTGTATCTGTTATTATATTAATTGGTGGAAAATAGTACTTAATAGTTATCCTATTATGCATTCTTTTCCTTTGTCATTGGTTTGTTTTGTATTTCTACAGCTCAGATTTTCCTCTGGCTTTAATTCAGTATGTTTGAAAATTCAGGGCCTCAGCAAAGGCATGAATGGAAGAACGATATCCTCACTCCTTCTTCTTGCTAACACAAAGAAGTGTAGTATATCTCTCCTTTGTTTCTAGGTAAGGATTTAGAATGGCTTTTAAAATATCTCAGATTACTTTTCTCACATTGTTTATCCAATATGACCAATCATAGCAGGCTCTCTGCCAATCCCCTTGTTTAACTTACCAGATTGCTTAGTTCTGTGGAATCTTTCTCATACATTTTTTTCCTTTCACACAACACTCACTACAGGTGAAATTCATTCCTGGGTCTAGAGCCAGATCAAGGCTTCTGTGATAAGTTACTGCTTAAATTTATAGCAATATTATGAGGGCTTAAATTCATTTTAAGAATCTGGCATGGTCCTCTGAGCAGGTGTGACTTTTAAGTTCTTTTCAGCTAAAAAACTAGCAGCTTTGACTGTACTTTCAAACAATTTAGACCTTCAGACTCCTTTGCTATAAATGCAACTTGCAGTGAGTGAAGCCCATGGTAATATGATGTTTAAGCTTCATTTGCATGGAAGAAACACTGTGTCTGTTACAAAGTTTCAGAATGGTATAGGGCCCAAATTATCCAGTAGTTTCAGTATGAGCAATTCAATGAAAACAGTTAGAAATTTCTGAATAATCAACTGACACTGTAGATACAGCTAAATTAGGTGTGAGAAGCAGCTACCAAGAAACTGACTATAACAATATGAAAAAGAATGAGCTGATTTCACTACTTGCCTTCTTATTTTTGTAGAGTAATAACTCCATACTAGATCTAGTTTAAATTAGATCAAGGAAACACTTTCAGGTTTTGGTTTTTGTTTTGTTTTGTTTTGTTTTGATTTTTTAACTTTCAAATGGGAGAAGAAAAGGAGAAAAAAACCTTACTTTCTAGAATTTTAACCAACAATCAACTTCCCTGTTGGAAAACCAGTCGTTCCCGTAGCACATGCTGACTTTTTCTGTATTATATCTGAGTCAAAAATTTAGGAAGATTGGTTCATGGATGCTATGATACTTTTAATTCTATATGGAAGGCCCTGGTTTCTGATGTGTTTAATAACAGTTCTTTGCATAATGATAAAGTCACAATCTGTGCTGGAGACAAAGTCGCTTAAGCTGGAAGTAAAACTTTTCTTGTGGGCCACCCTCCCTCCCCTGCAATGCAAGGCCCACCATATCCATAAAGACTATACTGCTTTTTATTCTCAGAATTTCAATGAGAGGGATAATGAGAAATAAGTCTTGGGTCACCTTCCACATCTCATGTTTTGAGGACAGTCTGCAATTTGTAGCTGGTGCAATGATACCACAGCAGTTGTATTGTCATACTTAAGGAGCTGAGGGTTAGTGAAGTTGGGTGCAAATACAAATCGAGTGTGTCTTCTCATCAGGCTCCAAGTGGAAAGAACTCCCACTTGAAGACATATTCTCTGGCTGCGGACTAGCAGAGCAGGCCAGAAGACGTTACCTATTTATTTCTGTTGAGTACCTCTCCTTTCACTATCAGTGACACAAATTTGACAGGAAAGTGTGTCCTATGTCCTGGTCTCCTGATGGAAATTATGTAACACGCAGTGGAGTGCTTACCTGATCGGACTTGCCCTTCACTGAGGTTGCACAGCCCTACCAACTTTGGGAGACCAGCACCCAAGGGGTAAATTTGGTACTGAGGGTACCTGCTAACAAAGATAGTCTTTATGAAATGCTTCCTAGCAACAATGAGCCTGCAAAACAAAAGCAGCTATTAACTGAACAAAGCTTTGTAATAATAATAGTAATGATAAAAAACCCCAATGCAGTAAAGAAAATAAAAATCAGTAATAAGCAGCAACTGTTGCCGACTGAGCCAAAAGAATAGAGATGAACTTTAATTAAAGGAAAAAATTCACAAGGTTTTTGCTTCCATGTTTTTTCTTCTTTGAAATGTATCTCTCTTTCTCAGTGTTCCCTTCTATACTTTCATTCTGCCACTATTTTAGCCTTGACTACATTGTTTTGACATTTCTTGTCTTTATTTTTTTAAGTGTTATATTAAAAATTCTGATTCACTATCTATGATATCCAATACTTGATATACGAGACAGTGTTACTGCATCACTGTTTTTGCCATGCTTCCTTCTTCTCTTAATATCTGTCTTCACAATTACTCAATCATTATCTTTTATATTATCCTGTTTCTCTTGTGCCTTATCTCTGTTTCACTCATCTTTTCCATCCCTGCAGCTGGCCTCCCTCTCCTGTCACCTCTTCAGAGTCTGAAACTAGGCATGTGTCATCAAAGAAATATCTCATATGCATTGATTTTTTTCTAAGCGCATCTGCTTGTCTCTTTAGTTCTACTACTTGATCTTTCAGTACCATGAATGAGAACATTTGTAAATGTACAGTTTTGCTCCACAATTTCATTCCTGAAATATTAAAAGTTTTATTGCATACCTTAAAATCTGTCACCACTTGAAAAATCCCCAGTATATTACACAAATGTTAATGATGATTTACTCTGCCCATGTTAAAAGCTAACTTTAAGAAGAGGTTGTACACTGTATCTACAGAAACTCGCAATTTCTTATTCTAAAACTGTCTCTGCTGAAGTTTGAGCAATTTGCTCTGTTGAGGAGGAGAAATTATCTTTGGCTGCTGACACTGGAGTGGTAATGATGTCTGAACTAACTAGGTTATGTTAGTCCAGATAGCTCTGTGCTTCAGGGAACTCATTTCTGAGCAGCCATATCCTAGAAACAGTGAGATAATTAGGAAGCAGTCTGAAATAACTGGTGGCAGCACTTCACTTCTTTAAGGTATTGCTGAATATGCTAGAAAATTGAGATTTTTGAATAAGTGGTTTCACATGTTTCAGTTCCATCCTCTAAACATCAAGTCTTTTAAAACTTGGGATGGTTACATGGAGTCAGGATAACCAAAATCATGCATCACTGTTAAACACAGTGGTAGTATAAGTATTCTAAAGGGTGTGTTTGGAATTATATTACCTCCTGATTAACAGCAGCTTTTCTGGCTTCTTTCATTTTGAGAATGAGAAAAACATTTCTATCTTCTTGGATGTTTTGCAAATGTGTTTGGTAGCCAAGCCTCAATACTAGCTTCATTTTCAATGTCTGGTGATGAGATCTTTTTCTAGTCATTATGTTGGGGAGAGTTGGAAAAAAATATTTTTCCTTCCTTCACATCTCAGAAAGCCTAATGGGGTGTCCAAGGAATCCTTAGTGATATAAATCTGGATCCTCAACACCTCTTCATTATATCTCTTCCAGACTTCTATTGAATATCTGAAATAATGCTTAAAACAAATAGAGATTGTTGTATCAATGTACCATATTAATCAATGATGTTTTTTAACCTGTTTCAGAGCTATTAAACATTGAGTTTCTGGTGAGTGAGACAGGATTTTCATAAACAGCATGTGGAGCTGACTATGAACCAGATTTACTTTTTACTTAAAAAAAAATAAAATACCCTGTCTCTGCCAATGTTCAGTGAAGTTGGTCATCTCTATGAGACCCTTCTGGAACAAATAGGGTACCCTTCTGTTGTTTTAGTTTGGTTTTGTTTTTTTTCTCCTTTTTCCTCACAGCAGGATTTTTTCCCTTTAAACATCCTATGGCTGTATTTTTACTTTCGTTGAAAATAAAAAGTTAAACAAAAGCTTTGGGGTAGATCTACCTGGACTATTTTGAAAGCACATATTTGAGGGGTTTCATGTGTATCCTGCTGTTAAAGGAACAGTAGAGATGAAAAGATGAGGAGCCTCAGGAAGGAATGGTAAGCCCTGGCCCTCTGCAGTGGGGTGGAGAAGTTTCTTTCTGGTGAAGGTAAGACTTCAATAATATCAGAAACCCTCTTCTCGCTGTATCTGTTGATTGTCACATCTCCACTGTGAGGTGTGGCAAAGATGGTGAAGATGAGAAAGGTCACCAGCACCGGCTTCTGTTAAAGTACTTCCTCAGGCCACAGACAGAGAGGGGTTTCCTAAACAGTGAGGTGCTTCAGCTGTGTGAGACACAAAGCAGCCCTTGCCACGAGAGCCGTGTGTGACAGGAAGATGTGGAGAACACTTGATTTTTTGAAGTGAGGCATGTGACAAACTGTTGCAGAAGTCACGCAGGTCTGTGTTAATTGAAGCACATCTTTTTTCAGTGAAAACTCCAACAGGAACAACTAAAACCTGTCAAGGTTTTTCCACCTAAAACCAGCACAGAAGAACTGCAGTAAGCTAAGAAGTAAAGGGGCTTGTATACATTCATGTGCTTCCTTATTCCTGTGTCAGGGTGCTATACTTAAAGTGAAACTGTATAAATGCAGAAAAAAGAAACCTGGAAGAACTAAAATCCAGTTGTCTCAAGTAGTGTCAGTGACCATTCTCTTCTGCTACAAACTGCCTACAAAAAATAGCAGCCTCTTGAAGAGGGGGAGAGCTTTTATGGATATAAAGGGGCAATCAAGAGCAAACAAAGGTATAACAATTTGTTGCTTGCTCCCCATCTTTTTATTATTCTCTTCCCCTCCTTTTCCTTTTAGAGGGAGGTGCTATACAGTCTATCAGGTTTTAATGCGAAACAATTGTGCACATATTAAAAAATCTTGTGATTGCTACTTGCCCAGCACCATTGGGTAATGATCTGGATGATGGCTATCTGCATATTCTAAGATTACAATAAAAACTGTGAATGTTGCATCTTGCTGTCATTTTCCCCTCTCTGAGTAAATATATATTGAAATGAGGTAGAGTTCAAAACCATTATATTGAACTGTGATGGAACCAAGATGTAAGGACATCTGTCAAAAAAATCCTCATGGTTAATATTTTCACAGTAAAGTTTCTCTTTATTTGTATATAGAGTGAGAAAATTGTTCTCATATATGATTTCCCCTTGTCTCAACTACAGGCTTTTCCTGAGGAAAGGCAGTTGGCTCAGATATTAACCCTTTGTCCCCTTTCTTTGTTTTCTTTGGCTACTTGAACAGCAAAAGTTGTTATTTTTTAAATTAGAGCCAATTATGTTGCTGGCTGCACATGTCTGACAGACCATCAAAATTTAATTGCCAGAAAAAATGCTTGCAAAAAGTCAAAGTTATCTACATAGCCTGCAAGATGAAAACTCACTCTGATTCTGCAAGCCTATTTGATAACAACAGGTTACAAAACAGGAAAATGCAAATAAACAGGAGATGGCAATTATTTGTTATTAGTGCACCAGCACCAGCATTCTTGTAAATCCTCCCTCCTAGGTTAAAACAAGAATGTCAGCTCTAAAGATCTTACAGTTTAATAGGAATATGATTTATTTATGATTTGTTCTTCCCAGAACCAATGCTTACATAGAAAACTAAGCTATATATAAACCTGTGAAAATATAGAATGCATAAAAAAAGATTAGGATCTATGCAAGAGAACTATTGCAGTATGAAGTATATTCATTATACCAGTTTATTGGCAAGTGGTTTATATATTTGACAATGTCTTTGAATGAGTAGACTTGTTAGATAACAATGTAAATGCTTCCAGCTCCTTCTATCAATTTTATCAGAATTAAAATGGTATCATGAGGGCTGGCTAAAAAAATAAAATGAATGATAAACATGAAGTTATTTATTCATAAGAATGTTTTCCAGCTTTTCAGCTGATAAAATAATTAAGCCTGGAAAGTTGATAAAAGAATCAAATCATATAAATATTCCTTCCCTACCTCACATATGTGAAGAATTAAAAGTTCACAATTAAAAGTACATTCAAAAATACCCACAGAAGTCTCTTAACACAAAACTGACAAGAGTCAGTTCATTTTACAGAAAAATTGCTTTTGCTGTTATTTCACTCTTGGAAAACAAATATTGGTGGTTGATTGCAGTGGAATTCTGGCACCTGTGTAGTCCATTTTGTTTATTAGATAAAGTAGGTAGTAGCTTCAGCTTTTAGCTTTGCTGGTGGGGATTATGTTCTTTTTAGCTATTACCTACCTTGATTCAATCAGCCTTTGATGTGTTAGATGGACATTAATAGAAAGAACAAGGCATGCCATTGAAAACAAGAGGAAATGGTGTTACTGCAGCACATGAGCCTGTTTAGGGCTGGATCCAATATCCTCTGAGTTTAACAGCAAAGTTCCTCCTGATGCCAATGGAGCAGGAAACATAAGGTGAATAGACATAACAACTAGTTTTGCTTGCTTTTCACACGGAATATACTCATAACAGGGAAGAGGACCCCTGTGAAAATAGAAAAACTTGTATAGACAAAAAATAATCCATAAAATAAACTATATCCACTGAAAATATATCCATTGAAAATATATCCACTGAAAATAGTTTAACCCTCATGGGACATTTTGTGACTAATCTTATTTCGTGTAAAGATAATAAAGCATATGAGTTACTGATTGCAGATTATATGAGTCAGTAGCAAGAAATAATAGATATTTAGGCTCTGACCTGCATTTGGAAGGAGCAAAGTTGGGATGTATTTCTTAATTCAGGTATTCCTGCTGCCTCTGAATCCCCAGTATGAGAGCCTGTGCTTGACCTCCTGCAGGAGTTCATGTGTACATGTACTTCTGTGTGTATCCAGGGTTATGAGAAAGCAAAATAGATGAGTAATTCATCTGACTGTCAACAAGATCTAAAGTACAGGAATATAATTGAAATAAATGGCAGATGGCTGAGCTTGGAAGACTTAAATCTCGATCTCATATGTTATATAGGGAAACGAAGGCTGTTGGGACTGTCTCAGATCATCTCAGTTGAGGGAACAAGAAAACTAAATGCTTTCTAGAACTGGAAGTCCATACAATAAATTATCTAGGGAAGTGTTTAAATTACACTTCTTCTATCTATATTTTAGTTGGAAGCGTTCTTCCCTTTGAAGAAAAACCAGGCACATGAGCAGGGAAGGTGCTGACATACATGCCAATAGATCCCCCCATTTTGGGTGGCTAGGGGGCCCTCTCTATAGGTTGTACCATGGAGAATGACAGTCCTGTAGTCACAGCTTGGTAGCCACCTGGTATTACAGATCACACTTCAGAAGACACCTGGGCCACAGGCCAGAATAGCAGTTATTGACTAACAGGCATATCAACACCTTCTTCAGTGATGTTCTTCAGAAATGAACTGCAGGACTTATCCTTTCTACAGCAGAAGGGGATGCTAAAAAATGAAGCACTTCGAAACACCTTCCTCCTGTCTAAACTTTAAAGAAATTTCCTGCTTCTCCAACAATGCCATAATTTCAGTTTAATACATTTTTTTACCTGGCTAAAATGGCTCTATACCCTGTAGAAACGTAGTCAAAGTGAAGGAAAGAGGTTGAGGGAGTTTCTATTTTAATTCTGAAACTGTATTGTTGTAATTACAGCTAATGGACATGGAAAGTTTTTTCTGTAAACAGATCTCCCAAAAGATTTTCTTATATTACTGGTTTGTGGATATAATTGTATAATTCAGTAGGGAGAGCAGAGCTATGAATATCTTACCTGTTTGTTGGTTTTTTTTTAAAAAAAAGAGAATATATATATATTCAATTCTATGCCCCTGAGTTTGCAGTCAGATTTCCCAAGCACTTGAAATCTGCTGTCAGCATTAGAATTTCAGCCATAAAATCAAGTTCTTTTGCTGAATTGTTGCAATTAGTTTACAAAGATAATCAGTGTTTGCCATGAAAGTTCTGTGGCAGATAACAATAAGGAGGTTAGAGCCAGCTGGGTAGTAATGACTTTTTTTTTTTCTTTTTAATACAGTACTGGGGCTTTTTAAGCTTTTCATTGGAAAAGAAAATACTATATTGTTTTGTTTTCAGGAGTCATAAATATGAACATTAGTTGATCAAAACTAAAAGCATTTCTAATAGTGCACGATCAATGCTTGTATGTTTAATGAAAGTGAGTAATTTTAGAGAAGATAAATATTTTGTCATGTAACAGCCTTAAAATGTCTGAAAAAGGAACTGAAAAATAATATTCTTGGTTTGCATCTACATGGGCATTTAAAGAGCTCGTACCTTTTTATCTAAGAACAGGACCACTTTTGCTTGAATTTGTGATTTATATGAGTGTCCCTTTGAACTTTCTATATCAAAAAGTCATCTTTAAATACACAGACATTAGTAAGGTTAATATTTTGGACCAACATGCTTTTAAAATCTCCTGTGGAGGCAGAATGTCTACAGTATAATATATGCAGCGGAGCATAACATTACATGCTATCAATATACAGGCAAAACTTTCAGAGAAAGGCACTCCTCGTTGACTAGCTGTACTAACAAAAGTGAATCAAATTACAGGAGCCATCAAACCTTGTGCTTGAGGAAATAGGTAGATCACCATCTGTGCTTTGGCAGAAATTTAGCTTTATGGTATAGAAATCTACAGTTGCATACAATGTTAGAGTTTTACAGCTTCTTCTGAAATACCCAGCTTTGACTATTGTTAAATACAGGGGAAAAACTGTATGAAATTGATTAGTGCAATTCCTTCTGATCCTTCAAAAGGAAAAAAAAAATTCCTTCATTGTGCTATATAGCTACTGAGCCTATTATAATATGTATAGCACAATCCGTCAATTCAGTGAGACATACTTAAGCTTACTGCAAAGTTATATTAATTAACAAATGTGAGGATTGACCAGCAAGAACTTTTTTGTAATGAATAGGACTTCTGTTCTTGGACTGTTTGTTGTGCTCTTGATAAAACATAACCTTTTAAAAATTACTGATAGTTCAGACTATGTGGTGATGTATTAGAGGAATTAGAGATGTGTGCTCGTCTACGGGGGTATGCTATAATAGGCACCACAGAAACATGGTGGGATGGTTGCTATGACTGGAATGTTGGAATGGAAGGTTACAGGCTCTTTAGGAAGGACAGGCCTGGCAGGCGGGGAGGGGGAGTTTCCCTTTATGTTAGGGATAGGCTGGAGAGTATGGAAATCTGTCTGGGGACAGGTGAGCAGTCAATAGTTTGTGGGTCAGGGTTAAAGGGAATATAGTTATGGGAGACATTACTGTGGGGATCTGTTACAGACCGCCTGATCAAGGAGAACCTGCGGATGAAGCACTCCATAGACAGATAGGAAAAGCCTCACGCTCACAGGCCCTTGTTCTCATGGGTGACTTCAGCCACCCTGACATCTGTTGGAAAAACGGTACGGCCCGGCACAAGCAATCCAGGAGGTTCCTCGACTGTGTGGAAGACAATTTCCTTCTGCAAGTAATAGAGGAGCCAACAAGGAGAGGTGCCATGCTTGACCTCGTGCTCACCAACAGGGACGGGCTGGTTGAAAATGTGACGCTCCAGGGCAGCCTTGGATGCAGCGATCATGAGATGTTAAAATTTGAGATCCTCAGGACAGTGAGAAGAGCGTGCAGCAAGCTCACTGCCCTGGACTTCAAAAGAGCAGACTTTGGCCTCTTCAGGAACCTGCTTCGGAAGGTTCCATGGGATACAGCCCTAGAGGGCAGAGGGGCCCAAGACTGTTGGTTGATATTCAAGGATCACCTGCTGCAAGCTCAGGAGTGTTGCATCCCAACCAGAAGGAAGTGCAGCAGGAGGGCCAGGAGACCTCCTTGAATGGATAAGGAGCTCCTGAGGAAAATTCAATTGAAAAAAGAGGCTTACAATATGTGGAAGCAAGGACAGGTGGCATGGTAAGAGTACAGGGATGTTGTCTGGGAAGCTAGGGACCAAGTTAGGAAAGCTAAGGCTCAGTTAGAATTAAACTTAGCTAGAGGTATTAAAGATAACAGGAAGGGATTCTACAGGTACATAGCAAATAAAAAACAGACTAGGGAGAATGTAGGCCCCCTTAGGAAGCTCTCAGGAGAACTTGTTACACAGGATTTGGAGAAGGCTGAGGTTCTGAATGACTTCTTTGCCTCAGTCTTCACTGGCAAAGGCTCTGACCAAACCACCCAAGTCTTGGAAGGCAGATGTGGGGACTGTGAGAATGAAGACCTTGCGCTCACTGTAGGAGAGGAACTGGTTCAAGACCATCTTAAAAATCTGAATGTGCACAAGTCCATGGGTCCTGATGAGATCCATCCGCGGGTCCTGAAGGAGCTGGCGAATGAAGTTGTGAAGCCACTGGCCATCATATTTGAGAAATCATGGCAGTCAGGTGAAGTTCCCGATGACTGGAAAAAGGGAAATATAACCCCCATTTTCAAGAAAGGGAAAATGGATGACCCAGGGAATTACAGACCAGTCAGTCTCACCTCTGTGCCTGGCAAAATCTTGGAGCAGATTCTCCTGGATGGCATGCTAAGGCACATGAAAATCAACAAGGTGCTTGGTGACAGCCAGCATGGCTTCACTAAGGGGAAATCCTGCCTGACCAATTTGGTAGCCTTCTATGATGGGGCTACAGAACTGACGGACAGGGGTAGAGCAGTTGATGTCATCTACCTGGACTTGTGCAAAGCATTCGACACTGTCCCACACGATATCCTTGTCTCTAAACTGGAGTGACATCAATTTGATGGATGGACCATTCGGTGGATAAAGAACTATCTGGATGGCCACACGCAAAGAGCTGTGGTCAATGGCTCAATGTCTGGCTGGAGACCAGTAACGAGTGGTGTCCCTCAGGGATCGGTGTTGGGACCAGTCTTGTTTAACATCTTTGTCGGTGACATGGACAGTGGGATTGAGTGCGCCCTCAGCAAGTTTGTCGATGACGCCAAGCTGTGTGGTTCAGTTGATAGGCTGGAGGGAAGGAATGCCATCCAGAGGGACCTTGACACGCTTGTGAGGTGGGCTGATGCCAGCCTCATGAAGTTTAACCATGCCAAGTGCAAGGTTCTACACCTGGGTCGGAGCAATCCCAGGCACAGCTACAGGTTGGGCAGAGAAGAGATTCAGAGCAGCCCTGCGGAGAAGGACTTGGGGGTGTTGGTCAATGAGAAAATGAACATGAGCAGGCAGTGTGCGCTTGCAGCCCAGAAAGCCAACCATATCCTGGGCTGCATCAAAAGGAACTTGACCAGCAGGTCGAAGGAGGTGATCCTGCCCCTCTACTCTGCTCTTGTGAGACCTCACCTGGAGTATTGTGCGCAGTTCTGGTGTCCTCAACATAAAAAGGGCATGGAACTGTTGGAACAAGTCCAGAGGAGGGCCACGAGGATGATCAGGGGACTGGATCACCTCCCATATGAAGACAGGCTGAGGAAGTTGGGTCTGTTCAGCCTGGAGAAGAGAAGGCTGAGTGGACACCTCATAGCAGCCTTCCAGTATCTGAAGGGGGCCTATAGGGATGCTGGAGAGGGACTCTTCATTAGAGACTGTAGTAACAGGACAAGGGGTAATGGGTTAAAACTTAAACAGGGGAAGTTTAGGTTGGATATAAGAAGGAAATTCTTTCCTGTTAGGGTGGTGAGGCACTGGAATGGGTTGCCCAGGGAGGTTGTGAATGCTCCATCCCTGGCAGTGTTCAAGGCCAGGTTGGACGAGGCCTTGGGTGATATGGTTTAGCGTAGGGTGTCCCTGCCCATGGCAGGGGGTTGGAACTAGATGATCTTAAGGTCCTTTCCAACCCTAACGATTCTATGATTCTATGATTCTATGATTTTACGGCTTACTTTTTTATATTTATGGTTAAAAGCTGTAACATGCCATTAATGCTTTTGATGTGCAGCATATTGTGGTGGAAAAAGAATTTTTCTTTTTCAGAAAGTAGAATTTAATATTGCCAGCTTGTCTGTTGTATTTGTGAACATCCATGTAAATTATATGCTGCTTGGATGAGTGCACACTAACCCAAGGAAAAATCAGCTTGTAAACATGGAAGAATAAAACTCTGGATACAATATCCTGAATAATTCCCTCTTATTCACACAGCATTGTTTACAGTTGTATCTTCTTCTCCATTTAATTTAGAATAATTGCACAGATTTAAATCAAGTGTACCTTGATTGAGAGGAAAAAGCTCAGGAGAACAAAAACATTACAGAAAGATGCACATGATCTGAGGATAATTGTCTTAAGCACTGAACATCTGACCAGAGCACCAATATGTCCAGTAAGATTGGCTTGCTTTCCAGTTATTTTGATGATGCTACAGTACAATGAGCAATGTTCATTTCAGATTGATCCCATATAATTTTTATACAATATACCAATCATTTAAAAAATCTGCCTTAGGAAGCCGTTTTTGATTTTGCATCTTGTGGAAGTATGACATCAGATTTCATGGTCTTACCCTATTTTACGATGTGTTCCCTGGTTGCTGTAGCAACGCTGTTTCTATGGATTGCACAACGGGAGTCGGAAGGGTCAGCAAAGATCAGAGCCCTGCCATTCTTCATTCAAAGGCAATTGTCCCTGAAAAATGTGACTTACTTCAATATTTAAGGCCTGGGTACTGATATTAAACCAGAATGATACTTCTGTTAAAAACCCATAATTAACCTTGTCTTCAACTCTAGGTCACACATTAATAGCAATTTCATAAAGTGGACATTCCTCTGTCTTTCATTCTTGAAAGCCTAGACAGGTTTTAAATAATATGTCTCTTGGAAAAATACATGGGTAATCGTTGCAATTTATTTTATGTCATTATCTAAGCCCTTGAGACCTCACATTCCCAGCTCCACTCCCTGAGGTAATTGCATGCATCTTGGGAATGTGTGAAATGGTGTTAATATTCAGCGCACCATGGCTTTTCAGAGGATCTGCAGCCTACAATAGTGCACTGCTGTCGTGGTTTAAACCCAGTCAGGCAACTCGTTCACCCACTTCCCCTCCTTCTTGCCCTTCCCCTGCTCCCGGAGGGATGGAGAGGAGAATTGAAAAGAATGCAACTCCCATGGGTTGAGATAAGAACAGTTTAGTAACTAAGGTATAGCACAAATCACTACTGCTACCACCAATGATAATAATGATAAAGGAAGTAACAAGTGAAGAGAATACAACACCTCACCACCAGCCAACCGATAACTCGCCCCACCCCCCCAACCCGACCAAGCACTGACCCATACCTCCTCCAACCCTGCAGACTCCCAGCCCTTCCAGCTAACTCTCCGTTACCTCCTGGGCATGACATGCTGTGGTATGGAATACCTCTTTGGTCAGTTTGGGTCAGGTGTCCTGTCTCTGCTTCCTCCCAGCTTCCCCTCCTCCCTGGCAGAGCATGAGGCTCACAAAGTCCTTGGCCAAACCAAAACATCATTGTTATCAGCTCTGTTTCCAGGCCGAAAGTCAAAACACTGCACTGCACCAGCTACCAAGGAGGAGAAAAATGACTGCTGCTGCTGAACCCAGGACAACTGCCTAGATGTTTCTCTGTAGAAACTGTTTTTAGGCAAGTGTAATATGAAGCAGTTCTTTACAGAACCAGGATCCCACCACACTTAATGATTCCCTGGATCCCAACAAAGTTTTAAGTGGTTTCAGTTATAAAGATATACTCTGCAGTTTGATAATACAACTAACATCAACTGATACATTCCATCAGTATTTTTTTTGCTTTCCTCAAGCAATAATCAGCAGTACCATTTCTATCTGTAAGTCACTCTTCTGTTTAATGCCCTTTTAATAGTCTTTGTGCCCTCTCTGAATTTTCTGGGAAAGAAATTTGATATAGAAAGACTGTTTCTGATTTAAAGCTTCAGGATGAAATGAAATTTACACTCTCATATCTTGCATTGTTATTATCTTATATAAACTGCATTAAAAAAAAAAAGCATCATCACTGAAGGGCAAGGCAACCAGCAATCAAGGTCCAGGTGCTTAAAAGCACTAGAACTGAATTTATTTAATGTAGAATTTAACTTGAAAAATAGTACGAGTGACCTAATTTCCTGCTTACTTCACAAGATCAATTGTAACTACATAAGATACAACTTCAAAAAGGTAGAACAAATATTGTCTTCACAGTATTTTTCTTTGTTGCTCCTTGATTACCGTCCCTGATGAAGAATACATTCTTATCTCTTAAAGACACAGCAGTTAATAACATTCTAAAGAACCTAATTACTTTACAAACTTACTTTGCAAATTAGCCTCGAACAACCCTGTGAAACCTTCCATTTAGCAGGAGAGATAGCTGACGCATGCCACAGATATATACAATTTTTTTTAAACTGTAATCTACTTTTCTAGTAATCAAACACATATTCTGCACAAGAAAAGTAGTGTTTTCACACCTTTTTTTTGAACAAGTTGAAGCTCTGTTTTCCAACACCCCCAATTAATGCAGTCTTTAAAAACAAACCTATTCTTCTATCCTCCAGGATCCTGAGCAGTTACCTGAACTTTAGTGACTTGCTGCAACCCCCCTGCCCAAAAAAAAAAACCAAAAACCAGAGAACACTCAGGATTCATCTCACCCATTAGCACTGTGGAAGTGAGGAGTCCAGTTTAAATTTACTATCTAAAATCTCTCTATGGCAATGGAAAGTGATATGCCATTCATTCTGTCCCCACAAGTTGGGGATGGATAAGTTATGGAGGGGAACTCCCAGACCTACTGCCCACCCATACTCCAAAGCACTATGCAATTTGCTGAGGAAGAAAATTTTATTCAGCACCTGTTCATGGTATACCAATCCAATGGTATTCAATCTCCATAGGCTGAAAGCTTGCTGCAGTTTCCAGTGGAGATTTCCTTCTTTTGATCAGTCCTGTATATCTTCCTTTCTCCCTTGTATTTACCTTACCTGATTATTTTCAGTATCTTAAATGTCAAGCTCTGAATGTTCTTATTACAGAAATTCTTCTTGTTACGTCTGAAAAGATATGTCTTTGCTTTCCTCTAGAAAGGTAACAGTAATACCTGATAGTTAATTCTGTAGATCTTAATCAGAGCTGTGGCTTCTATGAGGTCTGTAGGGCCATTCAAACAATATTTGCCCATGACAAGTTAGAGAAAGCATAATATTTGTTACTCTAATGTCATTAACTATGCAGACGAAACATGCAAAAGTATTACTTTTTCCGGCTACCATTTGTACTCTATTTTAAAACAAGTATCAGTAAGGTAACATGCTCAGTTCAGAAATATGAAGAATATGACTGACCCTGGAAAATGTAAGGATTCAGCATTTGTTTGACTATTAGAAAGGTAGTTTTCTAAATACCCAATTGCTTCTTTGAGTAATCCATACTCAGAAACCCAAATGTAATTTCAAAAAATGTAAATTATTTCAACATCATGTAGTGAAGTGAAAGTTGATATAACTGGGGGACTTGTTAATGTCATAACATCACACAAACTAATGCACATGGGAAAACAAATTGTTACACATTTTCTTTGACTCTGAACTTGGATCCAAACTTCAGTCTTATGTCAACTCATCTTTTCCAATTAACTACTTTTAATGATTACATAAAATCATTATGTAATAATGATTAAATGCACCTCATTATCTTTCATGAAGAACTGAGACAGTCAAATTGATTATTTAAAACAGTTAAAACTGTTTTACATTCATTTAGCTCTGATGGGGTAAAAAAAAGGTAAAGTGAAGGAAAATAGAAATATTTACTTTGTTAAATTCTTAAAGACCTTTAATAGTTATGTTTAAGTCAGATTTTCTTTTGGACAATAAGCAGGTAATAATTTTTATCTTCAGTTTTTAACTTTCAAAAGATAATTTTTAAAGGTGATGCACTTAAATATAATAAATGGGATTGGGGCAATTTTTCAGTCTGTTTTCTTGTGATATCGAAACAGAAAGCTATTTAGAAATGCATACAGGAAGTCAGAAGCCAAAGTCAAAGTATATCACTATTTGATATAATAATGTTATAATGTTTAATTCTTCTACTATGATTCTTTTTCAGCTAACATTTTGTTTGGTTTGGCTTTCTTGGCGTTGTGGCACGCAACTAAGGTAATTAGTGATCTTTATATTTGGTGAATGTTACTTGTAACTCCAAATTAACATATACAATCATAATTAGATTTTAAGTATGTTTCTTCTGATATGGTGAAATGACGAGTTCTCATTAGGTAAATCATCACAGTGCTGCTATAATCAGTTTAACCTCTTCTTCACCTTTGTGTTTTTTTAAAGGAATATTTTGCAAGTAGACCAATCCACTGAAATCAATGGGGCTGCCCTAGGTGGAAGAGTAATCCAGAATAAGTAGGAATAGCAGAATTTAGGCCTATGAAAGGTGTGTTATAAATAGGATCTAATGTCTTCTCTTTTTTTTTTTTTCCACTCCCAATTTTCCCCATCTCTTTTGCAGTTATTTCTGTTTAATTAGAAATAATATAAAATTGAGTCATAGCTTTACTTTCACTACACGGGTCATTTCATACCATCCTCCCTCTTTCTGTGTCATGGGAAGCTGAATGGTATTTCCTGAATGACATTTCAATAGAAACCTACTAATACAATTTAACAAAGAGATCAAGGGGTACTGTAAGGATGAGGCAGATTCTTTTTTCTTTTTTGAAGGCATGAATAGCCCCACTAATTACACACCTACATACTCATGCACACAGTTTTTTCCTTGCCATCTCTGCCTAGCTCATCCATCCTTCCATCATTTGTGTGCCATGGGGGTTTGGAATCCATGCAGGCATGAAGCAGGTATGCTGTTTATTCCCCCTGTAAACAAAGCATGGGTCCCTATCCTCTGCCAGCTCACTGTTGGGTGAGATAAGCAGACCTCCTATTGCTGAATTATGATCTTTCTTTCAGGTTTATGCCCTGAAGATCTGTAGCAATCCCTCTAAGAGCTTGAAAAATGGAAGCATTTTCAAAGACAAGCTTGCTGGTACTGTGACTGACAGACTACAAAACCTTGTTATTCACACTCTGAGAAAAGACCATTCGTTCGATTTCAGCTCTTCTTTTCATTGAATTGTTTCCCAAGCAGTTATTTAAGTGATGATAACAATTTTTTAATTGCAGGTTTAACTACAGGGAAAAGTCAATTATCTCATAGGTAGAGCATTTTACAGAACGAAGGAGACAATTTAAAAACAACAAGAACAACAGCAACTAAATTATGGCTCTCTCAAATATTTAAGTTCTTGAAATTTCATAGTGTGATATTTTTCAAGTAATCTTCATCTAGTATAGGTATCAGAAATTGTTTGTTGTATTCAAGATATTCTGAAGGTGATAATAAAAGTAGCAGCAACTTCTCAGGAAAGTGTTTTGGATGCCTTTAAATGATTTCTTAATACATTTACTGACCTCTGCTCATGGATCGAATCTTCTACTGGTGTAAAACAAGCTAGCTGTGTTGAGTGCTGTGGAGGCTGACTTATATCAGAGGGGTATTTGGCCATTTTTTGTCCGGCATGTGTTTTGGGTTGGGTAAAATTTGTGAAGAATAGGTGGGAGTCCTGAAATGTTTGTTCAAACAAAAGTTACACTGGTGCCTTGCATTCAAAATACAGTGTTTCACTGGAAGTTTTGAAACACAGGTTGAGCCTAAATTTTGTGCAATATTGGACCATATGTGTATTCAGTTACAACTTTTGATGGTCTCACAGGGAAAATCCTAGTAGTTTTTCATTTTTTTTTTCCAGATCACTACTACAATAGCTGCCTGTTTTTCAATACATTCAATAAAAATATTTATAAGGAAAACTGCCTGTCCGAAATAATAAAACAGCTGTCTGCTCCAACACCCCCCTAGTGATTCCCTCTATTACTGTACTGCTGTTCCAGTCAGTCACTCCAGTTTCTTGAATCAGCAGTCTCCAAAGTCTCTTGTTCACGCAGCCGGATTTGGGGAAACCTGTTGAGTTCACAGCAGAACAATCCTAAGAGAAAAGGAAAATGGTCTGAAAGGTGTTTAATGCTAATAGAAGAGAAATATGCCTTTAAAAGCAGTATCAGCACAAGAGCTATATTAGGCAATATGGCACTGTTGATAGGAGCACAGGGATAGATTGAGCAAATGTGTATAATCTGTGTCTAGCCAAACAGGAGTATAAGGGAGTCATGTTCTCTCATGTAAACCACAAATCCAAGTACAGTCTTGCTATGGTTTTGATGGCAGTAATTGCTGATATTATATCATATGAGGGGTCTGATGCTCAGCTGTGGCTTTCCTGTTGTATGGCCAGTCATACAACAGGGAGGCTGCTACCACTCCCCAAGGCTGATGCAGTGAGCATTCTTCTCTTTTCTGCCATGGTCTGTCATAAGCCATGTGAAATGCTGCTACACTGATAACATAAAAAAATATCTGTGCAGGGACCTCACTATTAGACTCAGTTACTGTGCCTTTTGCAAGTTCAGCCTCTGGAGCAGCTAAAAGCACTGCAGAGAAGACAGGAAGATGGGCATGCTCAGCCATTGCTGGGCATTCTCATGCAGCCCTTTCCAGTCTGAGTGTAAAGCAGACCTACAGTTGGATATAGAGTGTTTTGTGAGAACACTGGTGCAAGTTAGCAGTGTGCCTTTGCATCCCCTCACAGGGGAAGATCTCAGTGCCCTTTCTTCATGCAGGCCCATCAAGGAGGGCTGTACACTGGTGCTTTCTAAAAGCGGGCAATGTGGAATGTTAGGTTTTTGCAGTTCAGAGTTTCACGCTCAACATCAGTCTTTGAGTGTAATGTGTTTTTCTTTCAAGAAGAGATATATATACTGAGTTTAACCTGAAGTGCTAGAGAAAGGAGCCCAGATGTGGAGTATCTCCACTGCTCCTGATTTCTGAATACAGCTGTTTAGAAGAGGACTGGGTGCATTTCAAAGCTTATCGTCTGTAATGAAGTACTTCACCACCTATTTATGCACCTGCTTCATGTTAGGCTTCCTAGGCAACCCTAAAAATGGAAGCAAGATGGAGTCTGTAAAGTGTGAGCATGTTCCTTAATGAAGACTGTAAGCAAATATTCTTCAGTTTTCACGCTTTTCTTTTTACAGCGCAAATGTGCACCTTCCAGTCATACATTAAGCAACATGCACAACAACTGTTGCATGAGGTTTCTCTCTCTTCCTTTCTCTCTCTCTGGAATTTGTGTAGCCAATGCCATGGGCCAAGAATGGTACATACACTAGAGTGCTTTCGTTTTCAGTGAAAGCTACAAGGTTGGTCACTCTTGACGTTCGGTAAAAGAAATGTTCAGAGGTGTAAATAAGGTATAAGTATGACCATTGATATATTGTATGAATCTTAGGTTGATTTTGAGATTTGAACAGAGACTGCAGTAGTCACAGACATTAGAGCAGACACAGAAATGAAATTTTGGAAGGTTACCTCTGCCATTGTTGTTTGATTACCTTTTTTTGATGGGGTTGCCATAGTTTGAGTGTCCAGGCAAGAAGGATGACATTTTGTCCACTAGAGATTTCAGAACATAATGGATATCCTCTTCTTATTTTTTTTTTTATAGAGCTTTTTTTTTTATATAGCTTTAGAGCTTCCAATAGCCTCTAAATTATTTCAGTGAAGAAATGAACCTCAAGAAGGGCTAAAGGACTAATGGTCCTATTTATACAATTGGACAAAATGGCAAAAATGTCTTAAAGTATAACAATCTTCCCTTCAGAGCATGTCTGAAATTCTTTGCAGCACCTTTTGATTGTCTTGATAGTTCAGCCATAACTGATGGCAAAACATGGGAAATATAAACTGTAACAGCTAAATTTATCTGAATGTAGTCTCTGAAAACAATTATTATTATTATGTAGATAATTGTATGCGTTCGTAGTGCTCTGCTATGCCCATTTTTGCCTGTGGAATTCATGAAAAATTTGTCTCAAATTAATATTCTAATAAATTATTGACTAAGAAGTATGTGTTGTATGCAGTATTGTCTTTTCTTGGGTTTAAGAAGTGTAAAAAATTTTACAAGTCTTTCAAAAGCTTCACCTGATCCATTGAACTCTAAAATAGATTAGTTTCAAGGGAAAGTCAACTTTCCAGACACTGCAATCACAGTGAATGATAGCAAGCCAGAGTCATCCATTTAATGGAAACCTACAGACCAATACAGCTAACTGCATAATTCTCTTTTTCTTCCTCCCTGCACCAGGGATTCTGTCACATGCTGCTGATCTACTCAATACCAACATCCCTGCCCAGTCCAAAAGTCAAAAAAATTAGAGATATTTAGCACATGGGGAAAATGTAAAATTATGGATGATTGAAATTAGGCTTTTGCCCTTGTGAAACAGAAAACAGAACACTAGGAAGGCACTTTTTACTCTGTTTCTGGCTATACTCATCTAGATATAATAAAACTACTATGCAGAACATTGAGGACTCAACATCATAACTTTCACAGAGCTAATTGCTGAAGAGAATAATTATATGCAAAGCATGTATTCCTCTATACAGCCTTTCAAGCAGTGGGATTAGTACTTCTAAGCACAAGAAAGCTCCAAATATAAGCAATTTCAGGGGATAAACATAATGTTAAGAACTCTAACTGCCATCTATGCAATGACTGCAGCCACACTGTTCTGTGCTATACTCCTTTCAGTTATCAGAAAAGAAGCACGCTTTGGGTCCTAGATCTAAAGACTCATGACTGCTACTTGGAAGAGATGTTAGAATATGTCAGAAACCACTCACAGTGAAGGAAGCAACAATATTGGTTCAGTGATCCATAGCCTGTCTTTTCAAGTCAGTGTTTGTGTATGGGAACTCATTAGCATTATGAGCTTCAACATAGTGCTAATGCAAAATGACAGGAGGGAGTGAAGGTAGTGTTTTCTGGGAGAATTCCCCAAACAGGAGGGAGATTCTGAGAGGAAAAACTTACTGTTTCACTGCAGAAACCTGCTGTTGGAGAAGATTTTTAGGCTGTTGTGGGTGTATGAAATGTGGAGGGGTCCTGAGAGTGCTAAAATTATCCAGGTGTCAGAACTAGACTTTCATTCTTTAGATGACCATGAACGGACACGGAGGAATCTTTGTCATCTGTTTCCCATTTCTGATGTCTGGTATAGCTGTGTCAAGTTTAGAACATCTAATTCAGATTGCCAAAGCGTGTTGAGAAAGATGTCACAGCCGTATTTAGCTTAACACAGAGTTTTAAAATGGGCATAGAAAATGGCTTCCCTGAACAGTTTCAGACTGTTCAGAAGGCTCATTTTTGGTGCCCCTGTGTAGTATTATTCTTATTTTACATAGTAATAGTTTTCACTTGCTTCATCTTCCCATAGGGAAGGTGCAGAATTCAGAACCATATGGAGATTCTTCAGTAGCAGCTAATGGGTAGCTCTCAAAAAAAAGCACTGTTGAGGTTCACTTCATTTGTTAGAGGAGTGTATCCTGAAAAGACCTGAAGCAACTGAAAATTTGTTAAATAAATAATAGAAGAAAGATGATTCCTGGTAATTTTCTCTTCCTATATATCACAAGAAAAATTGTATAAACAAGAAATTGTCCATTGGATAACTCTTGAACAAGCTTATGATGTGAAGCTACTGTTTCTGAAATACAAATGCTCGCTTGTAGCAGCTGCTAGTACATAAATTTTATGTTAGTGGCTGCTCATAAGCCCTCGTCATGGTTTAACCTACTCTCTCCCTTATGAAGAAATCGTTTCCCTCTGAATCCTTAAAATACCCTTTCAAAAAAATAAAGATGTGTGATCTGATGTCTCCATATTTAAGTACAGTCCAGCGAACTTATATATATATATATAAAAATCAATGAAAAGCCTATTTGCTAGCATATTAGTCTCATGTTGCCTATCTAGAAGCCCGTGCCATTTAATGGCCATTTAATGTGTAGCAGAAACTATGATCATCAGCCAAATCTTCACTACTTGACATGCCCACCTTTCCCCAGTCTATTTCTGGACTACCTCTTCTCAAAACAAGGCACTAATGTGAAGAGCAAGCAGCAAAGAAAGGCACTCAGAAATAGTGTTCCTGTGCTTGGCTGTTGAGTTTTAGGACTTGTGATGCTAAGTTCCTGAGTTTTATATGATTGGATGGCTTAATGTATTGCCTTGCTTTTTAGGATTTTGAGTGAGACCTTTGGAGTCAAGAAGAAATCTAACTACCATGTGTCCTCTGCAGCCCTCAGAATCAAGTTGGAGTGATTTGGCTGCCCAGAGTGAATCCTGGGTTTGTGGTGCTAATAACGGCATGTGTTGCAGACCGTGCAATACCTCCTTAAATCCACCAATGATTTTAGGTATTTCAAAGCTTAGCTATTTTACCAGTGTTTAAATTTAGATATTTAAGTTGGAAGTATGATAGGCTAATGTTTGAATGGCAATTGAACTGTCTATTTTCTCTTCCTTAAAATAGCATTTAAAGAAAATCTTTAAATTATCCAGTATCACTTTGTGCTCCTTGAAGTATGCATTTAAAGACAAATTTGTAATTCTACATAACAATCTAAGGATAGCTTATATCTAACACATTTTCTTTTCCCTCAGAGCCACTAAATATCTTTCCTAAATCTTCCCAACCTATTTTCTTCCCCAGCTGATATCTTATCAATCTTTGATCCGTAGCAGTTTCTCACACCTCTCTTGCTTAATCAGAATCTGTCTGGATGAGGCAGTAGCATTACTTCAAAGCTCTTTAATCATTGTATTGAATTAATGCAATTACATGCCTCATGCATTAGAATTCTCACCTCTCTGGTCTCCATATTTGCAGCTCCTTTTGAGTCCTTTGTAGTCGTTTTTTTTCACCATCCTGGAGGCAGGATTTCCATCCTCCAGGGACTTATCTGTTAATGTTACTAAACAAAGTAGTACATAGAGACATGTTTGCAGTAGAAAGAAGGAAGAATAAATAGCACACTAGCAAATAAAATAAGTGTTGATTTATTTTCTTAACTAAATGGAGTCTCTACAGGTATAATTGAAATGGGTTATGTATTTGAGAAGGAATCTTTAGTGTTCCAGTAAGGTGCTTTCAAGGTTTGAAATCCAAGTGCTTAGTTATACATGTAAATTGCATAAAGTTATTTTTCCTTGCAATACTGAAACACTGAGCCCCTTGCATTTCAAAAGGAAAAGGCTTTAGAGAGAGTTGAAGGTAACTCAGAGGCAAATATTCACAATAATAAAATTTAATATAAAGCTACAAAGAAATAGCTTTCTTTTGTAAGCAAAGTGGATTCTGATAAGGGACTGATATATTTTTTTCAGCATTCCTTCTGCCTGCAGGATGTGATACTGCTTTTCAGCATATTCTCATTAGGGTTGGATCAATACAACCTTAATGACATCAGTAGAATAGCAATAACAGTTATGTTATCTGAGGATCTGTCCCTTCAAATTTAATACTTAAGTTATTCAATTTTGTCCTCAATTTGTAATGGTTACTATTCCCAAAGAGATTTTCACTATTCTGCTATGATACATGCTTGCTTTAAACTATTTTAAACCAAAATACATGAAACACTGGCAGATATCTCAATAGCAAAAAAATATTTCAACCCTGTCACTTGTAGACCAGTATTGAAAAATGGATTGGCAAGTTCTAATTGGAAATGCAACACTGATGTAAACCAGATGCAGAATGATATGGGCACTCTATCAATGTGGGTTTAGCTGACATCCTGTTGTAAAGCCGATTGCCTGCTGATTCCCAAACTTCATCAGAACTACATTTTTTTCTTTTTTTCCCCAGAAATTCTTTATTCTAAATTTAATTCTGAATAGCTAGGTAAAATGCAGATTAAAATTATTATTGCTATGATATATGTTTATGGTTTAGTTTTAATGAAAAATGCCTTTTCAGTTCATGACCTCAGGAATAAACATAATAACTTTGCTTTGGCTTTGTTCTGTGGACTTTGGTAAGGAAGATCTTTCAGTATTTTAAAAGGATTTAATTGGGGATATTTCTGAGAGATTCAATGATTAGTTGTTAAATGTGTGATATTTGCAATTAGAGGTTTTAAATTAGAAACATTTTCCTTTCTGGTTCCAGCTGTTTGGCCTACAATGCAAGAAGGAGGATTTAGAAAATTACGGGAATGTGCGTGAGGCTGAGAAAACGTATGTCTTCAGGACAGTGAAGAGCAGTGGGATCGGGACACTGAGAGGATGTAAACTGAGCAGCAGAAAACTGGTATCAGTGGGGGATGCAGGAGTAGTAGAGGTCGCAGGCAAAAGGGAGACATCAGGAAGGTCAGAGAGAAAGGTGGTGGGTGCGTGCAGCAGTCAGGGAGATGAGGATCTGAAGTAACAGGAAGAAAAAAGAAATGGAAAAATGTTAATTTCCCCCATGTATTCTAACCATATCCTGTACAGACTTAACTCCCACACTCTAAGAAGTCCTTTTGCATGGCTACCATATGCAGCACATGAGCACTGGTTGGGTCAGGCTTGTATAAATTATGCTGGGGTTTAACCTTTCTCCAGCAGACATTATGATTAGCCCAGTTTAAACTGGTGTTCATTAAAACAAATCATAAGCAGAAACTGCTGCCAACAGGGAGTTAATGTTGAAAGTATGCTTTGGTGGAGGCCAGCCAACAAAATACCCTTTTCCACACAAAAATTCATCACCTTTTGAAAACCCAAATGTTAGGGAATCTAGTAATGAATGGTTCAAGAGATGCAGCCAGTTCACGACTGAAATTTAATCCTTCCTTATTCTTTGCTAGTCTACTCAGCATATGCCCACCCAACCCAGCTTAAACAGTCCCAAAGTAAAGCTTGCAAAAAATGTACGCAAAGGTCAGAATTGCAAATTGCTATAAAAGGTCCACTGTGGGAATAAAGTACGACAGGTGATCAGTGTTAAGGAAACAAAGAATGTACTGTAAAGGCATTGCTCTCTCTCCCTGCCCCAAATGGCCTTGAAATGCTCTAGCTCAATAGGAAAATCTAATAATGTTCTGCTTTATTAATAAACACACCGTTTTTATGTTGTAATAGATTTCATTCGGACACTAGATTTGGCTTTCTCAATGTTAGTACAGGCTGCATATCAAATTGCTCCACATTTTTTGCCCATCTTGCAATAAAAAAACAATTTTCAGCCTATTATAATAAGGGCAGGAGGAAGGCAGAAGATGACAAAATTATCTTGTTTCACATGTAGGTAAAGGGCCCTTTTCCGCTTATGTTCTCTCCCTAGGGAGGATCTTCCGGATCTCCTAAAACTGGACAACTTTTATGCTGTTCTTCTCTGGATGGAAACCAGACAAATACGAACAAACTATCTTTTTTAAATTTTTTTTTTTTTCTTTCAAGTGAAAAGCAAATGCCTCTGGCCAGTGGTAATTGCATTTGCAGCCTCAAAGTTGCCTCTGGCTCTGTCATGCATCTAACTAAATATCCTTTTTCACAGTGAATCACAGGGTTTCTTTGTTTTCAGCTAGTTACAAATGTCTTGTGCAATGCCTGTCCTGAAAGCTATGAAAAATACTTCATGCATTGTGAATAAGGATGGCAAATTTAAAGCTCAAACAGCCAGGTGCAGACTGCCCACTTCATTCACCTCATTTAGGAAATGCAATCCATTTTTCTATTAATTGTTGCCAGGTTTCTGTTTAGTCTGTACAGTCAATGGAGAGAAGGAGACACCTCATTTACACATCTAGACTTGCTCTTAATAGTGGACTCTACCAAAACCAGCTGGTTTTGGATGTCATGCATAGATTTTGGATTCATTTCTTGGGGTCATGAATCACAAAATAACAGAAAGCCCTTCCTATTTGCATCCCATTTCTAACTTTTAGTACTCAAGGAAACAGGATCCTGTGGTGATTCTGGCTGAAGCCTCCTGAGAGTTTTGTCCTGTCCTGCTGTGGAAGAGACTGTTGCTCTTTCCAGAATGGGGAGGGGACCGCACAACAGCCAGTTTTCCTCAAGGAAAATCAAGTGATTTCCTTGTGCTTGAACTGTCATTGGGGCACTACAAAAATGAGTGATAGCTGCCCCACATTTTTGTTTCATGGGCTTCTAAGTCCCAAAAAAGAAGAGGCAGAACTGATTCCACACCTGTGGAGGAAGAGTGTTTCCTGGAAAGCATTGCTTGTCTCTGTGGCTGTGGCTGTCCCTTCCCTTCTGAATAAAGCAAAGGAACAAAACAATTTCTTAACACTGAACACCAGCAGAAAGTGGAGCTTGCTTTATTTATTTAATAAATTAATTGTGTATTTATGAATATATGGAAAACACCAATGGTCTGGCATTCCTCAAAACTTTCAGTCTTTCAGGTAGACAAAACCATTTATGAAAAAGTATATATGCAGTGTCACCCAGTAGCACGTCATTGTCTCTTATGTGAAGAGTGAAGAGTGATTTACAGTACTTACATACAGTTGTCAGGAGAAAGAAAATTTAAGACTGTTGATACAAATTTAACCCATTTTTCTCATTTGATAAAGAAGTCTCACCTCTGTTGAATAAGACTCTATTTTCAACACAAACACTTTTTATTTTGTATAAAAAGATATTTAACTATCTAGCATGCCAGTTCTTAGAATTCATGATAGAGCATTTGTCAACTACTTGATATAAATGACAGATGTTTATATGTAATAGAGCAGTGGAACAAATTTTGTTAAGAAGGGTATGAACCAGATGTTCACAATATTGGCTTTTTCAGAGGAAAACATCTTTTTACATTGTATATGATTCATGATCCAAAAGAAAATGTGTTTATCACAGGAACTCACACTTGAGACTTTATCCTTTCAGCAACAACATAAAAATGATAAAGTATTGTGCATAAGAAAGTATCTAAACAGCACTTACATTTTACGAATACTTGTGAGACCATGGTATGAAATCTTTCACACTTCCTTTGAGTCATTTCAGATTTAAATCTAAGCACAAAGTGTTTAAAAGCATTACTGTCTGTAACATCTGATCAATTATTTTTAATCAATCATAATGAAATCTGAAGAATTTTTGAGGAGTAAAAAAATGACATAGTACTTTTAATTCAACTCCATTATTTTTTGTAGAGTGATCAAAACATTTTAAATTGCCTGTGTTCCTCTAAGTGATACCTGCTTACTGTGCTGAGAAAGAATTAAAAGACTTCATTTTACTTAGGGCTTGTGGACTTCTGGCAAAGTTTTCCTCCTCTGTTAATGGAAATGTGAATGGTAATCCAGAAGCTGCAGATTTTACCCCAATTAACACTCAGAATAGCTTGAAAAACAACAACCAAAACCACTTTAATTTCAGCTTGTAGAATGTTGGATTTAATCCCCTGTTTTAGAGATTGAATTGGGGCCATAGAACAGGGAGAGGGTCCCTTGTTAAAATAGATTAATTCTTTGAAAGTATGCAAGAGGTGGATGGAATGGAAGAGAGTCCCCTTTGATAAACATTCGGCATTCAGTTCCTCATTAGTCTGCTAGGGTATGCATTTTTAGAGTCAAATGAATGTTGTTGGGCTAGGGAGACTTATTAACAGATGTCCATGACAACCTTGAGACTAAGTATATTAGTCCAAGGCCAGCAGTGTACCTAAAAATGTTCAGAGAATTGGCTGCATCTTGTGATCTTTTCACAATATTCTGTATGTCTTCTGTACCTCTATTATATACTGTGTTGCTTACGGTCACATTCCACAGGAGAAATAGGATTCTAAAACCTCTGAAAACACTTTTTTTGGCAAAGCCAATGATATGAAGGCTGAATTTGTCTTCCAACACACTTGACATAAATGGAAAACATTAGTGTGTGCTCTTAAGACAGCTTCCACAGGTGCTTAAAGGTATCATAATCCCCAAATAGTGGCAAGACAAATTCATACTTTAAGATTCTTGTCTCCAAGGTTTAATAAGATAGATTAATAATAAAAAAAAAATCTTGTTAATGGCAACATTATCTTTTTTATGCAACTAAATATGTCCTTCCTAGGATATATGATTATTTTAGTAATTTGATGCTACCCTGTAATGCTTAGAGAAAATCAGGGATGTAAGATGCAAGAAAGAGCACAGCAGGCCCTTTACAATGTCCATTCCAATCTACAAGAAATAAAAATGAATTATCAGTGATGGTGATAGTCCATGTGATGAAAAACAGTAAAAGAACAAGCTATAGCTCAACACTGTTCACTCAAATATTTAAGGTCCTTATGAAAGTATAAGAAATGTGAAGAACATATGATTTTCTTAGATCACTTTCACTGCATGAGGCATTGGCACTGCACTTCACTGGAGCGCAAAAATGCCAGCAAAGCTATAAGTCAGGTATTTGTAGTTTATTTTATTAGTACTAGGCTGAGCCACAAAATAGATAAAACAGTTTTATAGCTTACATCTGGTTGAATAATAAAACATATGGCTCTGGAGTAAAGCATGTGCAGCTGTAATTTACTGTAAATATCCAACTCAAGATAGCTATGGAGATAAAAAACTTATGGCATGCACTCAGGGTTTATCCCACTATCCATCACTACTTGAATATTTATGATATTCTGACATTTGTGGTTTATATGTTAATTAGCTACTTTTAAGGAGTTTTCTTTAGGGGATTCTCTTCTATGTGCAACAGATATGAGTTCACAGGAGTGGACACTACTGGATTAATTTTTTTCTCCTAATATATCTGTTTAACAGGTCCCTCATTACAGAGTGATTAAAATAATGGAGCCACTATTGATATTGTATTTGTATTGAATTTTTAAATTTTATTTGTTTGTTTTTTTAAATGCTTTTCTTAATCAAATTTTCTATGAACATGGGTGAAGAGTTTCTTCTCTTGTTTTATTCTTTTGGGGAGTTCTGATAGTAACAGGGGATTAAATAAATCAGTTTCTTCTGGGGCAATACAACTAAAACTGATAGTCTGGTTTTTTTTTATCTTTTATATTCACAAATCAAGAACACTGAAGGAAAGATTTTTGGACCCTTTTATATCAAATTCTTGAGTTGGACTGATAGGTAGGATTTTTTGTCAAACCTGAGTGTCAGAGTCTGGCTTGGTGTTTCTCTAATCATTTGATTGATTAGGTGGGGTGTGCCTGAATTATTCAATCAGCCTGAGTTCTAGCCAGACAAAATAAAAATTAGTTCTGAATTTGACATTTTAAGTTCAGAATTTAGTTTGGTGACTTTGGACAGGGACCTATGTCACAAGCAAAATTAGAGAGAACTTTATTCCTGGTTCAAATCTGGATGTGGCTAAAGGGGATGAAACATCAGAGATATTACAGCCACTGTGAAAAAAATTGCAGTCAAATGTGGCACCAGATTTTGAAATTTGTGTCAACATTGATCCTTTTTGATGTTATAACCTGGCCGGAACACCAGTTAGTGCTGAACCTAGAAGATGACTTTATTACCTCACATATTGTCAGATATGATTTGTGTTCCTTACCACTTTACTGTCCAGACCCTGAGATAGCAGCCCGTTATTGTTGTTGCATTGACTTCTAATAGGTATTTCTTGTTTAACTATGAGAAAGTGAAAACAGCCTTTCAAGCTCTCCACTGCCTGCTGAACATATTCTTTTTCTAACCATATATTTTTTTTGAAAATTCATTTGTCAGAAAATGTACTATGGCCTTAAAACTCCCCACAGGCCTTCAAAACAAAAGCCAGGTGCTTCCCGGTAGATGGTGTTCTCTGAAAGACAGTGCAAAGACCAAACCATTTACCTTCTTTCTAGAAAGATAAGACAGGATAAAAGAATTTCCTGCTGCACTTTTCTCAGTTTACTATCCCCTCCCAAGTGCCTCTGTCAGATTTTTGCTGTGCATGTTAGTCTTCTTTCAGGCTGTTGAAGGATCCTCTTGAAAGGATTTGTCCTAGCAGAAAGTGTTTCTTGCAGGCATGTGTCATACTTGAGAATAAAGGAATGCAATACAGATGTAGATGGACCTCTTCTCTGTTCTTTCCTCTAAAGGAAAATGTCTTTCTCATTTCCCATACCTTTGGGTGAGAGATGTCATAGCATTGAGTAAGTCCTTGAGGTCAGCAGTTTCCACCTTTCTGGACATAGTAGTGAGTGGTGAGATCTTCTAAAGGTTTCATCAGTGTAAAAGATTTTTGCTTGGGAATATAGTTCCGCCCGTGGAAACTGAGCTTGCTGATCCATTAGTGAAATGCGGGTGTCAGAAGGAATGTCAGTGAATGAAGTAGTGAAACTAATTGCAAGAGAAGGCTGGGACAACTGAAAGATGAAACCCTGTATTTATCCAAAGAAGATTCTTGTAGTCACAATGAATCAGGGATGCAAATGTCACCCTTTAGTCTGTCCGAAAAAAGGGTCAGGGGTATGTGATTGCTCCTGCAGAGAGAAAAAAAAAAAAAAAAAGAGAAATTAGAAGTGTCTGTGAGACCTGGAGACCCTGGGTCTGCCATTGCAACTTATTTTTCCTTTTCTTGCTCCCCTACATGTTTGTTCCAAGACCTTAATCCAATCAAAACCAGTGTGGCTTTGATTCTTCCTGGGGGATGATAGTGATAATTCATTATATAGTGCTGTCTTTCGGATCTGTCCTTGAAAAGCAGTTGCAGTTTTTAGGCAATGCAAAATGCAGTACCAATCCTTTAAGTCAGTCATAGGGTAATAAGAAATACATACTTCTAGAGGATTCCCTTATAAATAACCAAGGAGTAGTTGTCTGCCTGTTTCGAAAGATATTTAATTGTATTGTCTATGAAGTCTAATCAGTTTGTGTCCTAGATTTTTCATATATCAGTTCTTCTCTTCTGTTACTCCAAGGGGTTTACAACATCCTACATTTTAGACAGACTGTGATCTAGCCAAGGATATACTTATGCTTGGTTCTGGTGAGTTGCAAGATGTGTAAGAAATGCTTCATTTAGCTTTAGGTTCTCCTGTGATGTATTGTTTGGGGGTTAGCAAGGGGGCTGAAGTTGTTGCTATGCAGGAATTTTTTGTTCCTGAGTATCTAAGTCCGGATGCAAATGTTTTTCTCTTTCAAAAGTGTTTGGTTTTAGTTTGCTGAAATGTCTGGCCAGGGAAGTGATGGGCACAATTCCGGTTTATTGCTATTGCTATTTTTCTTCAGCAGCTGGGGGGAGCAAGATAGCTGGATTCTCCACTCGGCTCCAGATTAGAATTCTCACCCCAATCATTTGCTATAAAGGAAAATAAGGAAATCAGGAGGATGAAAATTAATCAAAGAAAGAAGAAAGACTTAAAAAAAATAAAAAAAATCACTGAGAGAAGCTTATCTTAAAGCAATTTTGCAAGAAAATAAGATCAAACCCAAAGCAAATTGCATGCAACCGACGAACCCAGAAAAGCAACAATTACACAACAAGAGACTACACAAAAGACTGTGCCCTATCATTAACTCTTCTTGCTCAGCTACATACTCAGTCACTAATTATGACAGAGTTGCTGACAGAAAACAGATTGATAAATGCAGAATCTCTTGGAAGACAAAGGAAAAGAAAAATCCAAACCCAAACCAAAACAATAAAAAAGGCTCTTATCAATAAAATTTCTGCCAAGCTACAGAAACAAATGAAATGCAAATTTAACAAATTAACCATGTGATTAACACACAGTGGGATCACTTCAGGCATTTTGCTTTTCTTCATGCCAGGATGTAATCCTACTGAGAGTTATTGCTGCCTCAATGTTTCCACAGTGGTATCATAAAAAGTTTTCAATTACATTATAGAATCTTCCGCCCCCTTATTTTCAAAGCTGTAGTTTGAAAAAAAAATCTGTATTTTAAACATTAAGGCACTTTTAATACTACTTGTTACATACCTTAAAGGGGACAAGAAAAAAATACAGTGTTCGAGAGCTGATTGTGGGCTTGAATTTGACATCACTTTCATTATGTTCCTTTTGAAAGCTGTCTTTGAGTCAGTGTTTGGCTTAACCTCCTTAGAATGATAAAAGCTTCCCATCAGTATTGATGGGTCTGTAGGTTGGTATGCTAAAACTTAAATGAGGTAAAATGGAGGGTATGTAACCAAAATGTATACAAAATCTAGAATTAAAACAAAAAGTCCCTTCTTGATGCATGAAATTTGCCCAAAATTTAATAATTCAACTCTCTATTCCATTTATTTGTGGGAAGAAGGGAAGTCTTTGGTGTGCATCTTGGGTTTTAGGAAGCAGAAGTTTATCTCCATTCTCTGTGACCCCAGACATTTAAAAAGGCTTGAATAGTAATCTATATTTAAATCAATGTCACTGATACCATTTAATTACATCCAGGCTTTATAATTAAAAACCATATTGAAGATAATTTTCAAATGAACAATGTATTTTATTAATAATAGACTCTTTACCTTTTTTTAAATTATTTCAGATAGATGTAGGTTTGTGTCCTAGAAGTTTTTGCATGCAGATGTAAAGAAAATGTAGTGTTTACTCAAGCCAGTGGGGGATGATAGCTTAGGCATTTTTGCGGCTGGTGTCAGGATTGCAAACCATCTTTAGTGCCACTTCACAGGAGACTTCATTACTTTTTTCAGACTTTCCCTACGTAGAGTCCAATTATTAGGTTTTATGTGAGTGAAGCGATTTTCACTCTGAATGCATATTAAAGAGAACACATGTTTTCATTTTATGGACCTGTAACACTGAATCTTTACTAAAAGAGAATAAAATGCTTATGAAATGTTGTTACAGAGAGTGCACAGAAAAAGCAGTCTGTGTCTTATTGCCAATTCCTTTGAGCAGTTATATTCCTACTTCCATAAGAGTATTAATATGCGTGAATTTTCACTCAGAGTTACGCTAAAAATTGCTGCTACACTGTTAATCAGTATATAACCTTAATATAGACAGAAAGAGGAGAAAAGACCACACTCTCAGCCATGGCAAGTATTGCAGAATATGACAGCTAGAGAGGAGATTCTTATATCTGAAGATGAGAAAAGCTTTTGCTAGCATAGGCATAACTCAGCACAAAGATGTGGCTTCCATGCACTGTGCTAGCTGGTGCTGACCATTTTGGCAGCTTCTGTAATTGTAAATTAAACATGTCTGGGACTGCTCTCTGGCCAGCTGACAGGGAGCAGCTAATGCCAATGCTATTAAACTCTCTCCTGCTAGGAATGGTTCTGGCCAGTGCTAGCTCTGAGCCATGCCCAAGAGTTGCTTGGGAGGGTACTAATTGGCATTGGCCAAAAAACACAAGCTGCTGTAGCACTGGTACTCACTTAACAGCATTTACAGTTAATTTTCAGTGCCTAGGTATGTGTCTTGATACATCTCTTGAGACAGTTGATTTTATTAATGGGAACAAAGCCTAAACAGAACACAAGAAAAGAACTGGCTGGTATCTTGATGTTCAACCTGGAGTTTATTAGGTGAAAATCTCTTCTGTTTATTTCTTCTCTACAAAATGAACAAAAACATTCCTGTACTTCATAGTATGTCAGGAGACTAAACATAGTAAAGACTATGCATGATGTGATAGTGAGTCCTGTGACTTCTGTAATTAGAGAGAATAACTACATCCCTTTCTGTCCCATGCCATTGTTCCATTCCAGAAGTTGCAGGGAATGAAACAGAGCAAAGTAGCATAGTGGGCTGGTAGCTCAGAGTGTTCTTTTGACATCTGGGGAAATGTGACAATTTTTTAGATCTGCTTTCTCCACTAGATTGTGGTTACTGTTTTGGATCAATACGTGTAACATACAAAAATGTGCCCTGCCTTTCCACCATACTGAAAAGCCAACATTTTATTAGTCCTACAATTCTTTTAATATGATTTTTGAAGGAAAATTCTCTTCTTTCTAATAATCAGCCAGCCTAAATTCTAGCCTGGAATGTGCTGTCGTAGCCAAGGCACAAGTATGAAACCACTGAAAAGGAGGGAAGAGATTTACAATGGAAATTCTGACAATCACTTTGCAATAATAGGGCTTGGAGACACCTGCTTTAATCAAGATGGTGTGAATATTTAAAGTGGTCTATTTCTTGATTTTCAGTTCATCTGATGAAATCATAATTTCCAGTGAATTTTTTCTTTTTTTTTCTTTTTTACAGACGCAGGAGAAAGAAAGTGAAAGATCCTAATTTTCTATTCACTTGGTAGAAATAAATTATAGCTTCTTTAACCCTTTTGATTCCAGGGCTGGCAGATGGAGCTGAAGGAATTACTTTTGTGTAGGAGCTGTTCTTTCAAGTGATAATGCAATGGAGAAATATTGCTAGTTTGGGGTGACAGTAACAGGTAGTATGATCATAGCATGCTTTCTTTCTGATGTAGGAATGATTTGCAAACCTTTGGATGTGGTAGCCACTGGTGTGCTGTAAGTAACAGGATAATTTGGGCTTCTGAAAAAAAACCCAAAACAAGCAGTTGTTGACAGGAGAGGCTGATTCACACTACTTTGGACTTTATTTCCAGCAGTACTGGAGTAGTCCTACTGATTTTCAGGTGCTGCATGATGATTCTTGCAATGCTAAATGAAGATCTGTTACTAAGGGTAACATATCTGTGAGAATTCATAAGGACAGGTATACTTTTTAAAACTCTGAGTTATGTCATGTCTGCATTTAAAGTAGATTAGGAAGCTCCACTAGCATTAGCAGTGCTGTGTCATTTAGTTCAGCCAAGGATTGGCTTCAGCACTGCAAAACAATTGACTTTTCTAGTGAACTATTATAGAGACATACATGGCTCACAAAAATGTGAAGACCTCATGCATTGTGAAGAATATCTCATGTCCTGTGAAAAAAATAAGGAAAAACGTGTGGCTGGGATAAAGGATAATGAAGTAAAAATAAGACTCCATAGAGAGTTAAAGTTATCAAATGTACCAGCTCCATCAATAGAATAGGATGCATACCATAATCATAATTATAATATGAAAAGATTAAAATGCAAAGAGTACAGAGCAAAGGGAATGCTACTTTAGCTGTCTTGGTAACTTAAAAAATAGTTTTTTCAGTACTACTCTGTTTTAGTTCTGTGCTGCATTCTTTATTTCTCTAGACCCTTGGTGAGTTAACATAAATATGGTAAGACCCACCAGTATCCAACTTTCAAGTTTATCTGAGCTTTAATGTAAATTATACTGTTGTAATATTTAGCCAAGTGGCTTTTTAGCTTCCCCCCCCCCCCCCCGATTTATTCCCAGTCTCATCGCTGGCTAGTATCTATTATTTAGATAATAATGTACAGTTCCAAGAAATAAC